>NW_027186473.1:40124152-40137604 GCF_028583685.1 Petaurus breviceps papuanus
AAGGAAGGAAGGAAGGAAGGAAGGAAGGAAGGAAGGAAGGAAGGAAGAAAGGAAGGAAGGAAGGAAGGAAGGAAGGAAGGAAGGAAGGAAGGAAGGAAGGAAGGAAGGAAGGAAGGAAGGAAGAAGAGAAAGGGAAAGAGGAAGCAAAGGAGAAGACTGGATTATGACCAAATCATCAAAGAAAATCAGTTACCTAATACATAGATCTCTCATGTCAGGAGGTGGCCTGAGGCTTTGAATGCCATGCTATAATTGGCATTTACTTCATTTTGTATTTGAGGAAGCCAATCTTTTTCAAGTTGCTCTAGAATCTATATATTTAAGAATCTCATCTCAATGGAGTAATTGATCCAGCACATAGCTCAATGCCTGGCACATAGTGGGTACATGAATACTTGTTGGATTGAAATAAGTCAGTATAAACAAAAAGGTTATTTCTCTTGGATTTAAGATCATTTTGGCAGCAAGTGTGAACTTTGTTGAAGTATTCACCATTTCTTCCCTTGTATCTGAGATTCAGTCTAGTATAAGAGGGAAGTGGGCTGGGCTGGGAGTCAGGATGACCAGGTATCAAGTCCTGGCCCTGACACGTCCAGCTGTATCACTGTGGGCAAATCATTTAAGCTATATGAGACCAATTCTCTACATCAAGGTCTCTCAACCCACAAGCATTTACTAGTTATTATAAACTAAGAAGTGTGCAAAGTGCTGGAGGCATATAGGAGAAGATAAAACAATCCCTTCTGTTAAGGAGCTTACATTTGAATGCAGGAGATAATATGTATATAAATAAGTGTATACAAGAACCATGCATACTATGTATAAAAATGTGGATAGTCATACCTACTACCCCAAGTGGTTGTTGTTTTGTCTCAAATCAGACAATTTATCCGCAATCTCTAACAAACCTTGCAAAGAACTATGTTAAAGTTCTTATCCCCACACCTTATTGTCTTCAGTATTATGTTGTTGTGAGCATGCAACACCTTCAAGAAACAATGATGGTGACAAGGATCAAGGAAATCCAGGAAGGAAGGAAGGAAGGAAGGAAGGAAGGAAGGAAGAAGAGGGAGAGAAGGAGGAAGCAAGGAAAGAAACAGGGGAAGAGACTGGATTATGACCAAATCATCAAAGAAAATCAATTAATAATTAATAGATTACCCAATACATATATCTTTCATGTCAGGAGGTGGCCTGGTCAATCAATATTAATTTTCCAATACCTAAGATATGACAAATACGTTGCTAGCTGTTGAGGACACAAAGGCAAGCACAAAACAGTGCCTCCCCTGGAGAACCTTTCATTCTGCTGGTGGAGACACAATGTAGATATAGAAATACATATAGTAGTTCAAGTTAGCTTAGAGAGAGGGCACTAGCATGAGGGGAGATCAGGATGTAGAAGGTTGAATCTTCAAAAGATATAGGAGATTCCAAGAGGTTGCAAGGAGGATGGAAGGTATTATAAGCCTGAGGACCCATACAAAGACAGGTATAATGTTATGTAAGTGCCAGTGGAATTTATTCAGATACTTATTCTGAGACGCTCTGCCATGTGATTCCCTATTCTGAAGAGATCATCTGGAAAAATCAGATTACAACTGTGACTTGGAATATTAGAAGAATAGTGTAACTTTCAATTTTTTGGTCCACACCAATTATGTCGCTGGCATAGGGAACACCTGGTAAAGAAAATCCCTCTGGCAACTGCTGGGCAATTTCTAATCCTGTAGAATTCTTTGCAACACTGAGAGATTAAATGATTTGCGCAGGATCACAGTCATTAAGTGTCAAAAATGGAACTTGAAATGAGGGCTTTTGATCAAGGGTTCCTCTCTATACTTTTGCTATAGTGGCCCCAACCTTCATTTTACTGTAGTTTAATTGGGTCATGGAAACCTAAAAGTGTGTTGCCATTCAAAGGATAGTGTTTAGAGGGAGATGGTTTCATTTTAATATAAGAAAGAATCAACTAGTGCTATCCAAACTGGGTAACAGAGTTTTCATGGGCAAAGCTCCCCATGACTAAGTCTTCAAGTAGAAGTCAAGTGATTGTGTCAGAGACAGTGTAAAAGGGGTTCCTACTTTAGATAAGAAGCTGGACCAGGAAACCGGTGACAGAAGTTCTTTACACTTAAGTACCCACAGAGATTGAAGGGTTACATGAAAATGAATAGGATTTTTTTCTTTTCACTAAATTTAAAGTAAAAATTAAAATTCCCTTCAGTTACAGTTTTTTAAAAGTATGTATTCTGAGGAGTCTATAGCCCCTACCAGACTGCTGAGTACAGTCATGACTCAAAAATAGTTAAGAAGCCCTAATCTGTAAAATTCCTTCTGATTCTCAGATTTAATAAGACTAAAATTGTTCAATTTTAGTTGATCTTTCTCCCCTTTCCTCTGTGCCTACATTAATCCCTGGTGAGAGAAAGGGTGGATGAAAACAATTTGTTCTAGCAGTCATGAAGGATCTGTGGAGTGCTTAGAGCTGGGTGAAACATGGAAGACACCAAGGTCATCCACTGCATCCCAGGACATAGCCAGTTGTCTTGACTTTTGTCTTGTCACTGGACTTCCATGGCTCTGGAAGACAGAGAGATTGACACTTTGAGCAACTCTGCCTCACTTAAATCCAGTTCATGCAAAAGTCAAGACTGTGATATCATTGGTCCTCCTTGGAAAAAAAAGAAAGATGAAAACTTTCCTGAAGAATTCCTGGAGCTAGGCAGGCACAGTAGATAACAGGCCAGTCTTGGAGTCAGCAGGACCTAGATTCACTGCCCACCTCTGACATACTGCCTGAAGGCCATGGGCAAGTTACTTAATCTCTCAGTGTCCCCTCCCTTCCTCATCCAAGACTGTAAACTACTGAGGAGTTATCTGCTTTAGCAGAGAGGGATTCCCTCACTTAATAAATCACAGGTATTGATAAGATGATTCTGTCTCTTTCTATGCCTCTCTCCCTCTCCCCTTCTCCTCTAGAAGGACAGTTCTCAATCTTTTCAGGTCAGAGTACTGCTTTTCAGTGTCAAAAATTGTGTAGACTTTCACAATTCCTTTCTCATGAAAGTAATTAAATTCAACACCCACTGACTGAGAAAATTGATGATGAAAAAATATAAATTAGTAACATTCTTGAATATATTTACATTTTATTTATCCCAATAGTATCTCACACATTGGAATGAATTAGTGAATGGAAAAAGCATTTATTAGGCTCTTACTGTGTGCCAAACACTGTGCTACGTACTGGTAATTCAAAGACAAAAGCAGGGACAGTCTTTGTCCTAAAGGTGCTTACATTCTCATAAGGTAAATACTTGTAGGAGAATGGTGTATAGGGAGGGATATTTCAGTTGTGAAAATCATGAGTATGGTGAATGGAAAAATAGGGGGTAGATTAGCAAACCCTTTTCAGTAGCAATGGCAGTATTAATTTGATCATATTTTTAGAATAGCAAATCAAGGATTTGTGGGAGTAGGATATGCCAGTATATCTAGCATATATGTGTTCCATGAGGGTACTCGGAAAGAAAGCTGGGGTATAAATTGGAGAGTGGAAGTGTGGGCCAAATTGGCATTCATTAATAAAGGTAGTGGGCCCCAGAATGGGAGCCCCTGAACTCAAAAGATGTGGTCCTCCAGAACATGTTTTCTGATGTAAGAGGGTAGCTGATGGGATGGTGAGTTGTTTTTTTTTATCTAGCCTATGGGAAGTACATTTGCTTTTTTTTTTTTCTTATCCTAACTCCTTCTGAATTTTTGCTGAAATTAAAACACCAAAACAATGCATCATAAGATATAGATTTGCAAGTCCTTTGCAATAACTCTGTAAACCCCCAGACACAGGTAGTCTCACAGTTTGCAATTCCTACTCTAGATTACATGTCACAGTGCGCACACACATGCACACGTACACACTTAAATGTTATTGTAGTAAAATAGTTTGCAAGACAGATTTATTTCAACTTATAGTCAGTACAACAAATTTCAGTCCCATGGGGTTTATTGTAATGTGGTTTTCTTGTATTATGGTGCCCAAGTGACTGAGATAAATTATGAGCCTCCCTAAGTAATAAATGTCTATGGGTGACCTACATACCAAGAAAAGCATCTATTCTTTCAATTTCTATATTATGCATGAGACACACTACAGAATGCAACAATGCTATGCCTAATTTGTTACCAGTTTGTTAATTTAAATTGGAATGAAAAGTTTTTCAAGTGCTAGATGAAAGCAGTGGGATGGCAGTGTGTCTGTGTGTGTGTGTGTGTGTGTGTGCTGGAGAAGTGAATTTGTCTGATGTTATTTCTTAGGCATTAAAAACTCCAGAGAAGAAACTTCCTCCAACAACACAAATCAAGGTTACAAAAAAGCAAAATGATTTTCTCAGGGTCAAAAAACCAGTATGTATCAAAGACAGCACTCATACTCAGATACTCCTGATTCCAGTTTCAGAGTTCATCATAACTATGCATTATGCCCCACTACCTTTCTGAGCTATGATGTAGGAGACTATAGTATAATCAAAAAAGTTGTTTCCTAATCCCCCACTCATTTTTGTGTTTTATCTCTATCATTTAATCACAAAGCATTCCTAGTAAGGAAAATTCTTCTGGGAAGTCATAGGGATAAAATCTTAGGGACTGAGCTTTGCTTGTGAGAACAACTGGGTACACGCTGGGTGGCCATTAGGTATGTATCCTATCAGATACTCAGTCTTATCTTAATGGGTCATCCCATGCCTGTCTCATGGCTGTCAAGTAATTAATTAATTAGCTGAGGACAATACTCCCTAAGTGGTTACACCAGCTTCTAATGTACTTATACCTGTTGCCTGCTACAACTTTTCCTGGCATTTCAGATTATTTGGCAAGAGTGGAACCTTTTCTGATTCAGGTAACTTCTTGATCTAGGGGTAATATTAAATATGGTTTGGATTTATTAAAGGATTATAGGAAATTTCTTGTCTCTGCTTTATTATTATCTAAGAAGAATCTACCTTTATAGGATATACACAATTGATGTTTCTTTAATCATATGGTTTACTAAACATAACCTTCCCCCAGCTCCAAAAAAAAAAACACCTCCAAAGAGACCACCAGGCAATCTATCCTTTTAGAGCCCTTTCCCTAATAATCTCCAAGTTTTCTTTTGGTTTAGCAACTCATTTGTTGAGGATTTCTTCAGGATAGCCCCATACCATCTTATCCCACCTTTTCTAGAGAAAGAAAAAAGGGGAAGACATTGTTCTGTGTGTGTGTGTGTGTGTGTGTGTGTGTGTGTGTGTGTGTGTGTGTCTGGGGACTCCCTTCTGAAACTGAAATTTAAATAAGAAGACAAGGACAGTATAGCCACAAAGGCCAACCTCTCTGACTCTCTTTCCCATAACTGACAGTCTTTGAACCGCGCCCTCCCCATTTGTTACCTGGTCTTTATATGACCAGGCAGCTTTCATAGTGCTTGTTAAATTTAAGCTCCTAATCCTGACAAGTAGAGTTTCCAGTCATGGAAGCTCTCATTTCTCTCATTCTAGTCTCAAATCTCCCACTGCCAATCTTTGTCACAGCAAACGGAGATTCAAATCTTAGGTGCTGGCAAATACTGCTCAACCCTCAAAACCCAATGCTGTCTGCCAGCCTGCCAGGGAGAAGTCTTAGTTCCCTTAATAGCACTTCTTTTCATTAGCACCTCCTACTCCCCATCCTCCCAGCCATCCCTGATGTGGAATGAATACTCAAGAAGTCTTTATAAGGTGAAGAAGGAAAAAAAAAAGGAAATGAATAAAAGGAGCAGAGCAAACCTATACACCTTTGTGCAAATCTTATCATCACACCATCTTCTTAGTGCAGATTCCTGTTCAAACAGCCCATAAAAGAATGCCAGAGAATGATAAGAGGTGTGGGGAGGAAAAACATAGCCCCCATAAATATGCCATTGTCTTAACCTCTGTCCATGGCCTGACATCATTCTCGGCCTTGAAGCAGAAAAGAGTCTGGAACAGTTAAGGAAATCTGCATTGACCACACTGGCATGGACATTTGACTATATTTGTTTTGTTTTGGTTTTGGTAGAAATGCTTTTGTTTTTTGTTGTTGTTGTTGATGTTATTGGTTTGGTTTGGCTTGGATTTGCTATATAAATAGCTCCATTAAGTATGAGGGATACAATAATGTCATCTGTAAGGATGTTAGGGAAAAATGGAAATGTCATTTTTCTTAGTGTTCCGGGTTACAATTTAAATATTCTCCAGACTCTATTATATCTATAAAAAAACAGAGATAACATTCCCTGTCCCTTGCTTATAAAATAAGAAAGACTCAGATACTGGCAAAATATATCACGAGGTCCTGACTCTAGTGTACGAGTTTGAGGAAGAAATCAATTGGTGCTATAGTGTTCAAGATGGTTGAGAGGAAGAAAAAAGAAATACAACAGATGTGTCATGGGAAAAAAGCAGGAAAAAAAGGACCTCAGTTAATTTCTAAGAATTCTGAGATTTCATTTAAACATAATTCAAGGGTCACCTCCTACACATTCGCTTTGCTTCTACTTCCCAGATGTTACTGTTCTCTTCCTTTAGAAATCACTTTGCACATAATAAGCACTTTTTAAAGTGTTCCTAATAAAATGAATTTTACTGTACGTGTTTGAAAAATCTAAACAGACAAAACAATTCATTAAATGTGTTACTTAGGTATCTGTCCACCAAAAGAAAAACAGCATCATTCTATAATAGGACATCTTTTCAATTCTAAATTTGCTATATAAGAGTTCTACCAGGGGCAGCTAGGTGGTGCCGTGAATAGAGTACTGGCCCTGGAGTCAGGAGGACCAGAGTTCAAATCCAGTCTCAGATACTTAATACTTATTAGCCATGTGACCTGGCCAAGTCACTTAAACCCAATTGCCCTGCCTTCCCCCCTCCAAAAAGCAAAAAAGAGTTAACTACCACTGGGCTTTATTTTTTATCTTTTTCTTACATTATTTTCAGTAACTCGATCCACTTTTGAATATCATAAATACATTGTCGAAAGGCAAGAGTTGGTAGCATTCAGCACTTCTATAAACAGATAGGTGGAAGAGGTAAGAGTAAGAAGGTAGATTAGATAAATAGACAGACAGACAGATAAAAGTAACATACATAGCACTTACCCGAGAGGATTTGTTAGACTCAAATGAAATAATGTACAAAAAATACTTTGTTAACCTTATCATAGTCACATGGAATATATAAATATAATATACACACATCTATAACATATACATATATACATATATGAATTATGTATAGATATAAATTGGAAAGAAGTTGGGAAGAAATTATATTTAGGCCAATATATTACACAAAATACTATAAAAGTTCCAAATAAATAAATTGTTTAAATATAAAAGATTATGTAGAAAAAGGTGGCAGAAAATTGAAGGAGATATCTAACATGATTATGGTTAGTGGAAGAATTCCTAACTTGAAACAGAGGTGTCCTTATAAGAAAAAAAATGTAAAGTTAACAACCTTTTTACGTGAACAAAATTAATGCAAATACAAATAGAGAAACAATTAACTGAAATTTTTGTAGCAAGTATCTCTGACAAATGTTTGATATTCAAATTATATAGAGAATTAATATGAATATGCTGAGGTATTCCACAATGGAGAATTACTCAAAGAATATGATCAGTTTTCACAAGGTAAACTGAAAACTATCAGTTGAGAGAATGTTCCAATTCCCTCATAATAAATAAGTTAACATTAAAATAACTTTGAGGTTTTACTTCATACTAATCAGACAGACAAAGAGAACAAAAGACAGAATTGATAAATCCTGGATGGGTTGTGGGAAAACAAGCATCCTAATGTACTATGAATCTGTGAATTGGTCTAATCGCTTCAAAAAAAAACAAGCAAACTTGGAATTCTGCTTTAAAGATCACGAAACCATATGTGCTCTTGACCCAAAGATACTATTAGAATACACTCTATACAAGGTAAAAGAAGATCACACACACTATACATATATGTTAGTATGTGTGTGTTTAATATCATGTACCATATACATGTGTACATACATATGTGAGCGTGGATATATATATGTGTGTATATTAGCATGTTTTGTAATAGTAAATAACTGGAAGAAAAGTGGGTGCCCATTGATTGAGAAATGACTGAACAAATTGAGGCATATAAACAGAATAAAATCATATTGTGCCATAAAAAATGACAAATTTAGAAAAAGTTGAGAAGTCTTGTCTGAATTCATATCGAACAAAGTAGAACTAGGAAATCAATTTATACAATGAACACAAGTCACATAAAATGGGGGGCAAAGGCGACTTCAGAACACTGATGAATGCATTGACCAATAATGTCCTAAGAATGCTGATGGTAATGCATGCCACCTGCTTATTGGCAAAGAAGCAAATGAGAATAAGTGCAAAATGATCTGCATGTTTTCAGAAACAGCCAATGTGTTGACTGCTACCATACTTAGTTGTTATAAGGGAAAGTCCTCTGTTCAGAAGGTGATGGTAGGAGAGCCATTAGGAAGTTACAGTAATATTTTTTAAATGGGGGGAGGGGTGTAGCTAGATGATGCAGTGCATAGAGCACCAGCCCTCAAGTCAGGAGGACCCGAGTTCAAATCCAGTCTCACACACTTGACACTTAACTAGCTGTGTGACCTTGGGTAAGTCACTTAACCACAACTGCCTTGCCTTCCCCCCCTCAAAAACATGGAGGGAGAGACAGATAGACACAGAGGGATAAACAGAGAGACAGACAGACAGAGGTGGTGAGAGAGACACACACCCACAGAAAGACACAGAGACAGAGAGAGATAGGGAGAGATAGAGCAGAGAGAGAGAGAGAGAGAGAGACAGAAAGAGAGAGAGAGAGAGAGAGAGAGACAGAAAGAGAGAGGAAGATAGAGGAAGAGAGAGAGAGAGAGAGAGAGAGTTAGGGAGAAACTGGGAAAAATTATATAAATTGATGCTGAATGAGGGGAGCAGAACCAGGAAAACACTGTACATAGTCAGTGTGTGAGAAGTGATTTTGATAGACTTAGCCCTTCTCAGCAATGCAAGGACCTAACAATTCCAAAGGAAAATGCTAGCAACATCCAGAGAAAGAACTCCAGAGTCAGAATGCAGAAAGAAGCAGACTATTTTCTTGTTTGTTTAATTTTGTTTTTTGTCTTTCTCATGGTTTTTCCCATTTGTTATAATTCTTCTATGCCACATGACTAATGTGAAAATGTATTTAATAGGAATATATGTGTAGAGCCCATATCAGATTGCAAGCCATCTTAGGGAGGGAGGGAGAAGGGAAAATTTAAAACTTATCGAAGTGAATGTTGAAAACTAAAAATAAATAATTTAATTTTTAAAAAATCTACCCCAAAATAATTTTTTCCAGCTATTCAAAGACAATTACATTCAAATACCATAGAAATTGTTCTTCACTTGGGTCTATAAACCAAAACAATAGGTCTATTTCTGAATGTAGACAGTTTATTTGATAATATATTCCTAGACAGAGACAATTTCTACCAATTCCCACATTTTCCAGATTAGGAAGTTAAGATCCATTGAGGTTAAATAGCATGTTCTTAGTTATAAAGGTAGTAAGTGATGGAAGACAATTTAAACTGACTTCAAGTGCTTTCATTCCACACCTACCACAATTTCTAGTGCACTTCACTGACTACTTTTGTCTATACATGTAGCTCATAATGGTTCACAGAATTCCAGAATTTAACCTGGAAAAGAACTAAGAGGCCATACCTAATTAAAAATCATAAAGAGCACATCCTGGATAAGTGATTATCTAGTCTTTTCTTGAAGATCTTCTTAGGAGAAACCCATTACATCTTAAGGCATTCTACCATGGGGTAACTTTGCTGCCTTTAATAGGAATACTTAGGAAACACAATTTCCAACATCAATCTGCCTCTCCTGGGAGAATGACAATAGCTTTGTAATACTAGTGTGGGGGTTGTGCGCATGATATGAATAACTCAATCTTCTAGTCAATTTCATTTAAAATTGGCAAAGCTGGGCTGCACCTGCAGAAGGTGAGTAATGTGCATCTAGCTTGGGGAGAAAGGAAGCTATTTCTAATAACATGGTTTATTTCAGAGGAATAATCTTTTTTTGTTTGTTTTGATCCATATCCAGAGCCAGAAAGCTGACTTCTGCCATGAAAGGAATGTGTTTCGGGACCCTTTTGAAAAATCACAGTCCCCACAGAATCCCACATGTGGAACAGGATGTTTATCAGAAGTATGAGGATGAATACAAATCACAGAAATCTCAGTGAACAGGATCATAGAATGGAATTTATTCCATTTATAGGTCCATTAGTTCAAACTACTCTTCTTTTGATAAGATTGCCCATGGATGGAGATGCACCATGCTGAGCAGAGTCTTATAACATCATTATGCCTCTCCTCTCTATTCTCTCCTTAGGCAATATGAAATTGTGGAAAGAATACTGTATCAGGGGTCATAGGACCTGGGAATGATATTGAGCTCTGCCATCTACTAGCTATATGACACTGGGAAAGTAACCCATCTTCTGGGAGCTTCAGTTTCATCATCTGGATAATGAAGGAATTGGATTAGATGGTCTCTAAGGTCTCTTACAGGGCTAAATATACCCTTTGATACTATGAATTGTATAAATCAAATCATTCAAACTGAAATTAATAGTCAATTAGTTATTACTAATCCCCAGGTGCAGAGCCAAAATAGAGTAGTAGAGATAGCAATCCAAACAAACTCTCCCCAAAATGCCCTTCCAAACAACTTTACAATAATGGCTCAAATTGAATTTTGGAGAGGCAGAGCCAATAAAATGTCAAACTGAAACATTTTTTCCAGCCTAAGATAACTTAGGAGGTCAGTTGGAGAGGACTGTAACACTGGGGTGGAGGCCAGCCTAGAATTCACATGGCAGTAGCACCAGCAGTGGGCATGGAAATGGCTGCAATAGACAACAGGAGATTAAGGAGCTCAGTACAAAGATGGTAAGCATTTTGGTACACTAGTCAGAAAGAAATTAGGGGGAATTCTTTGCTGACACTGGGTGCTACTGGTGCTGTTTGGCAACTATTTTCACATACACATTTATGGGTCACAGTTTCATAGCAGAGAGGAGAGCTTGTGGTCCGTCACAAGGGAGCAGGGGCCTGAGTTCCAGCTCCAAGGCAGAGAGGAGGATTAGTGCTTGTAGCTGCAGGGAAGTAGCAACCTTTTCAGGGGAAAGATGAGAGTACAGACCAGGAAAGCGGTTACTGCACTTCTTGGATCACACCAGCTTTGAAGCACCAAAAACTTGCAGATCCCCAGTATTAGCTCTGAAAATGGCAGCAGGAAAATGTCTGAACCTTGGTACAATGCTGCTTCTTGCCAAGGTGAGCAGAACCCAATTTTACCATGAAGTTCAAAGTCAAGAAATAGTCTAAAGTTGACCATAAAAAGATACAAATTTAAAAGAAGACAATTTTAAAAGAGTTAACCTCAAAGCTTCAAAGAAAAAAAATTGCCAATCAGACACAAGTCCAACAAGAATTCCTGGAAAAGTAAAAGAAATCAATATGAGTAGTAAAGGAAAGAATGACAAAAGAAATGAGGGTGATACAAAAAAATATGCAAAGGAAATCAACAGCTTGTTAATAGAGGGACAAAAAATACTGAAGAAAATAATGCCTTAAAAAATAAAAATACATTTGATTTAATGGTAAAAAGCAGAATAGTCCAAATGGAAATGGAAACACAAAAACACCCTGAAGAATATAATTCCTTAAAAATCTGAATTGGGAAACTAATGACTTCATGAGATATCAAGAAACAATAAATTAAAGTCAAAAGAATGAAAAAAAAATAACAAAATGTAAAATCTCTCATCAGAAAAACAACTGACCTGGAAAACAGGAGAGATCATTTAAGAATGATTTGACTACCTGAAAGTCATGATAAAAAAAAGAGATCAGAAATAATATTTCAAGTAGTTATCAAGGAAAACCTTCTTGATGTCTTAGATCTAGAGAGTAAAATATAAGTTGAAAGAATCTCCTGGAAAATAATCCAAAATGAAAACTCCCAGGAATAGTATAGTCAAATTCCAGAGCTCCAAGGTCAAGGAGAAAATATTTCAAGGAGACAGAAAGAAATAATACAAACATTATGCAGACACATATTTTGTGGACACAGTCAGGATCAAAGAAGATATAGCATCTTCCATGTTAGAAAAAAAGCAGATTATTTGGAATAAGATATTCTGGAAGGCAAAGGAGATAGGAATATAAAAATACCTAGCCCCCCAAAACAGAGTACATTTTTTTTCAGGGGGAAAAATAGATATTTAATGAATTAGAGGACTTCCAAACATTCCTGATGAAAAGACCATAGCTGAATAAAAGACAACAACCTTGACAAATAGAATATTCAAAAGAAACATGAAAAGGTAAACATAAAAGAGAAGTTATAAGTGACTTAATAAGATTGAACTGTTTAGAGTTCAATAAGAATGAATTCAATAAGATTAAACTGTTTCCCTGTATGGGAAGGTAATACAAGTAACTCTTAGAACATTATCATTATCAGGGCAGTTATAAGGAGTGTACATAAAAGGAGATCATAGGTATGAGTCAATTATGGTTGGGCTGATGTCAATAATAATAATAATAATAATGATGATAAAATGAAGGTGTGAGAAAGAGGATGCACAAAGAGAGGGGAAGTGAAAGAAAGAACAGGAAAATTATGACACAAAAAAAATCATGAAAGAGCATTTAAAGGGGAAAGGTGGGGGGGGATAGTAAGGGTGGTGGGTCATGCTTGAACCTTACTCTCACTGGAATTGATTCAAAAAGAGGAGAATAAATAAATAAATATATGTATGTATGTGTGGATGTATGTGAATATATGTATATATATGCATATACATATATACAGACACATATATGTATACACACTTACTATGTGTGTGTGTGTGTATATACACACACATACATAACCAGTTAAATATGGAAATCTATCTTACCCAAAAGGGAAATAGGAAGGGAAGTTACAAGAGAAATGAGGAGATGATAAAAGGGAGGTCAAATTAATATAAGCAGTGATCAGAAACAAAACAGATTTTTGAGGAGGGATATGAGAGAGAGACAGAGACAGAGGCAGAGAGACAGAGAGAGAAGAAGATGAAGAAGAGGAAGAAGAAGAAGAAGAAGAAGAAGAAGAAGAAGAAGAAGAAGAAGAAGAAGAACAAGGAGGAGGAGGAGGAGGAGGAGGAAGAGGAGGAAAAGGAGGAGGAGGAAGAGGAAGAGGAGGAGGAAGAAGAGGAGGAGGAGGAGGAGGAGAAGAAGGAGAAGAAGAAGAAGAAGAAGAAGAAGAAGAAGAAGAAGAAGGAGGAGGAGGAGGAGGAGGAGGAGGAGGAGGAGGAGGAGGAG
>NW_027186473.1:40137704-40232947 GCF_028583685.1 Petaurus breviceps papuanus
AAGAATATGGAATAGAGGGAAATGTACAGTAAGTAATCATAATCATGAATGTGAATGGGATGTGCTCACCAGTAAAAAAAAAAAGCAAATAGCCAATGGATTAGAAAACAGAATCCAACACTATAGAAACAGAAAGACACAGAGAATTAAACTAAAGGGCTGGAGCAGATCATGCTCCAGCTGAAATAAAAATAACAGGGGTGACAATTATGATCTCAGACAAATAAAAATAAACCTAATGAAAAGAAGTAGCAATGAGGGAAACTACATTTTGTTACAAGGTACCATAGACATTGAAGTAATATTAAAAAATTTATCACAAGATTTTCTGATAAAGGCCTCATTTCTCAAATAGAGAATTGAGTCAAATTTCTAAAACTAAGAGCAATTCCCCAATTAATAAATATACAAAGAATATACACAGGTGGTTTTCAGAACAAAAAATAAAAACTATCTAATGCCATATTTAAAAAAAATGTTCTAAATCATTACTGATTAGAGAAATACATTTTAAAATAACTCTAAGGTACCAACTCATGACTATCAGAATTGATAAATGCTGAAGGGGATGAGGGAAAACAGGTACACTAATGAGCTGTTGCTGCAATAGTGAACTGGTCCAATCATTCTGTAAAACAATTAGGAATTGTAACCAAAGGAATACAAAATTGTGCAAATCCTTTGACCCAGCCATATCATTACTGTGTCTATACCCCCAAAAAGATCAAAGAGAAAGGAAAAAATATTTATAGCAGCTCTTTTTATGGTGGCAAAGAATTGGTCATTAAGGGGATGCTCATCAGTTGGGGAAAGGCTTGTAAGATTGCATTGTGTGTAAGATCTTCCCTGCCCCAGGCTCTTTGATAGGCTTAAGTGCACCTGGAGCCTGTGCTGAGAGGCTTGTTTTTCAGGATATACTTTGTGATTGGGCAGTGGGTCAAGAGGGTTGTTACATTCTCTGAGCCAAGAGAAAGCTATATAAATCCTGATCCTAGGCTTTGTTTTGGGGCTCACTTTGAGAATTATTCTGTGATTTGACCAGACAGGACTCTGGGAAGTCGTTGAGAGACCCCCAGCTTTGAGAACCCAGATGTTGATGCTTCCCTCTCTGGTGACTGACTATGTATGTATGATATGTTTGGACAGTTGGAGGCCTGTCTGCTTGAAATGTTTCTCTGTCTTTTAATTTCTGCTTGTAACCTCTGTATACTCTGAGGTTCGGGGTGCTTACCTTTTCCCCTGAACTAGGTAAATGATATGCTTGATTGATTAAAGCAAGATTGTTAACCCATTTTGAGTTGCTTTCCTTTAGAAAAGTAAATCTAAGAACCTGTGTTGGCAGCCACCCTGGGGATGCTGGCGTGCTTGCTGCAACAAATGGTGTCATGAACAGGATCTGAAGAGGAAAAGGAAAGTATGGGAGCTGGGACAATTATTTGTTTCACAGTTGTGGTAGCTGTGACTCTGTGGAGCCATGGAACAGGAGAGAAAGTCCTACATGCTGACTTTGCTGAGCTGAGAGCAGGAATCGGTGAGCTGCCTGCATCAGGACTGGGGCAGAAGCCAGGAGCCTCCTGTGGTAGGAGAAGGAACCCAGGAGTTCGGAATTCAGCCACAGGACAAGATAAGGACTGTGCAAGCAAGGCAGGGGCACTGAATGTGTTTCCTTGCTGCATCCCACAGTTTGGGACCAAGGGGGAGGATGGACTTGTGACTATGGTGGGTGGGGTGAAGTGCTATGGACCCCCAAACACCCCACCCTGTTGGTTTTGTTGCCCAGCTACCTCTCAGGACTTGGAAGCAGGGGCTGGAGCAGTGTGAGGGGAAGGACACCACCCTCCCCCAAGAAAACTTTATTTGGATACTTGTTTTGAATCAAAGTGATAATACAATGTACTTTGTGTTTGTTTAAGGCCCTGTGGCCACTTTGGTAACTTTAGTTAAGTATCTTGCAAACGTGAACTAAGAGATGTTTAGTGCTAATTCAAATGTAAATTGCCCATGCTATGGGCATGAAAGATCTTGGGGCCCAATGAAAGATTGCATTGTGTGTAAGATCTTCCCTGACCCTAGGCCCTTTGATAGGCTTAAGTGTACCTGGAGCCTGTGCTGGGAGGCCTGTTTTTCAGGAGATACTTTGTGATTGGGCAGTGGGTCAAGAGGTTGTTACATTCTCTGAGCCAGGAGAAGGCTATATAAATCCTAATGAGAGGCTTTGTTTTGGGGTTCATTTTGAGAAGTGTTATGTGATTTGACCAGATGAGACTCTGGGAAGCAATTGAGAGCCCCCCGGCTTTGAAAACCCAGATGTTGGTGCTTCCCTCTCTGGTGACTGACTAGGTATGGATATAATGGTTGGATAGTTGGAGGCCTGTCTCCTTTAAATGTTTCTCTTTCTTGTATTTTCTGCTTGTAACCTCTGTATACTCTGAAGTTCGGGGTGCTGACTTTTTCCCCCTGAACTAGGTAAATTATATGTTTGATTGATTAAAGCAAGATTGTTAACCCATTTTGAGTTGCTTTCCTTTAGAAAAGTAAATCTAAGAACCTGTGTTGGCAGCCACCCTGGGGATGCTGGCGTGCTTGCTGCAACATGGCTGTACAAGTTGTGGCTTGTGGTTGTAATAGACTACTATTGTGCTACAAGAAATGATGGGGGGGGGAAGTCAGGTGACACACTGAATAGAGGACCAGCCCTGGTTCAAATCTGGCCTCAGAAACTTAACACTTACTAGCTGTGTGACTTTGGGCAAATCACTTAATCCCAATAGCCTCACTTTTCTCCCTCCAAAAAAAAAAAAAGAAATGAAATGATGGGGTGATGATTCCAAGAAAAAAAAAGCATGACACTATATGTACTGATGCAAACTGAAGTGAGAAGAACTAGGAGATAACTATTCACAATAAGAGCAATGTTGTAATGATAATCAACTGTGAAAGACTTGCTGCTTTGATCAATACAATGATCCAAGGCAATTCCGAAGGACACATAATGAAAAAATGCCATTGACCTACAGAGAGAGACCTGTTGAACTCTAAGTGCAAATGGAAATATATAAATATATTTTTTTTCATTTCCTTCCTTCCTTCCTTCTTTCATTCTTTCTTTCTTCCTTTCTTTCATGCGCAGTATGGCTAATATAGAAATACATTTTGCATGATTTCACATGTATAATTGATATATTGCTTATCTTCTCAATGGATGGGGGGATGCTGTGGAAGGGAGAGAGAGAATTTGCAACTCAATTTTTAACAATCTTAAAAAATAAATATTTTTTAAAATAAAAAATAAATAATTTATTATTTAATTTCCAACTTCTGATGATTAGCCTCTCTGAACTTGGCAAGACAGACCTTCAGTTAACAGGCATAGCATCTTGCTGGACTTGTACTATGAAGGCTTTTCAACTTGGTAAAGATGGCTAGAACTCCTACACTACTGTCAAGACAAGTCTCTAAATGGGGAATTTAATGGAGCTGATGAAATGCATCTTGCAATTCTTATTTGGCTTTTGCTTAGTGCATAAAACGTATTTGAAATATATCCTAAGATGACAAACTTGGGCAAAAAGCCTAAGGAATGAGTAACTTTCCATTTTCACTATGATTTAAAAATCTTTACCATTTCCCCTCCCCCCACATTTTTTCTTAGTTTAAGATTTAAAGAAATGCATCTGCATGACATTAACACAGGTGAAGTGCAAATAGTAATGGGGTTTTTTCTCTTTTTTTTCCTTTTCAGTGTTTCTGTTAGTGTTAGAACCTATTGGGAAAAATCTTAAAGACACGTTAAAGCTCATGTAATTCATGTAATTCAGAAACGTCTTACACTGTCTAGCATATACATGTAATCCTTCTTCAGAGGCATTCATGATTCAAAAGACCTTTTGTGGGAATTATCTCACTTTCTTGGTTCATCAGCTCCCAACCAAGAACTCTGGAAATAGGCACAATATATTTGGCACCCTACATTTTAATAAAGCCAAGTCCTCATGGAAAAGTTTACAGTTTTTTTTTTTTCAATAGAGAAGAAAATTTAATTAAAAGGAAGAAAACAAAACATAGGCCTGTTCATTTGAGTCTAATTAGACTCAAATGTTCCAAATCCCTAGAATTACTTATATTCCCCTTAGGCAATCTAGCCTATGCTAGCATAGCATATCCCTCATGAAAGAAGCCATAGGAGGTTTTCTCCTTTAATTGTGTTAAAATCATGTTACTTGCTTCATAGGATCTCATTTCCAGTGTCAAGATTCCCAATTCAGTCTAAGAGATAAAACAAGGTTTCATATGACTTTGCAAGAGTTGTTAAGCTTTCTTCTCCTTTCTTCCCAGGCTGGGAAGGCATCAGGGCTATTTTGGAGACAGCCATTATACATCCCATGTCACTTTACCACGATTCAAAAAAGCCACCGGGGAGTAAGGTCTACATTAAGGATAGGGAAGTAAAAAGGGTAGATTTTTATAAGAATTTGTAGGAGAGTCTACCCCCTGTGTATAGGGGGAAGTTTCCTTGTCATTTATATATGTATATCATTTTATTAAAAATATTTTATTTTGAATTAATATGTCCACAGTTTTATCTAGGAAAATAAGCATTACTGGGGGCCCATAAGTTGTTGCTTTGAGCAGATCTGTGATAGATGTCCTGAGAACCCATGATTGAGAGGGCCTTGATTAGTTTAGGGTGGAATTAAGAGACAGTTGTTCTGTTTATAGATAAAACCTTCAAAATATCCTAAGAAAAGGAAATTATTGCAAATGAGTAGATGGGAACTCAACAGTACTATGTAACTTGAATTTTAAAAAATCAAGCACTCTAAATGAACAAGGGTCCAAAATCAGAAGAGCTGTTGGTGGAAATAGATGTACAAATAACACCTTACTGGCCAAGAGCACTGTCTGAGCCACTAACAACATTCTCTTATTTATTTATAACAATGTGGACTGAGAGAAAATGACAACTTCAGGCAACTTAGTGAGGTAAGAACTTCAATATGAGAGGAGAGAGACCATGCTGCCATTTAAATGATGTGGCAAAGGAGATCTGAAACTGAGAACGGGCAATATGATAGGAATAGATACTATAATTTAAGTAGTAAGCCACCAGCAGACAATGTTAAATGTTGTAGAAGTAGAGCCAACTTTGGTCAGATTCTATCTGCATTCAAAAATGACATAGACATCTTAGAGACAAGGATGACCTGAGATTAGTTGTAGAAGTTAAGAGAGGGGAGAAAAGAAGACATATACTAAAATGTACATTGAGATTCAATTTAATCTATTAGAAAGGTGGAGAGGTTTTCATGAAGCTTCTCTCATGACACTATGAGAAAAAACATGTCATAAACTGTAATTATAATGAAAATCATCTGCATGTGTAGCAGAAGAGACTTCTAAGCATTCATTAGAAAAAACATAAAATGCAAAATCATGACTCATCCCATGTATCACCTCTTAAGAAATAAATACAACTTTTGGGGGGATGGCTGAACAGATATTTCACATTCATCTTAGATCTGTACTCTTAGCAATTTACAAGTTCCATATCTTCTGGACAACCAGAAATGGTTCTTTAATCCCTTCTGGCTCAGAATGATCTTATCAATGGCCATTTCTCCACCAAAAAGAAGTAGCATGCAGGAAATATCTCCCGCTGGGTAAGCAGCACCAAGTCCAGCACCTAAGAACCCTAATCCTCACATGTATGTAACTGAGCCCAGAAATGTCCTTTTCTCCAGTTTGCTGGTGTCTGAGTTTCTCTCTGTGCCTGGGGAACAATTCATAGGAAAAGTATCACTAGTGACTTCGGGTCCTGTTTCAGATTCTATCGGACAAGCCTATGTTCATTGTCATCTCCACTGAGCTTGAGATACAGGTCCCCACAGTTGCTGGCAAGGAGGGAGTGACATTTCATCCCTTCTGCTAAGGGTGCAGTGGATAAAAATCTGGACCTATTGTTTATGAAGACCTGAGTTCAAATCAGGCCTCAGATACTTACTAGCTTTGTGACTCTGAACAAGTCATTTCATCTCTGCTTGCCTCTGTTTCCTCAGCTGTAAAATGGGGATAATAACAGCATCTACATCACAAGGCTGTTGGGAGGATCAAATAAGACAATATATGTAAAAAACAGTTATTACAGGGTCTGACACATAATAGATACTATATAAACCCACATTCTCTTCCATTCCCTCCAGATCTGGTTGAAAGTTCAAGGATGGGGCAGCTAAGTGGTATGGTGAATAGAGCACCAACTCTGGAGTCAGGAGGACCTGAGTTCAAAACTGGCCTCAGACACAGCACAAATAACTAGCTGTGTAACCTTGGGCAAGTCACTTAACCCCAATTGTCCTACCTTCCCCCCTCCAAAAAGCAAATAATTATAATAATAAAAGTTCAAGGATAAGAAAATACTGGATCTTTTCTATAGAAAAGTCCTCAAAGGAAACCAAAAATATTTTCTTTTCACTCACACCCTATGGAAGAGGGAGGCCCCCATTGACACTCAATGGCCAATCTTCTTCGACATAATCCCAATCATATGAACCAATAAATAGTTATTTTATTATCTCTGTAAAGCACAACCTGTATCCCCCAGCAAGAGGCTAATGGTCACATTCATTCCAATGGAGCCAACAAGTTCAATCCCTAGCACATGCTGAAGTCCAGGAGATCAGAGATGTTCCATCATCACCTCTGTTACACATATATAAAACACACTTACAAAACATCTTATAGGCATTTTCTCAAATGAACTTTATAAAACTTAATGAAAAGAAAAATGAACTCGGTGTAGAACATATGAATTTGACACCCAGTTTACTGATTAACTAATTACTGCCCTGTGCAGTCTTGGATAAGTCACATCACTTCAGGAACATTGTATCCTTATCTGTAAACCAGGGTAATTGGATTAGAACAGGAGTGGGGAATCTTTAGCCGCAAAGCCACTTGTGGCCCTCTAGGTCTTCCAGTGCATCCTTTGTACTGAGTCCAAGTTTTACAGAACAAATCCTTTCATCATTTGTTTGTTTTTCTGTGAAGTCTGCATTCAGTCAAAGGGCTGCACTTGAGGACCTAGGGGGCCACATGTGGCCTTAAGGCTGCAAGTTCCACCCCCTCCCTCCCCCTGAACTAGATGATCCAATGAGCCTCTTCAATTTCTAAAGCCTATGAACCTATGAGGAGGGTAGAACAGGATGCTTTGTCCCCACATATTTGAATTAATTGGTAAAATGTTGTCTCTAGTTGTTTTTTTAAGTATATTCATTCCTATTTTATAGATGAGGAAGCTAAGACTCAGAGTTGCCTCAAAATTTGTGTGACTTATAAGAAGCACAGCCAGTCTTTGAATCTAGACATTCTGAATTCGTGTTCATGTATAGGCGACAGCAAACAATTGTTTTAGAGAAATGCTTTCTAGGATAGACAATTCAGTCATACAATTATTTCACTGAAATGATTCTCCAGGTCTATTCTGGTAGCTTCAGTTGTAAGAAAGATAACTCTCTACATGAAAGTATCTTTAGTTTCTAATTTATAGCCATAATAGATCAGGCTTCTACTCTCCTTGATGCTCACTTATCACCCTCTACAATTCAGTGCAGACATCCATGACAGTCAGTATTATAATCTATACACAATGTTGAAACTCAAGAATCATGCTGAAGTTAAAAATTTCTTGTAACATATATGCTATGAGATATTTCTGTTGCCATCGACAAGAACAAAATGAAACAAAAACAAACACAGAATAAGCCCAATAAATGAAACCTAGGGATGTGGGAAAGATGAATTGTGGATTGAGCTGAGTATTTAAAAAAGAAAGTCAGGAACAAGAAGAAAAGAGCCTGTGATGTTTTTAAATTCTATCATGTTTGGACAAGAGAGACAGAGATAGAGATAGAAAGACAGAGAGATAGAAAGAGGAAGAGAGAGAGAAAGGAAGAGAGAGGGGGGGAAGAGAAAAAGAGACAGAGAGACAGAGACGGACAGTCAGACAGAGACAGAGAGAGACAGAAAGGGACACACAGACAGACAGAGGCAACAGAGATGAAGACAGACAGAGTTCAAAAGGCTTATGCAAAATCTTCAAATGTTTAATATTAACTATCATTAAATGTTCTACTTTTTGGTGAGATCTGAAACTTTCAGAATTACTGCAATTACACTGTTTCAAAATAAAAACTACATTCATTAAGTTTCAATTGTACTGTCACCAGTCTACCTTGAAGGTCTCTGGTGTGATATGAAGAAATTAAAGTCTATTCTTATAGTACATTGAGGTTCATAAAATGTTTTTTTTTTTTTCACAAAAGCCTTGTGAAGTAGATAGCATGTGTTACAGTTAAAAGATATAAAAAGATGCAATCAAAAGAAAACAGGAAAAGTAAAAGAACAAGAAGAGGAGGAGGAGAGGAAAGGGAGAAAGGAAGAAAAAGAATAAAGAATTTTTTAATTACTCTTGTAAGGAGAGCAAGAAATGATCCATGCACTTGATGTGATAGCAGGACAAAAGGAAGAAGACCCTCGGCTTATTGGGGATATACCATATGGATACATACATACATACATATATATATCCCATATGGCAAACTTATGGGAATAGACAAGAAGTCATATTGGAGGGGAAGTCTTAAGACAGGTTGTGATCTATATTAATGGAACTAATACTTACCATGATGAAATCACAGATCCATTAGCATTTTTGAGGATTTCTGTTTTCTTATTTTTGAGAAGAGGAACTTTAGCTCAAAAAAACCTGAAAACTGAAAATTAATAGCTGAGGCAATGTCCATCAGTTGGGGAATGGTTAAGTATATGAATGAAATGGAATTGAATGCAATACTATTGTAACATAAAAAAAAATTGTGAAAGGAATGGTTTCAGAGAAACCTTGAAAAATTTGCATGAACTCTTGAAGAATAATTGAGCAGAATCGAAAGAACAATTAATACAAAAGTGTTATTGCAAAAATAAAGTGGTGAAAGACTTCACCACTCTAATCAGCACAATAGCTAACTTGTCCAGAGGACTGACTGCCCCACCTACTGACAAACAAACAAGGGACTCAAGATAAAAAATAAGACATACATTTTGTGGTATGGCCAATATGACAATTTGTTTGACTAAGCACAGTTATTAAAAGTTATTAAATCTTTTAATTTTCTTTTTTTTTTAAGCAATTGGGGTTAAGTAACTTGCTCAAGGTTACATGGCCAGTTATTATTTCTGGGTGTGGTGCTGAGTATCTAAGCCTGGATTTGATCCAGGTCATCCCAACTCTGGAGCCAGTGCTCTTACTCGCTGTGCTACCTGGCCACCCCATTTTCAATGGGAAAAGGTAGTAGAGAAACAATACATATTTGTTAAGTGACAAAAAATAATGAATTTAGGCTCTTATAAATTATGTTTTACTTGGAGTTACAAAGCTAGTATTAGAAATGGAACTTAAAACAACTTCTCATCAGGATTGTTAAAGAAACAGAAATGGAAAGAGGTTTACACCTTCCATTTGGTAGCCTGGATTAATTTCATCGTTCCAAATACACCGACCTGAGCACCATTCACATCCATCAGAGACCTCAAGCTTCAGGCCACCAAGAATACTACAGAGTCTGCAAGGCTCCCAGGACTAGAGTCAAGTGTTTGATAGATGTCTGGGGTATTGTGAGAGTACAATTCAGTCCCTGACATCTTGAGGTGAGGACATATTGAGTAACTTCAGTTCTTTCTGGTGACCACATTAAGTAACCCAGACCACTGCCGCAGGTCAATCCCACTGAACTCCACCCCCACCCCAGTACCTCTTCCATATTTGGAAATATAAGCTAAGACTATGGACCCTATACCTCATCCCATACCAACTCTTCCCAGGATATTGAAGGGCATGAGTCCTGATCAACAGGTTATTTCCTTCTCTTACATCAAACTACTATCTTCTGCTTTCCTTATCCTTATGTCATGCCATTTTCTGAGACCAACCAACATGCTTTCTGCTTCCTACCTCTTCCTACACTCTTATTTCTATCCTTCTCTGTTTTTCCTTGACAGTTTTCATGCTGGAATGCCTGCCAAATAATTTAACAAACACCACTTTCTCTTACATCTCTTTTTCTCATTCTTTCCATTTTTTGGCACTTGGAGAAAACTAACTCTTTACAGAAGACAACATATTCTTTTTCCTGTGAGTTGCTCCCTCCTTCCCGGTACACTGGTCTAGAAAAGAAGTTGATATTTGCCTTATTTTTCTCAGGTATTTCTAAGCCCCTAATCTGCATCATTCTGCAACTCCTGCACCTTTAAGTTTCGCTTAATTCACCTACATCCCCCATCCAGATTCTGGTTGCAGTTGATCCTGCCATCCAAGTCATATTATCTCCTTCTCAAGATATTCAGTACCTGGCTTACAGCACTTCTTCCTTTTTCCCTAACTTCAACATTTGGTGGGTGGGAGGGCCCTAAATTAAGTTCATCCCCTTTTAATTTACATCTGATATTAAAATGAAACGATCCACCACTAGATCATTTCACAGTTGACAAAATAAGGTTAGCATAGAAACGTTACTCAAAATATACAGTTGCTGAACTTGTGAAAATATCACCACTGTTCCCATCCATACCTCTCTGGGCAAAGTCCAGGTGACTTGTCCTGCCTTGGAATGTCCACCTAGTCTCAATCCACATAAGAGAGATGCTTTTATGCCTTTAGATGACTAGGAATCAACGTCAATAAGACCAGAGGCTACCAGAAAACTGGGTCAATGGAGTCATATCTTAAGGCTTAACTTCTAGACTAAGTAAGTGATAGGTAAAGCTTCTTTGCCTTTCAAAGAAAGAACCTAAAAGATGGAGGCAAGGAAACTCAAGTAGAAGTTGATCCTATCACACTTGGGGACTTCTATGCAAGAGTTCATGACTCTTCAAATTTTCTAGTCGCCCAGGTCACAACCTCTTCAACTACTATAACACATTTTCACCTCCACCATCAATATTCATTGTCATACTTTAAACCTCACCAACAAATTCATAATTTCTTATTCAGAAATAAGCTTGCCTCATTATAAACTCCTCTTTTTCCATCTCTATCTTGGTCTCAGTCATGCTAAACCATTTTTTTTATTTCAAGACCTCTTCTTCAATACAGTTATGGGTAAAATTTTGTACCAAAGCTATGATTTCATCAGCATAGGGAACCCCCTGGGAAGGAATTTCAACTAGAAATTCAAGGGCATTTTTTTTAACTACTAGATCTAGAGATTTGCTTGCAGCAGTGAGAAGTGAAGTGACTTACCCAAGGTCACACAAGTATCTGTGTCATGTCAGAAGAAAGATTTAAACCCAGGTTTTCCTGGCTCCTAGATTGATCCTCTGTTTATCACATAATGCTGCTTCTCTAAATAAAATTACAACAGATAAATTCCAGTGTTCAAATATTGCCCCCATAACCACCTCAGAGTGAGCAGTAAGCTAGTGCAACATACAATTATACAATATTTTATGTTTTAAAACATTTAGTACCGGGGGCAGCCAGGTAGCACAGCAAGTAAGAGCACCGGCTCCAGTGTTGAGAAGACCTAGAGATCGAATCCCGGGCTCAGACACTTAGCACCCACCCAGAAACACCTGGCCGTGTAACGTTGAGCAAGTTACTTAACCCCAATTGCTTAGGAGTGGCCAGGTGGCTCAGCGAGTAAGAGCACTGGCTCCAGTGTCGGGATGACCTGGATCAAATCCGGGCTCAGATACTCAGCACCACACCCAGAAATAATAACTGGCTGTGTAACCTTGAGCAAGTTACTTAACCCCGATTGCTTTAAAAAAAACATTTAGTACCAACCTCATTTTTCCATTTTATTTTATTTGCTTTAGTCCCCCCCCAAAAAAAAATCTGTTATTTTTTACTTACCACATAGATGTAGTTATTGGGTTGCATTCACAAACTTGAAAAATGCTTTTTGGTTAGAATTGCATTTCCTTCCAAATACAAATATTTCTGTAAGAAAGTATCAGGTCCTGCTTATGCATTTATCCTAATTTTATTTCTAGACACCTACATCTGTCCCTGGAGGCAAAAGCTTCTATGAGTTGATTGAATAGTAGGTGTTTTCTCCTAAATCTCAATTAATTTCTGTGTTGTTTGAGTAAAGAAATGCTTCTTGCATGAGGCCATAGACTCATATCTATAAGCACATTTCATTGGTATAGATGACTCCCAGATGGAAAAATTCCCTCTACCAATGTAGGTTGGTACCCACTTTGAATCTTAATGTCTTAGAGTTGCCTGGAACTCTGAGAAGTTCATACCCATGGTCACAAAGCCAGGTTGTATGAGAGGAAAGTTAGTGTTCTAACAACCAAATAATGCTGTATAGCTTAATCAAAAACTTTAATCTATTGAATTCTTCATGGCCCATAGCCATAAGGTATGATGGAAACCTAGAAATGTAATTTGACATAATAAGCAATTATTAACCAAACAAATGAAAATAATGTATCTTATCAGAATCAGCTTAGGCAACTAGGTGGTTTAGTAGCTAAAGCACAGACTCTGAATTCAGGAAAACCTGAGTTCAAATCCAATCTCAGGCACTTGCTAGCTCTTTGATCCTGGGCAAGCCACTTAATCTTGTTTGCCTCAGTGTTCTCATCTGTATAATGAACTGGAGATACTGAAGTATCTTTGGCAAGAAATCCCCAAATGAGGTTATGAAGAGTTAGACATAATTGAAAACAACTGAAGAAGAACAATAGGACCCCTATGATTCAGTGACACTGGACTTATTGTTCCTAGAACATGACACTCAATTTCCCAACTTGAAGCATTTTCACTAACTGTACCCCACACCTAGAATTCTCTGTTTCATCACTGCCTTCCCTCAAATTCCAGCTAAAGTCCAAACTTCTTTAAGAAGCTTTCATCACAGTTTCTTCCCTCTCAGTTTCTGTTTTACATATATGTATATATGGGGGGTATATGTATGTATGATATATGTGTGTATAATACATATAAATATTATGTGTGTATATCACTAAACCATGAGATTGTACAGTGCAGGAAATAGTTTTCCTTAATTTTCTCATTGTTATTGTTGTAGTTTTCACCTCTCTTTGTATTCCCAGAACAAAGCACTCTGCCTGGTACACAGTAGAAGACTTCAGGCAGGGAATCAAAGAGCTGGCGACAACAATACAGGGATAAGGTGTTGAATATCTACATCAGAGCTCCAATAATAGGAAGGCAGGAGATAGAATCAATATCTTGTAGGAAGAATACCAATATTTTGTAGCTAACTGCATAAAGAGAATAAGGAGGAGCTTTGAGCCAAGGATGATGCCAAAGTTTTAAGTTGGCTGGGGAATAACAGAAGTTGAGAGTAGTAACATATTGTATAGGATGAGTATCGCATAAGATTGGAATAGTAGATTGCAGTCAACTGGTAAAAAAGAAAAAAAAACCCCAATGTAAGGAAAAAGAAGAGTTTGTGCAATCAATCTTCAAAAGACCATCAGGAGCAACTAAAGAAGCTGAAAAAAAAATAATGGTGTGGTCAGAGCAGCAAATTAAAAAAAAATACTGTATGAAGGAAGAAATAGAGGGAGATACGTTAAATGAAGGAAATCTCATGAGGAGACTATTACACTAGCCTAGGTGAGCAGAGATGAGAGCATGGCCTGAGCAGAGCCCATATTTACAATGTGATTTGAGAGGAGAGGTTAGATAGATGCCACTTAGGCATTTATTTAGTGCATCATACCTTCTTAATTGTGATTAACATGGTGGCCCTTACTATGGAGAGCAAAGAAAAAAGTATGATCCCCTTTGACCACATTCTGTTTCCCAGGCTTCTGCTTCTTCCATGTTCTACTATCTTTGCATGATGAAAATGGGTCAGGATTATTTTTTAATAGTTCAGACATCATAACATAAAACATTTCTTTGGCATTTTTTCCTAGCTTAAGTATCCTCAGATGAAAGGAAACTTGTAAGTTCAGCTTCCTTGATATTATCTGAGGTCATTTCTACTTTTTTAGCTCTGCTACCTTATGCAAATGCTCTAGTGATAAGTTTTAGGAAGGAGGAAAGAATTCCAGCATTTGAAACTGACCAATTCAGGTCATTGTTATTGTACTATTATGTCACCATGCATTAAAAACAAAAATAATACTCAAGTCAGAAAAAGGACTGGTATGCTAAGAATATTTCATAAGGTCAAAGGAGGGGAAGGAAGTTTTTTTTTTCTGCTTTGTCTTCTTTTCTACCATGCCCCCATGACTCAGGAAGCTCATTGTTAGGGCATCTCCTCATCCTGCAAGGGCTCATAAGTTTTAGGACTCATATGTAATCATATTTATGCAATCATTATCCTTCTCATTTGGAGAGTAGAAGCATGAACTTCAAAATCTCAATATAAGTTGGGGGCCCAAAATAACCATTTCTTCATTTCCCTCCTTGCTGCACTCTTCTGGACATTTTGGACTTCTCCATCAAGCTCCAGATTATGTACACCTCCACCCACCATGACCTTTGCAGCTTTCTTTTGTGTGTTTTTCCCCTGATGTAATTGTAAGTTCCGTGAATTAGGGACTGTTTTTTTTTAAATTTATATTTGTATCCCCAGCTTTTAGCAAAGTGTCTGACAGAGTAAGCCTTAATAAAAGTTTATTAACTGACTACTATGAGGGTTAATGATCAATCATTTATTCGTTCTACTTCTTGTTTTCAGTAAATACATAGAAAGATGGCTGATTTTGCTCAAACCATTTCCATAGACATGGCCTGGGTCCCATGTGACTCAAATATCTTCCTCCCCAAGGTTCATTATTGGATGGTTTGTGCTCTTGATTCCCACTCCCACTTGAAAACACAATCTGACTTCACAATCTATACTCATTTACCCCTTCCTTGCCCATGTTCCCCCTGCAAACATGTAATCCCAGCACTCAGTTTAGCTACTCACTTCGAAAGCATCACTGGACCATGGGATTGAAGATTCACAACTGTAAGGGACTCAGAGGCTAGCCACTATGACCCCTTAATATTACAGATGAGGAAACTAAGAGGACAGATAGTTTCCAAGTTCAGAAAGACAGAAAGCATCAGAGGTAGCACTTGAATACATATCCTATAATGGTAGGCTGTAGCTAACTTATACCCTCTCTAGAGAGCTGATTATTAAATGATCAGTTTAAGCATTTATAAATCAGGGCTTGATATTTTCTTGTTGTCAGTTGCTTAAGAATATAAAAGAGAAAAATGTTAATAATGCAGATTAAACTTAATCTTAATTAAACTTGTTGTGTGTGCCTCCCCCCTCCATCCCCCGCCCCTGAAATCTGGTTATCAAATATCTCTCAACACATCCCTCCTCCACAGGTAGTTCGTTTGTCTCATACCTCATCTCTTAATTTTCAAATTGAACAGCTTTTTCTCTATCCTCATCTTCATTGACAATTCTACAATATAATAATTGAAGATCAACACTTTCTTTTAACTAATCTCTCCTTCTCTGGTTTCCGTGATATTTCTTTTTTGAGGCTCTTTTCCATATTGTCCGAACATTCCTACTTAGTGCTCAACTATCATTTTCCTCTCTTTTCCTACATGTCTCTTTCTCTAAAGGTTCTATCTCTTCCCTTCTTCTCTTTTCTATTGCATCTCTTTATATTCTACATTGGTTTGGCTTTCGTGAATTTCAATTCATTCTTGTTGAGCCCAGGCTGGTGAATTTATGGAAGGACTCTGAGGTATGGACAGGCATAGATAAGTTATAGTCAGCATAGCTGGAGAAGGGAACAACAA
Source organism: Petaurus breviceps papuanus (assembly GCF_028583685.1). Lineage (NCBI taxonomy): Eukaryota > Metazoa > Chordata > Mammalia > Diprotodontia > Petauridae > Petaurus > Petaurus breviceps. The sequence continues at coordinate 40,153,510 of NW_027186473.1, forward strand.
CAATGTAATCATGGATACATTGAAAAATTGGAGTTAAAGCCATTTGACTATACTATAAAATTGTTTCCAAGCCACAGTTTAGGTTTCCATGCTTTGAGGAATCTGATTCTCTAAGAAGAGACACTAGGAAGGTGATTGGCAACTAAGAAGGCTCAATGGTCAGAATTCCTGATTTACCTAATCAGTGTTTCAGGCATCATCAATGTCAATTAAAATTAACTTCTGTTTGTTTCAAACTTTCCTTCCTTCCTTCCTACCTTCCTTCCTTCCTTCCTTCTTTCCTTCCTTCCTTCCTTCCTTCCTTCCTTCCTTCCTTCCTTCCTTCCTTCCTTCCTTCCTTCCTTCCTTTCTTCCTTCTTTCCTTCCTTCCTTCCTTTGTTTATCTTAAACACCCTAAGTGAAGTTCATTTAAATTCATTGAAGTACAGCAAGGATTTATGCCAAAATAATTTTCCTCCTCCGAAGAACAAAAGTCATATTCTTATTACTAAGTAAACAGTGGCTTTGCAACACAATTGAGTATAAACCTGTCTTTCTCATTTCCAACTTGTTATTCTCAAAATTCTGTCTCCACAAAGCTAAAAAACAGATAAATACTCAAACTATATATGTAGATATGTTGAACATAATAAGATTTTTCATCAAATTAAATACAGCTGTGGATATTCAACTGAAATGACTTGATGGTTCAGTGATACACTCCAAATACTGGACTTGGAGTCAAGAAGATCTGAGTTCAAATCCTGACCCAGACACTTGCTAGCCCTGTGACCTTGGGCAAGTCATTTGACCTCTATCTGCAAAAGTTTCCTCCTCTGTTAAAAAAAAAAAGCATACTAATAGCACCTTATCAGGCAGCTAGGTGACACAGTGGATAGAACACTGGTCCTGGAATTAGGAAGACCTGAGTTTAAAAATGTCCTCAGATACTTACTAGCTGTGTGATCCTGGACAAGTCAGTTAATTCTTTTTGCCTTGGTTTTTTTATCTGTAAAATGAGCTTAAGAAGCAAATGGCAAACCACTCCAGTATCTTTGCCAAGAAAACACCAAACGGGGTCACAAAGAGTTGGACACAACTGCAAATGACTGAAGAAGAACAACAATAATAGCACCTCCTACCAAGGGTCATCGTGAGGGGAAAATGAGATATTTGTAAAGTGATTTGCAAATCTTAAAGCACTATTTAATGCTAGGTTTATTAGTAGCTAGCTATTATTCACTGAAACTTCTTTCTCTACAATTTACTCGACTTGAACAAAACCAGGACCAAAGGGATTTTAGAACGAAGAAATTCTGATGGATTAAACTTATCTATAAATTATATCTAAGGCTTTGGGGTCCAGAGGAAGGTGCTGCACAAGAATAACCTGGAAATGATTGGTGAATAAGAGTCGACATCAATAATAGAATTTGCAATAAATGTGGAATGAGATTCTTGGGTTCAGGGGTATAATGAAGTCATTCAGCTCATGTGGGAAATTGTTTGAGGGTAATGTGTACTTCTGAGTTGATTTCATCTTATAGAATGATGAGTTTCTGGAGATGATAAAGTCCAGGAAAGTACCCAGGTTGGGAATGATTAGGAAAATTTTCTGGTTGTAATCCTTAAATGGAGAAGGATCAGGGAGGAGATCCCAGAAGTCTACCTCCCACCCTCACTAAGGAGAGCAAGGGAGGGGTCCCAGGGGAAGAGGGTGCTGAGGAGGTATGAATTGTCAAGTTGATTTCATCTGGAAGAATGATGAGTTGTTGGAGATGGTGGAGCCAAGAGAGCATTGGGACCCCAACAATGGGCTTTCCCAAAGTATAGCAACAAGATCATATCACCAATATTTTCAAATCATTGCAAGATTCAGTGGGACCCCAAAGAGAGTCTTGTGGCATTCAAAGTTCATAATAGTTCAACAGTGGACACTTAGAAAGTACTCTCAGAGACATCTGAGGTTTCATCAAATATAACAGACACATGCATTACCTACTTTGGCTATTGTTGGAGACTTCCAGGCTACACCTCTGTCCTAGACCATGTCCAATATCTCCATAATCCCAAGGCACATATATAATATTCCTAGACCATGTCCAATATCTCCATAATCCCAAGGCACATAAATAATATTATAGTTGGAGAATAACTTAGGATATTTTCAGGGAGTATCATATCACCTTGCAACATGGTGGAAAGTTACAAACATAAAACCTTAAGCTTAAGCAAAAGTCCTTAAGAGTTAGAACTGCCAGTCAAGATGGTGGAGTAGAAACAGAACTTCCAAAGGCTACGGCTCTCACCTCCTTCAATTCATGTAAAAGGTGACTCTGAAGAAATTTGGAACTACAGAAACCACAAAATGACACAGAGAAGCCACTGCCACATAGCAGCTTCAGCTCCTGGTCTGCAGATTGTAGGGGAACTAAGCCACCAGTCTGAGGGATAATCGCTCTTGCTTTAACCTGTTTGGATCTGGATTGTGCTCTAGGGTGGAGGTCCTGGGGTGTGTGATCAGCTTGCCAGAGTGTGTGGAAGCTTCAGAGAGGGCACCAAACTAATACCTTTGGCAACTGAGAAAACTCCAGCATTTGTTACAAAGCTCCCCTGTCTGGTAGCAGAGTCCTACTGTGGCAAAAATCTCAAAAGTCAAGTAATTGATTGGAAACATGAGCAAACGAGGGAAGCAAAGTAAACAGAGAAACCCAACTTTACACTCATATTTTGGGAACAAAAAGAATCAAAGCATGGAACAGGAGGAAGACACTGAAGTCAGAACCCCTGGACCAAAAGCTTCAAAGAAAAATGCAAGCTGGTTACAGGCCATAGAGGACCTTAAGAAGGATTTTGAAAATCAAATAAGAAAAGTGGGAAAAAAAATTGGGAAAAGAAATGAGAATGATGCAAGAACATTATGAAATGAGAGTCAACAACCTGACTGAAGAAAATAACACCTTAAAAAATAGACTCACTCAAATGGCAAAAGAGGCTCAAAAAGGCAATGAGGAGAAGAATGCCTTAAAAAGCCAAATTTGCCAGATGGAAAAAGAATCCCAAAAGCTCACTGAAGAGAATCATTCCTCCAGAATTAGATTGGAGCGAATGGAAGCTAGTGACTTCATGAGAAATTAAGATACTATTAAACAGATCCAAACAAATGAAAAAACAAAGGCAATGTGAAATATCACATTGGGAAAACCACTGACCTGGAAAATAGATCCAGGAGAGATAATTTTAAAATTATTGGACTACCTGAAAGCCATGATCAAAAAAAGAACTTAGAGGGGGAGGCCAGGTAGCACAGCGAGGAAGAGCACCGGCTCCAGTGTTGAGAAAACCTGGAGTTCGAATCCCGGGCTCAGACACTTAGCACCTACCCAGAAACACCTGGCCATATAACCTTGAGCAAGTTACTTAACCCCAATTGCTTAGGGGCGGCCAGGTGGCTCAGCGAGTAAGAGCACAGGCTCCAGTGTCAGGAAGGATCAAATCCGGGCTCAGATACTCAGCACCACACCCAGAAATAACTGGCCGTGTAACCTTGAGCAAGTTACTTAACCCCAATTGCTCAATAAAAAAAAAGAACCTAGAAATCATCCTTCAAGAAATTCTCAAGAAAAATTGCCCTGATGTTTTAGAACCAGAGGGCAAAATAGAGGTTGAAATAATTCACCAATCACCTCCTGAAAAAGATCCCAAAAAGAAAACTCCTAGGAATATTATAGCCAGGTTATGGAATTCTGAGATCAAGGAGAAAATATTACAAGCAGCCAGGAAGAAACAATTTGAATATTGTGGAAACATAATCAGAATAATAATACAGGATTTGGCAGCCTCTACCCTAAGGGATTGAAGGGCTTGGAATATGATATTCCAGAGGTCAAAGGAGCTGGGATTAAAACCAAGAATCACCTACCCAGCAAAACTGAGTACAATGTTGCAGGGGAAAATATGTTCATTCAGTGGAATAGACCCTTTCAATTATTCTTGATGAAAAAAACAGAATTGAATAGAAAATTTGACACTCAGATACAAGAAACAAGAGAAACATGAGAAGGTAAACAGGGAAAAGAAATCATAAGGAACTTATCAAAGTTGAAATATTTACATCCCTATATGGAAAAATGATAATTGTAACTTATGAAACTTTTCTCAGTATGAGAATTGTTGAAGGGAATAGAAGTGTGTACAAACACACACACACACACACACACACACACATATATATATACACACATATATACATACATATATATGTCTATATTGGAGGGTATATGGGAGTATGAATACATATGTGAACATGTGTATATATGTGTACAGGTATACATAGATAGAGGGCACAGAACCAATTTAATAGGAAGGGATGATGCTTAAAAGGTGAAATTAAGAGGTGAGACAGGACTATAATGAGAGGAGATGGGGAGAGACAAGAATGCGGTAAATTATCTCATATAGAAGAGGCAAGGGAAAATGGTCACAATGGAAGGGAAGAACAGGAAGGCAAAAGGGAATGGTTCAACCTTATTCTCATTGAATTTGCCTTAGGGAGGGACATTAAATAGAGTATCTCACCCTACAGGAGAGTAGGGGGGAAGGGGATGAGAGGGAGTATGATGGAAGGGAGGGCAGACTGGGAGGGGAGTGAAGTTGGAAGCACCCACTTTTGAAAAGGGACAAGTTCAAAGTAGGAAATAGAACAAGTGGGAGGTGGGATAGGAGGGAGGGAAATACAGTCAGTCTTTTGCAATATATCCACTATGGAAATGTTTTGCATACCTACACATGTACAACCTATACTGAATTGCTTATCTTCTCAGTAAGGGAAGGTGACAAGGGAGGAAGGAAATGAATCTGGAATTCAAAGTTTTAAAATCAAATGTTTACTATATATATATATGTATGTATACATATATATACACATATATATATACTATTATTAATATTATTTTACATGTAACTGGGAGATAAAACATACAGGCACTGGGGCATAGAAATCCACCATGCCCTGCTGGAAATTCGGAGAGGAAATGGGAGAGGATGTAGGAGAGAGCAGATTGGAGGAGGGGATATTTTGGGGTGGAGGGTGGGGGAAAAACGGGGAGAAAATTTGTAACTCAACATCTTTCAGAAACGAATGATGTAAACTAGAAGCTAATAAAGCATTTGATTAAAAATAAATAATAAATAAATTAAAAAGAGTTAGTACTGTCTAAAAGCATTATGAATTATCTCAAGAGATGATGAGCTCTTTTTCCTTGGAGGACTATAATCAGAAACTGAATGACAATTTTGAGTCTTTTATACTGAAGATTCCTTTTGGGTATGGGTTGGAGAAGATGGCTGCTCAGGGCCTTTCCAAGTATCTAATTTTCGGATTTTTGTGACCAAATGTTCTCTCCTTAAGAACAGATTTCATAATTCTTTGGTATGAGATAAAACTACATACACAGAGTCTGAAGTTCTCAGAAAAAAACTCCACTGTTGCCATTGCCAAAGGGAGGGTAAACAATAGATCTAACAAATGGTACAGGTGAGGCACAAAATTCAAAGAACCTTCTTGTGGGGTCCATGATGCCCAGACATGGCTGTCAACCTCATTTTGCATCTCTCCCCCCACCCCTTACTCTACTTTCACAAACAAATTCTACAATCTGGAGAATTAACAGCCATTTCTTCAAATATATACTAGCCTCATTGTCACGCTAAGCCTAGGAACAAGTACTCAGTCAAGCAACCGGAATGGTCCTTAAAGAATTATTGTAGGAGTGGCCAGGTAGCACAATGAGTAAGAGCACCGGCTCAGTGTCAGGATGACCTGTTGATCAAATCTGGGCTCAGACACTTAGCACCTACCCAGAAATACCTGGCCATGTAACCTTGAGCAAGTTACTTAACCCCAATTGCTTAAAAAAAAAGAATTATTGTAACTTTTAAGCATTAGTTGGTGTGTTGAGGCACAAAGAACACAAATTTTGAAGTCAAAGAACCTGGGTCCAATTCTTATCCATATTACTACCTGTGTGAGTTATGTAAAAATCACTTAACTTTTCTGGACCTCTGTTTCCTAAAATGCAAGTGTTAGACTACATTGAGGCTCTTAACTGAGAATGTGAATATAAACTACTTTTCAATATATAATGTTACATTCATAATCATATGTATGTTGCTTTATATTTTAAAAAGTGTTATTCTGGGAAGGGATCCATATGCTTCACTAGATTGCCAAGGGCCTGTGCATAAAAAGGTCAAGAATCTCTAGCCTAAGAGGTCCTTAGGGATCACTAAGATTCCTTTCAAATCTAAATCCTATAAGAAGCAACTTGGTCAGAGGAAAAATGGATTCATGAAACCTGTAATAAAGTCCCAGTGGTAGTTTTATCATATCATATCATTTACAAGGATCTTTTGATTTATTTTTTAGGCCCTTATGTCTTCAGTCTCAATTCTTTTGTTGTTATTGTTGTTTAAGCTTTGGGATTGGGAGCAGGGATTCTCCTATCAATGGACTACATCTGCCCTAGAAATCTCAAGAAAACCTGCAGTTTGAGCTATGGCTTCCATGTGCAGGGCAAGTCAATAAAATTTTCAAGAAGAATATACATACATACACACACATATATGTATATATATATGTGTGTGTATACATATATATATATTTCTATCACACTGGCCTCACCTATTCCTTATCCCTGAAGGTCTTCAATCCATGAATGAATGAATAAATTAATTAATTTTTTAAAAAGCATTTATTAAGGGGCGGCCAGGTAGCACAGCTAGTAAGAGCACTGGCTCCAGTGTTGAGAAGACCTGGAGATCAAATCCCGGTCTCAGACACTTAGCACCCACCCAGAAACACCTGGCCATGTAACCTTGAGCAAGTTACTTAACCCCAATTGCTTAGGGGCGGCCAGGTGGCTCAGTGAGTAAGAGCACCAGCTCCAGTGTCAGGATGACCTGGATCAAATCCGGGCTCAGATACTCAGCACCACACCCAGACATAATAACTGGCTGTGTAACCTTGAGCAAGTTACTTAACCCCAATTGCTTTAAAAAAAAGCATTTTTTAAGCACTTACTATATACCACTCACTAGACTAAGTGCCAGGGATAACAATACAAAAATGAGCGGATTCTCAGTCTCAAAAAGCCTGCATCCTAAGAGGCAGAGGCAACAAATACATAGAAAAGGATCATTAGGAAAGAGAGAATCTAGGGAGTCACAGAAATAGTGACCACAGGTATCTATAAGTCAGGCAAATGATAAGCTCTTTCCAAGAACAATAATATAATAGATTTTATTGCTGAGCTCAGAGCAAGAGATGGAAGATTTTTTTCTTTGTTTTAGGAAAAGGAGATTGTCCTGGAAGACAGGACATTTCATAAGATAGGTCAGAGGTTCAGTACTTATGGTTTACCATAATTGAAATTAACCTGTTCTTTGTATTCCATTCATTCAAGGCGTCCACTCAACCAATCTATGCTAATCTCGCCATAGAAAGTATCTAGAACAAAGGTGGGAAACCTGTGAGCTAAGACCACATGTGGTCTTTTAGGTACTTGGGTGTACCTTGTGACTGAGTTCAAATTTTATAGAACAAATATTTTTATTAAGGGGATTTGTTCTGTGAAGTTGGGATTCAGTCAAAGAGTCACACTTGAGGACCTAGAGGGTCACTTGTGGTCTAGAGGCTTTAGGTTTCCCACCCCTTGTTTAGAGGATTATTCGAGAAATATATGCTCATTTAAATATGGGTTACTAGAAAAAAAATAGATGCTTCCAATCTGATTACTTAACTCTTTAGTCAAATGCTCCTCCATATTGGAAAAGAAAAACATTAAATTTCAAGTCAGGAAATCTAGGTTTGATATCTGCCCCAAATATACTGATTCTGTGACTACAGAAAGGCTTGACTGGAGAAGGGAAGAAGAAGGAAAAGCAGGAAGAACTTTCTGCCTTTCCTGACCTTGGGCAAGGTTGTTTTGAGTTTTTGTTTTCTTTTGTTTCCCCCTATTCTCTGGTTTTTAGTTTCTTCATTTATAAAATGTGGGAGATGGTCTATAATTTCTAAGTTTTGTTTTGTTTTACAAATTAATTAATTTATTTTTACTTTTCAACATTCACTTCTATAAGTTTTAAATTTTCTCTGCCTCCCTCCCTTTACCTCTGCCCAAGGCTGCAAGCAATCCAATATAGGTTCTACATATACATTCTTAGTAAACATATTTTCATATTAGTCATGTTGTACACAAGAATCAGAATGAATGGGAGGAATCATGAGAAGGAAAAAACAAAACAAAAAGAGAGCAAATATTTTGTTTCAATCTGCATTCAGGCTCCATATTTGTTTCTGTGACATGGATGGCATTTTCCATCATGAGTCTTGTAGAGTTATTTTAGGTCCTTGCATTGCTGAGAAAAGCTAAGCCTATCAAAGTCAGTCATCATACAATGTAGCTGTTACTGTGTACAATGTTCTCTTAGTTATACTCACTTCATTCAGTATCAGTTCATATAAGTCTTTCCAGGTTTTTCTGAAGTCTGTCTGCTCATCTTATAGCCCAATTGTATTCCATTACATTCATATACTACAATTTGTTTCGTCATTCCCCAATTTTTGAGAATCCCTCCAATTTCTAGTTCTTGGCCACCACAAAAAAGAGCTATTATAAGTATTTTTGTGCATGTGGATCCTTTTCATATTTTTATGATCTCTTTGGGATATAGACCTAGAAGTGGTATTGCTGGGTCTATGGTTTTTCTAGATAAAAAATCTACATTCCTATCAGAAAAAGAAACATTTTAGAGTTAGATTTAATAGCTTACAAATAATAAATCATCTCCCAAAGATACTTCACCTATGACACAGTGTCCCCAGTGCCCAGAAGGTCTTAATTAGTGATTTCTCTTTTTCTCTAAATTATTTCAATGTCTCAGAGGGTGGGAGGGGGCAAGGTGGAAAGCTAAAAAGAAATGTTTAGTCACTGGCCTATTTATTTAAACAAATTCAGGAAGAATAAAGTTATGTTACCTTGCTAACATGAATCTTTGCATCTGATAGTCCCAATGAATAAAGGTGAGGATCTTTCTATAAGAAAGGGCGATTCACTATTGATCTGAATTTGCCCTTAATATAGTTATCATTAACTCATTTCTTTCAAGGTAGAGTAGCTATCTAGCTTTGTTGGACTCATTTCCTTCCCCTTCTCCTCCCAAAGCAATTTATCATTCAAGTTATTAAAAGGGAAATACTACATTTAGGTACCTAACTTTTATTGTTTGTGTTGTCTTTTGTTTTCTACAAAAGCATCCCCTGGTAAACGACATTGAGACTTCTCACTCCTGTTTAAATCAGTCATTGAAGCTTATTGTTTTTCTATTTATTGAAAGACCTACAAAACATTGTCATTAAGATAAAATAAACTAGTTGAAATGAAACTTCTACATGTGAGTGAAAAATATTTCCCCTGAAAGAGGAAAGAATGTATTTTGATTGATTCCATAAATTTCTATAGAGTCTTCAACTCTATTCACTATTTTATTGTTGTTATTGTTATTGTGATGGTGGTATTAGTAGTAGTACTTGTTGTTGTTGTTGTTGTTTGGGGATGGGGATATGGACCTCAGATTTCATCAGAATAGAGAACTACTAGTAAGCAGACTCCCTTTCCCAATTAAGTTGATCAATTTGGGGTCTTAGAGAGTTGCCTGGGAACATAAAAATGTTTGGGCTTGCCCAGGGTCACAAAGCCAATGAGTGTTAAAGGTAGGGTTTGAATCTAGGTTTTCCTAACTCTAAAGTCATCTCTCTGCCATGCTTCCTGTAATTTTTAAAATTATGTCTTAGGTTGGTATCTTATCAACAAATTAAATCCAATGTGGGATAGAAATAATCACAGATTTACAGCTGAAGTAGAACTGTGAGTTCATTTATTCTAATGTTCCCAATTTAAAGATGAGAAAAACAAGCTCAGAGAAATAAACTGATCTGCTTAAAGTCAGTGTGGTGGTATCAAATCTGGGATTTTAACCCAAGGTCGACTGATTTAGAATCTAGTATTCTTTTAACTATATCAAATTGCTGTTATTTGGGGAGACTTGAGTTCCTTCAAGGAAACTTCTGCAAGAAAAAAAAAACTGACTCCGACTCCTCCTTCCCACAACCCAGTATCAGTATGGCAAAGAAGAAAGAGTACTGGAATTGGAAACAGGAAGACCTAGGTTTGAGATGTACTAGTTTTTTTTTGTTTGTTTGTTTGTTTTTAATCCCTATTTGGGAGACAAATTTTCTAAGCCTCAGTTTTCCTCTCTAAAAAATAAAATAAGGGTGGCTAGGTGGTGCAGTTAATAGAGCACTGGCCCTGGAGTTAGGAGGACCTGAGTTCAAATCCGGCCTCAGCCACTTAACACAAAAACTAGCCGTGTGAACTTGGGCAAGTAACAAATCCAATTGACCTCCAAAAAGCTAAAAATAAATAAAATAAAAAGGAGGTGGGGATTCTAAGATGGCAGAGAGAAGCCTGGAAATTGTCTGAGCTCTCTCCAGTTCCCCCAGAAACAACCTTAAATCAAATCTCTAAATGGATTCTAGAGTGACAGAACCCACAAAAAGATGGAGTTAAACAATTGTCCAGCTTAAATAATTTCTAAGGACTTCAGGAAAGGTCTGTCACACTTGGACAAAAGGGGAGCACAGCCCAGTGCAGTGTCTGAGAAAGTGAGAAAGAGGCTTTTAACTACAGTACAGATCATCAACTGAAGCCCTGAAGTACTAGGTCAACAGTCCAGTAGCACAGCAGGCTAGCTGTGAGGCCTCCAGTCCCAGTACAGAAGGCAAATTGGCAGCCATGGATCAGCAGCATAAGAAGCACAAGTAGACCAGGCTACCCCAGCATGGTGAGTACCTGAGGCCCTAGTGTGGAAAGCCAGCGAGCAGGTTCCTGGCCCCAGAACAAGAAGCTTGGGATAATAGCCCCTGTGCCCCAGAGCCCAACTTTAAAATGAACTAAAAGCAAAAAGAGCTCTAACCATAGAAAGCTACTGTGACAACAGGGAAGATCAAACCACAAATTCTGAAGAGGAAAACAATGTCACAATGCTTACCTGTGAAACCTCAAAGGAGACTATGAATTGGTCTCAAGTCTAAAAAGTCCTCTTGGAATAACTTTTTAAAGTATGTTAAAAATCAAGTAAAAGAAGTAGAAGAAAATTGGGAAAAGATATGAGAATTGTGCAGGAGAATTATGAAAAATAAAACAATCAGTAGCTTGGAAAAGGAAGCATAAAAACTGACTGAAGAAAACAACTTCTTAAGAAATAAAACAGGTCAAATGGAAAAGAAGGCACAAAAGCTAACTAAAGAAATAATTCCTTAAAAATTAGAATTGGGAAAATGGAAACTAATGACTCTATAAGATATCAAGAATCAGTCAAACAAAATCAAAAGAATGAGAAAAGAAGAAAATGTAAAATATTTCATTGGAAAAAAAACAACTGACTTGGAAAATAATCCAGGACAGATAATTTTAAGAATTGTTGGACTACCTGAAAGCCATGATCAAAGAAAGAGTCTGGACAGCATCTTTAAAGAAATTATCAAGAAAAACTGCCCTGATATCTTAGAACAAGATGGTAAAAGAGTCATTGAAACATTCCACCAATCACTTCTTGCAAGAGATTCCAAAATGAAAACTTCAAGAAATTTTGTAACCAAATTTCAAAACTACCAGGTCAAGAAGCCAGAAAGAAACAATTTAAATAGCAAGGAGGCACAGTCAGGATTACACAGAATTTACCAGCTTCTGCATAAAGAATCAGAGGGTTTGTAATATGCTATTCTGGAAGGCAAAGAGGCTTGGATTACAACCAAGAATCAACAATCCAGCAAAAATAAGCATAATCTTTCAGGGAAAAATATGGATATTAAATGAAATAGAGGACTTTCAAACTTGTCTGATGAAAAGACCAGGGCTGAACAGAAAATTCAATATTCAAATGCAAGACTCATGAAAAGCCTAAAAAGGTAAACAGGAAAGAATAAAATATGTTATTCAATAAGATTAAACTATCTACATACCTACAAAGATAAAACTTATAACTCTTGAAAACTGTATCTCTATTAGGGAAGTTAGAAAGTATATACATAGACAGAGGGTGTGGGTATAAGTTGACTTTGATGTGATGATATAAAAAAGTAAGTGGTTAAAAAAAGGATTGTACTGGGAGAAGAGGAAAGGAGGAGGCAGAATAGGGTAAATTATGTCACAGGAAGATGTATAAAAGACCCATTACAGTAGAGTGAAAGATGGGGAAGGTGAGCATTGTTTGAACCTAACTCTCATTAGATTTGGTTCAATTAGGGAATAATACACACACTCATTTGGGTATAGAAGTTTATCTTCTCCTATATAGAAGTAGGAGGGGAAAGAAAAGGGAAGGGAATGGAAGGGACTGATAGAAGGGAGGACAGATTGAGGGAGGTTGTAAGAAGGAAAACACTGGTAAGGAGGGACAGGGTGAAAGGAGAGAGAAAAGTATAAAAAGGGGGAAATATACGATAGAAGGAAATACACAGATAGTAATCATGACTATGAATATGAATTGGGATGAATGGGATGAATTCACCCACAAAACAGAAGGGGATAGGGGAGTGGATCAAAAACCAGAATGCTAAATATGTTGTTTAAAAGGAAAATATCTGAAGCAAAGAAATACACACAGAGTAACGATAATAGACTGTAACAGATGATATTATGCTTTATCTGAAGTTAAAAAAAAAAGCAGGAGTAGGAATCCTTATCTCAGACAAAGCAAATGCAAAAATAGATGCAATTAAGAGAGATAAGGAAGGAAACTACATCTTGCTAAAAGGTACCATAGACAATGAAGAGGTATCAGTACTAAACATATATGCACCAGGTGGCATAGTATTCAAACTCTTGAAGAGAAGTTAAGTGAACTACAGGAAGAAATAGACAGCAAAATTATAGTAGTGGAGGACCTCAAACTCTGTCTCTCAGAACTATATAAATTTAACTACAAAATAATAAAGAGCAAAATTGAAGAGGTAAATAGAATTTTAGAAAAATTAAATAACACAGACCATTGAAGAAAATTGAATGGGAATAAAAAGAAATATAACTTTTTCTCAGTGGTACATGGCAAAATCTGACATAACATGACAAAACAAACATGACAAAAATTGACTATGTGTAGGGCATAAAAAACTCACAATCTACTGCAGAAAGGCAAAAATATTAAATGTATCCTCTTTACATCATGATGAAATAAAAATTATGTTTAATAAAGGGCCATGGAAAGGTAGACTAAAACTTAATTAGAAATTAAGTAACCTAATGCTGAAAAATGAGTAGGTGAAAGAAAAAATCATGGAAACAATCAATAATTTCAACAAAAAGAATGACAATAATGAGACAACATAGCAAAACTTATAGGATGAAGCTAAAGTGCTACTTAGGGTAAATTTTGTATCTCTAAATGCTTACATGAGTAAAATAGAGAAAGAGAAGATCAACAAATTGGGAATAGAACTAAACAAAGCTAGAAAAGGAATATAAAATAAATGTCAAATCAGAAATTCAAAAAATCAAAGGAGAGCCTAATAAAACTATTAGTAAGAAAACTATTGAACTATTAAATAAAACTAAGAGTTGCTTTTATAAAAAAATAAAATAGATAAAGCTTTGGTTAATTTGAGTTAAAAAAAATAAAACCAAATTACCAGTGTCAAAAATAAAAAGGATGAATTTGACAACAATGAAGAGGAAATTAAAGTAATAATTAGAAGCTGTTCTGAATAATTGTATGCCAGAAAATCTGACAATCTAAGTGAAATGGATGGATATTTACAAAAATATAAATTACCCTGATTAACAGAAGAGGAAATAAAATATTTAAGTAACCCCATTTTAGAAAAATAAATTGAAAAGGCAGTTTTCAGATGAAGAAATTAAAGCTATCTATAGTCATATGAAGAAATGCCCTAAATCAGTATTAATTAGGGAAATACAAATCAAAACAACTTTAAGTTACCACATCACATCTGTCAGATTGGCTAATATGACAGAAAAGATAAATTGACTAATATGACAGACAAAAAGGATATATGTTGGATAACATGCAGGGGAATTAGAACACTAATGCATTGTTGGTAGAGTTGCAAACTGATTCAATCTTCTGGAGAGCAATTTACAACTATGCCCAAAGGGCTATAAAACTGTGCAAACCCTTCGACCCAGCAGTAGCACTATAATCTATGCATCCCAAGGAGATCATTAAAAGGGCAAAAGGATCCACATGTACAAAAATATTTATAGCAACTCTTTTTTGTGGTAGGAAATAAATTGAAATTGAGAAGATACCCATTAGTTGGGGATTGGTTGAACAAGTTCTTGTATATGAATGTAATGGAATACCATTTTTCTACAAGAAATGAAAAGGCAGATTTCAGAAAACCCTGAAAAGACTTACATGAGTTAAATGAGCAGAATCAGGAGACATTGTACACAGTCACAGCAACAATGTGCAAAGATCAACTATGATAGACTTAGCTCTTCTCAGCAATATAATAATCTAAGGCAATTCCAAAACTTGTGATAGAACATGTTATCATATCCAGACAAAAATACTATGGACTTTGAATGCAGATCAAAGCACAGTTTTTTTTACTTTTTTTCTTTTTCATGTTTTTCCCCTTTTGTTCTGATTATTCTTTCACAAAATGAATAATGTGAAAATACATTTAACATGATTGTACAAGTATAATCTATGTCAGACTGCTTACTGTCTTGGGGGGTGGAAGAAGGGAGGTTAGAAATCTGGAACTCAAAATATTACAGAAATGATGTTGAAAATGATCTTTACATGTAATTAGAAATAAAATAAAATACTGTTCAAAGAAAAAAAGAGCCTATAGAAAAAGGAGATAATAACAGAAATGACTTCACAAGATCCCATTAATAAAAATTTTAAAAGAACTTTACAAACTTTAACACACTCTAAAATAAATGCTTATTATTTCTGGACATAAGAGCACATATACACCTTTGTATCCTGCCAATTAGACTCCTAATAGATCTTTTTGCTTACTAAATGACATTTGATAGCAATAATTTATATAAACAACAATGTGGCTTAGGCTCTTTCCAATGCTAATGTGTTATATTACTTATGTTTGCTACCTGGGATGCTCATATCCTTGGACATGATGTTGATAAACATGCAAGATTGGTAAGAAGCAAAGACTTTTTGTGAGAGGAGTAAGGACTGCTAATGATTATTAGTCATTGCTAATGCACCATCAACATTCTAACCTTTTGACATCATGATGTAAAGTTGTTTGGGATTATACAGGTAGATATATTTAGTCAGGGTTTAAGTCAGGGAGGTAGGCCAAGAAATAAAATGTGGTTAAGATTTGGAGTATCATAAATTCCTGCTTTTAATTGTTGGCATATGTTGAGATGAAGTTGAAAACTGCATATTTACCTAACATAAGCGAATGGGGAATATTTGGAGTATGTGTGTGTCTGTGTCTGTGTCTGTATTTATGTGTCTGTGTATATATTTGTGTGTGTCCCTGGAGAGGGATAAACTAGAGATTATTCAAATTCCTTTCCAATTGTTTCTAAAAAAAATATTAAGTTCTTACTATATGATAGATACATGGGGTTTTCCTGTAAAGATTGGGGTTAAAAATGTAGCATCATGACAAAAATAATCATAAATTTAGAATGATTGGAAAATCTATAAAAAATTATTTAAACTTTCAGTTTTTGATTGGAAAACATGGTATCTATGGGAAAAATATAATATTATTCTTTCAGGAAAAACTCTCTTTACTGATACAGGGTCAATAGAAGAAGACTTTGTTATTGAGGTGAACTAAAAAACAATGAGGGATATTAAAGGTAGAAAAGTTTTACAATTGAGTGTCAGAAGAAAGTAACAGCTCCTGATGAGGACTCCACAAAGATGTTTTCTTTTTAATAAACTTTTATTGATAATTTTTATTTGTACATAACCTACATTAAATATCCTCTGATGTAAGCAAGTATGATGTCCATAGTATTCCTGACTACATGGAGTACAGCTAGGAATAAAAGACAATTACAATGAGGTACCAGTGTACAGTGTAAATAGTGAATCGCAGCCTAATAGTGCAAGGCAACAGAATTTTAAAAAGGTCAAAGCGTGATTCCTCACTGATGCGAGAGGAGTGGAGGAGAAGGTGGCTGTTAATTAAACATGTAAACAGCATTGATGGGAGCCTGGGCTTACAAGTCAAAATCCTGAGTTTGTCATTTATTGTGTAATCTTGGGGAAATTACCTTAATCTGGGCCTCAGTTTCTATGTCTGTCAAATAAGGGTTTGAACTGTGTGTTTATTTAGGTTCCTTTTAATTCTAATGTTATGTGACACTATTTCATCAGTACTAAAATTTCCAACAGTGGTTGGAGAGACAGTTCCCACTCAGTTTTCCCCTGCTAGAGAATTTTGAAAGCAAAAGGCTGAGTAATGCCTGCAGAGCATTGACCGTGGATGATTTGAGATTCCACAGGGAATGTCAAACCTTTGATAACCCGAATGGAAAATGTTATTTTGTTGGCATTCCAGTTCCTACTGAGAAGTGTTAGGCAGAGTGTATCTTGATCCTTTCACGATTCCACTGTCCTCTCATTCATAAATAAATCATAAGTAGCAACCATACTTTAATACATCAGGGATCTGTAATTAAGTTCACGTGTATACCCTCTGCTCTAACACAGATTCAACCGCTCAGTAACTAAGCTAGCAAATGGTTTTTGAGAGTTGCTATGTTAAAAAAAAATGTTTTTTTTTTAATCATCATCCTTTGGCATTAGTGGAGAGAGCTTCCACGCTGGGAGGTACCTTCATTAATACTATAAAAAATTCAGATACCCTCAAGCCATCTTCCCCCCTCCATATATATGCATATATAGCTATATGCATATAAGCAATAGATTCTAAACTAAATCATCATAACTCATAGATCTGGAATTGGAAGGGAGCTTGGACATCAGTTAATCCAAACCTCATTTTACAGATGTGGAAACTGAGGCCCAGGGATTTTAAATGATATTCCCAAATTCATACAGGGAGTAAGCATCAGATTCAGAGTCCTCTGGCACCAAAGCCAATCCATTTTCCACCTACCCCTTTGCCTCCTCATTCAATTCAATATGGTTTTTCCCAATTTCCTAAAATGTTAATGATTACTGATTCCAAGTCAACACCAATGTAACTGAAACTTCTCCATATCTTAACTTAATAATTTTCTACAGCCCAAAATTGTCCATCTCTAAGCAGCCCATCTTCTAGATGTTTCAGAGATTGAGTGTTCCAGTAGTGGCTTATAAATATGCCCTGGGGCCATAATGATGATCATACCAGCTTGCAAGGACCTGTCAGAATTCTCCTACTTCTTACAAACACACAGTAAAGAACCGTGGGCCACCATACTACAATGTTCCATCACAGGAAAACTAGTGGAATCCTGTACCCCATCTCCTTTAAAAAAAAAAATAGGAAAAAATGAGCAACTGTAAATGAGTGAACCAGAGACAAAGGTTTCTAACTGAATCCCTGGCACATTTCAGTTTCCCTTGTTTCCCATTCTTAAATGAAAGCTACATGCCCTCCCCAGCTTCTCAGAAGTCTAATTATAAGCCAATGAGCCTCTGAATTAGAGAACCTACAACATTTGCCAATGAGTACTATACAGTGCAGGTGTCATTGCCAAGGGCCAATATTATCCAATATTTGCTCACCACTGCTCACTTGGGACCAAACCCCTACTTAACTAGACAGGGACTGCATTGTCATGACATATGTGCTGTAATATTCCCTCGCTTTCAGCCCCAGAAGCACAGTTATTTAGCTAACATAGTCTTCTGCTATAATCATAGCAGTTTTTCTTCCTGCAGTAAAAGTCTCACCAACTACAGTTAAGTTTTTCTACTTCCAATTACTTGCTGATTCTCTGCCAAGTAGAGAGTAATATTTTCATGTATCATTAAACAAATGCAGCCGTGATCCCCAAACAGGTTTCAGTTTGGGCTAAACGGAGTCCATTAAGTCTTTCATAAATGGCACACCCTTCAGCTTGGTGCTTTCTTTTTACTCATAAATATTTAAATAGCACCGATAATACCTCAAATTCCCAGCAAGTGGTGCATTAGCTGTGCAATCTTTTAAGCATAAAACTATGCAGCAGGAGAAAACTAGTAAAAGAGAAATGTATCATATTCCCCATGAAAAACATATAAGAAGGATCTCATTTCCACATCCCCAAAAAGAACCTCATTGCTTTTCTAGGGATACATTGATGGATCTAAGATTTTGGCAACATAGTTAGTGTCCTTGCCCCTGACAATCCATCCACTGGTATAGTTAATGACCTCTCTGTGCCTTTTTATGCCATATAATTCCTATGGCAATACATTCCGTGGTAATACATAAATCTTACACAGAGAGTCTATTCTTTTAATAACACAGGAACACTCAGCTATGTAGCATTTATACTATCTTCTTAAAAAAATTTATTCCCACTACCAGACCATTGGGGGTCATCAAGCTGAGGAGATATGACCACTTTTTTTGGAATGTTGTAATCAGGATTATTCTTCGGAAGAATTGCACTGGATCTTCCAAAACAGAAAATCTGTGATTCTCTGATTCTGTTACCACTCCATCAACTTTTTAATGCATTCACTCTACCAATGACCATTCTAGGTGAGTAAGGAATTTGGGTAAGTTATGCAAAGTGCTTACCATTATCATGCTTCTTCCATGGCTCTTTAAGGGTTTATCAATAATTTGGATTTCTCAATGTTTGAGATGCAATGTGATTTGCATTTATTTAATATCACCAAGAAAATATTGATGTTACAGAGATAGGCTTAAGAAATAAGAGTCAGTTTGGGATCAGTGAAAACACTGAGCCATTCATTAAATGTGTTGAAATTCCATCTCCTCCTATAATCCAAACCTGAGCTTAGCTCTTTGTCTATATCCAATGTGGGTCAAAGATTCATTCCTTCATTCCAAAAGCATTTAGTGGATACCTATTAAAGGCCGGAGGGTGTACTAGGCAATGGGGATACAAAAACCAGACAAAACAAAATGCTACCATCAGCTACAATAAAAAATGTCTATGTCACCAAGTCTCCTATATGCAACCTGGAAAAGCAATGTGTATGCATGGGAGTGAACATAAATTATGAAAAAAGCAAATACAATAACTAATGGTATTTGTAATGCAGTGTCAATGAGGGGAAGTGGCAATACTTGATCTGAACCTTAAAGGAAGTCCACGATTCTAAGAGATAGAAATGAGGAAAAAGTAGAGTCTAAGAAGCAGGGCTAATATGTGTAAAGTGATATGTACTGCCACATAGAGGAAAAAGGAAATAGAGCAATTTGGTGCGTGCATGAGGAAGAGCAATGTGCAAATGAGTCTTGAAAGGTAGGCTGGAAAAAGAATGATCATTTTTTTAAATTATTCTAGAGTCAGTAGGTATCAAATGGAGCTTCTTGAGTAAGTGAAAACTATACTTTAGGAATATCATATCAGCAGATACACATGGTGCTAGATTTGAAGTGAAAGATAACTGAGAAAGGGAGAACTAGCAGAATCTTACAATAGACCAGCTGAGGTGTGGTCAGGGTCTGGACTATATATATATAGTAGTATAGTAGCCATATGAGAGCAGGAAAAGGGACTTAAAGATATAGGAAATATTGTGGACTTAGAGTGATGAACAAGATTTAGCAGAGGATTGGGGGAGATAGGAGGGAAAGGGCAAAGGAACAGGCTGATCTGTGTGTCATGAACCTGGGTGAACTGAAGAACAGTGAGTGGTATCCGTGAGAGAAAGAAGGGAACTGAAAAGAGAAGCTTAAGCAATGGGAATGGGAGTAATGTTTTCTGTTTTGAAACTGTGAATTTTGATATGTTCATGAGACTTCCAGGTAGAGAGGTTAAATTTGGGGTTAGTGATATAGGGCTATCAGGAGACTAGAACTGGTTAGGTAAATCTGGGAGTAATATGCAAAGGATGCCAAATAAAGTCATAGGAACTAATGTAAGTTCTGAGAGTGAAAGATCATAGAGAGAAAATAAGATGGTTCATGACAGATCTTTGAGATATTCCTGTCCTTGGGATACAGGGATACAATAATGATCCAGCAAAAGAAGGAAGAAGAGATAAGTAGGACAAAAACAAGAGAGAATAGAATTCTGAGAGCCTATGGAAATCATATCCAAAAGAAAGGAGTAGCAGCCATGCCAAATACTGTAGAGAGATAAAGGATGATACTTAGTAGGTCTTTGGATTTGACAATTAAAAGATCATTGGTGAATTTCCCAATTAATAAGTGTTCAAAGTATATGTGTATATACAGTGTGTATACATATGTGTGTATATACAGGCAATTTTCAGAAAGAGAAACACAAGCTACAAATAGCCATATTTAAAATGTTCTAAATCACTAATATTCAAAGAAATGTATGTTAAAACAATTCTGAGGTTCCACCTCATACCCATCAGATGACAAAGTTAATAAAAAAGAAACATGACAAATGTTGGAGGATTCATGGGAAAATAGGTATATTAATACACTGTTGGTGAAATTGTAAGTTGATCCAATCATTCTGAAAAAAAATTTTGGAACTATGTCCCCCAAAGCATCAATCTGTGCATCCCCTTTGACCCAGCAATACCACTACTAGATCTCTTACCCAAAGAGATCAAAGAAAGAGGAAAAGGACCCATGTATACAATGTGTACACATATGCACACAAAGATGTTTTAAGAAGAAAACTAGAATCCAAGAACTAGGATTTCAAAAGGGATGATGGAAAGTATTTTCTTAGTTTTTTTTGAGGACTCCAGTTCTGAGTTTTCTGCCCCATTTCAATCCTTCATTTGCAATTACCAGAAGGATAATTTTGTCATTTGATATTAATTCCATATTAAACTTTACCTGCCTGAAACACAAATTACTATTCACCTATCCAGAAGAATTCTTAAACATCATTTCTCTGTTCTTTTTAAGGATATCATCATTAAACCAGACTAGAAACTTAGAGTGAATTTTGATTACTTCTTCCCACCTCACATCAGTTAGCTATTGTTATTGATTCTTCTTTTGTAATGCCCCTAATATCTCTAATGCATTCTTATTCCTACTATCATCATCCTAATTCATGACTTTATCATGTCACTCAGATGGTATATCACATCATACTTACATGATATAATACCATATTAATATTAATAACAATAACAGCCAGTGAATAGTACCATGATATCATGAGGACTGCCTATGAATAATGAAGATGTACCTATAATATATACTGGTTATGTGATTCTGAAAAAGAGAGTGAAAGTTATTGGTATAAGTAATTTCCAGTAAGTTAACTCCCCCTACCAACTCATACAGACCTCTGCTCTGCAACTTACCTGCTAAGAGAGTTTCCTAGAATACCATGAGACTAGGTGACTTGTCCTGGATCATAGTCAGAATGTGTCAGGAGAACAAGGACTTGTACCTAGATGCCTGTCTTCATTAGTAGAGAGAGTTTTCTCATTGGTAGCTCCCTGTGTTAATGCAATAATAAAAATAATGAAAATTCTAGCCCAAAATGAAATAATGTTCTTTTACCTAAACTTCCTGAAATCCATCCTGCTCAATGCCTTCAAGTGAAGGAGTAGGATTAGGAAACTTCCAGTGAAGAAATTCCCTCTACTAACCTAGATATTTAACTTTTTTACCTCCTGCTCTTTTCTGAGGCTATTCTTGCTGCCCCCAGGAGCCTTTGCCTTTATCCCACACCTCTGCATCTTGAAGATTTATCCATACTTCAAGATCTTATTTTAATTCCACCTCTATAAAAAAAACAAACAAACCAACAACCTTCTTTGACCACCATAGACAAAAAAAGGCTAAGAATTCACTGTGATCACATGTTGAGGTGAGAGCAGAACTTTGAATATCTATGTACTTGTTCTAGGGTCTTCTGTATAGTCAAAGTTAAATAAATACAAGACAAGCAAATGCATGACCACCAGGTTACTGAGAGAAACATTCATAAAGAAGAATATCTATGGAAATATCTTTGGAATGTGGATTGGAGGATTTAAAAATAGAGGAGGCAATACAAGTCATCTGACCTGAATACATTTTACAGATGAAGAAGCTGAGGATTTAAGAAGTGAAGGATCTTGTCCAAAACACACACACACACACACACACACACACACACACACACACACTAATAAGTGGTAGAGTTAGGGTTTGAAATCTAGTCTGCTAAGTCCAAATCCAGTGTTATTTCTATAGTGGTAGGAAAAATTTTTTTAAAGTTGTTTAATTCACAGAAAAGAACCAACTGTTATTTTCAGTGATTGCTGGTAGATCTTAAAACCATTTCCATGAACTCTAAACAACATATGGTTCAGTTTTATTATTTTACTCAGATTTGTGTTGAGATTTTACTAAACTTATACATCATTTTAATTCTCACTACAACTCTCAGTATGGTTTTCTAAATAATATGTTTAAGCCAAAGAAAATGCTTTGGAATGACTCCCAAAATCCATTATTTTGAAGGAATCTCATCACAACGTCACACCAAAGCTAAGGGGGTCAGCCACAAAATACACATATGGTTTCTCAAGCTACACAAATATGATGGAGCTGATTCACTCCTCATGGAAGAAATTTGCAAGCTTAACTGTACAGTATTGGAATAAGAATGAACTCCATCAACATCTGTGAAAGACTATTGGATTCTATTTTTAATGATAATAGCTGGAATTTATATAGCATTTTAAGGTCTTCAAAATACTTTGAATACATCATCTCATTCGATACTTACAACAATCATATGATGTAGGTGCTATCATTACACCCGTTTTACAGATGAATAAACTGAGATTGAAATAGGTTGAAAGACTTTCTCAGAGTTAAGCATTTGGTAAGGGTCTAAGGAAGGATTGGAAATCGGGTCTTCCTGACTCCATGTCCTAATTACCTACAATCCAAGCCTGGAAACCTCCTGTGTCTATGACACAATGAGGGAGAAAAAAAAAGGTGAATAGTTCTCCTTTATTTTGAGGAAAATCATTCAGGAAAAAATATGTAGCAATCTATCTCAGTCATCAAAGATTAACCAGAAAGATTATGCTAATCAATTCAAATCAAGAGTTAAGAAAGTTTATGATATGGACTGGGAAACAGAAGATCTAGGTTCATATACCATCTACACTATTCATAAGTTTTCTGACATTGGCAAAGTCACTAAATCTATTTGAGACTCAGTTTCCTTGTCTCTAAAATGGAGATAATATGAACAATGCCTCATGGCATTGTTTTGAGGAAATTGCTTTTAAAATATTTGAAAACATAAGTTATTCAGGAAGTAAGAGCTTCTCTTGTATGCAGACTTTGTATCTCTTTCTAAAAGAATCAAACACATTATTATCCTTCTCTCATTTAAATGTTGACAAGTCCTAAACTTCAGCTACTTTTTTCTTCCGGCAATATACATTTCCCAAATGAATGTGGCATACTATATTCCCTTTCCACTACCCCTTTCTCATGTTGACATATAGCTTGTATATGAAAACTTGTAAGAGTCATATTATCTAAAATTTGGTAATAAATTTAACTATCACCTGCTCCAGCTATTTATTCATCACAAAGGTAATTAATTACTAAGTAATTAATCAGCATCTATTAAGCACATAATATGTGTCAGGCAGTGAGCTAAACACTAGAGATATTCAGGCAAAAGCATAATATTCCCTATCTTTGAAAAGTTTAAAACATTTGAGAAGAAGATGTTCTTCTCAAAGTATAGAAGTATAAAAAGAATCATTATGCAAAAGTATCCCAGACATGAATTAATAAATATAGAAAAAAAAACAAATCTCAAATAGCTCTTTTCATTCACTATACTTCCCAAGGAACATAATAAAATATGGATTATCAGGGTGGCTAGGTGGTGCAGCGAATAGAGCACTGGCCCTGGAGTCAGAAGGACCTGAGTTTAAATCTGGCCTCAGACACTTGACACACTTACTAGCCATGGGACCTTGGGTAAGTCACTTAACCCCAAAAAGTCAAAAAAGCAAAAAAACTAAATAAATGGATTATAGCAGATGAGACTATGAAAGGTTTCATGTGTGAAGAAGCCTTTGAGATGATTCTTGAAGATATCTAGGCATTCTAAGAAGAGGAGGTTAGTGAAATCTAGGCATAGGGGACATCAAGAGCAAAAGCATAGAGATGAGAGATGAACTGCCATGACTCTTATCTCTCAACTATCCACCATAAGTTTGTCCTGTGGTGGAGGAAGAGGGATAGAGAAAGAAATCCAACTAACTGGCTGCAGCAGATTCTCTTGCTTTCTCTTGACAGGGCAGGAATATCAAAGGAACAACTTAGCTCATCATTAGTTATCCTCTGTTCTCACCATTTGACCAATCTATCTTTTTTTTCACTTAAATATTTCTTTTATAATATTTAGCTGAGTTTCTCTCCAAGAATGTCTTGCTTATAATGTTATTGAGTACTTATAACCACCATGTGCCTATCCTTTGCCTTTGAAGAGACAATTATTTTAAATTCTCCAAAGGCCAAAGTGTTCTATGTCTCACAGATACTGTGAAATGGAGAATATGATCATCTAACATTAGCTTCATTCTGAGAACACTGGGTACCATGAATATTAACTAATTTATATTTTAATTCTACCTATTAAGGAAATTATAGAGATGACTAATATGAGTAAAAATAATCCAGTTCAATATTTCCTTTAAAATACAACTCTTGAAATCTCTACAAATTTGATATATTAAAACAATAATAAGGAGCATAGGGGAATTCAGGCTTACATTTGTGAGGATGCAGCAGAGTGAGGAAGAGATAGAGTCACCTCTATGTAAACACATTGTCTCTGGTTTATTCCTCACTGAAGAAAAACTGTTGGTTGGTGGCATTTTCTCACCTCATGTTTTTCACCTCAAGTGACTGAATAAAATCATGTAATTCATTATTATTGAAAAAAGGAAAATATAAAAATATCAATGATTCCTAGGTAATTACCTACTATCCCATCTCTATAAAATGGTTATGTGAGTAACATGCATACTATCCAGGGCATTTTGGATGTACATATGAAAAGAAAATAGGTTAGATACCTTTGGGAAATTACATGTTACTTTTGATGGTCCTCTGCTTCTCCCTGAAACAAAGGTACATATTTTAATATCAGTATTCATCCTCAGGGTTGTGTAGCTATGACTCGTGAAATATCACAGTCCCTGAAAAATTAAAGTTATAACTCCTTAAAGGTTAATGGAGGGAAATCCATGATAGGCATGGGTAGGCTATAAATACCAATGAATACAGGAGGAATGGCACATAGGATATTATCAAAGAGATATATGATCATAAAAGAAAGTGGACCAGTCATGAAGCAAGAGTAATCAATAATTAGTGGATAGTCCTTGTGTTCTAGTGGTATCCATGCAATGGAAATGGATCTAATCTAGAAGAAGATTTCAATTACAACTGAGGAAATCTGAGCTGGGTTATGATGGGACATGTACAAGAATCTAATAATCTCTCAGCATGAAAAGTCTTGATGGTTTGGTAGTTGCACTATTGGAGGAAGCATTTTCATTGTAAAGCAGATTCTTCTCATTATTTTACTCATTTCCTTCAGTACAGAAATGACATAAAATGGAAAAGTCTTCCAGATATAAATTAATAAATATTTAAAAATACAATGAATCTCAAATAATCTATTGCATTAACTATATTGTCCACTGGACCATAAAAATGACCATGAGACTTCTAAATGGATCATCTTTCATTTACCCTAGACCTTTGTTGTTTGAACAACTTAAAAGTTCAGATCTCCTGGTCTAATCCTGATCTATGGTCACTATATGTGTCTTTCTTTAGGACTTTACCTACAGGATAATCATAAAATGTCCATATTTTCCTCTAAGAAGAATGTTGTTAAGGAAATCTTCCTGCTTCTGGTCATCAGATGTATAAATTCTGAATTTAGGAACTTACAACTGAGAGAGCCATCATTTCCAAGAATGGAAATATCCATTACTCAAGATTGCTCACCAATGAAATACTCAGGAAAGGGGGGCAGGAAAGACAGTAAAAGGGTACCTGCAATTCTGAATCCACTTTCTGGCAGTAAAAGGATTCCTGAGATTCTGAATCCAGTCTCTGATTTGCCATAGTGAACATATTTAATGTAGCCACGTGCTTATAATGTATAAATCAGAGGTGTCAAACACAGGATCCTTGGTGCTAGTACTCTCAGGTGCAGTCAAAGATAAAAATATTTTCCAATTATAATTTAAATATACAATAGATAGATATAGGTGACATTATATTTTAAAATGACAAAAATTTAAATAAAATAAATTGACATAAATATTCAGCTCACAGGGATCCTGACATATTGATTAGTGGCTCCCATTTCTATCTGAGTTTGACACCCTTACTGTAAACCACCAGTCCTGCTGCTGGTAGGATGGGGCAAAGAGCTGGAAGGCAAAGAGAGAGAAATTATGAACAAAAGTTGAAGTGTGCAAAAAGATCCAGATCCTTCTCCTTAAAAATACTTTCCTGATAGTTTATAGGAAACAGTTTCCAACTTATTTCTTGAAATATATAAATTTACAAAAAATTTTCTTAAGTTCACTAAATTTCAGGAGGAATATGGTATCCTCCATACAGATTTTCTTGAAGGTAATTAGTCAAGTCATAGTGTTATTGAGGATTTTTGATATGGAGAAGAATTCAAGTTGGACCAAGCAGCTTAGACATATTTTCTTTTCAGCAGTCAAAATTCTGTTTTAAGGAAGATAATGGAAACCCAGCAGTCCAAACTAGTATATGGCTTAAGGGTATATATAATTAGGAGTTTTAGAAGACCCTGCCAATACACAAGCTTATATATTATTCAGAAGTATAATATGTGCATGTTTGTTTCTGTACCAGAATTGTGTGTGTGTGTGTGCATGCATGCATGTGGTGGGGAAACAGTGGAGTGCCATCCTCATTTACAAATCAGACCCTTGCACACATCCACTATATCTGCAGTGATTGTTTGAACTCATACTGTTCACAGTAACTTTTTTATGCTGCCTGTAAAAATGGCAATTTTGCATATTTATTCTATAAGCCAGTTTCCAGATTGACTGACAAAGATTACACAAAATTTATTTACCCTAAAACATATTTCCTCAACCAAGATATGGCCAGAATGTTCAAGCAGGCATGTTGCTAGCAAACAGCCTTCTCCTCGTTCCTTCAAGCCTCCCTGTGGCAGAATCTGTCTAAATTCTGACTCTAAATTGTCCAATCACCAATCACAGAACTACACTCCTGGAGCACTCAGGTTTTGTATAATGAAATAGAGTTCTTCACGTTGGCCCATAGGACAAGAAAAGACTATCCAAAGGGGGGGCCTCTGGCCATTATCTAATAGTGAATATTCTAATAAAATAAATGTTCCCTTCCTTCTAAAAACTTACAAGTCTAAAACGAGTAACTTACATTCAGTCTAAAATGCAGTAAGCCATATAGATAAGGGAGCCATACCATTGTGAAGAACTCTATAAATTCTTTCCAATCCAATACAACAAGAAATTTCAAGTCTGTATCATGTACAAGGTGAGGGGTAGGCTGGTATACTGATTAGAGGGCAGGCCTTGAGGTCACAGAGGCCTTGGTTCAAGTTCTGCTTTACATACATACATTCTAGCCATGTAATCTTGGGCAAGGTAATTCACCATCTCTGGGCCTCAATTCCTCAGCTAAAGTCTTTTTCATCTCTAATCTATCATGACCAAAAACAAATGACCTGATCTCCTAGTGCCTTAGGCAACTCTCTAAGAGTATATGTTAAAAATAGTTTGTTGCCTATTAGGACCAATAGATAAGCTTTTTATACTGGAGGTTTCCTACCTCCTACAAATGAAAATGTAGAGGGAAAAACCAACTGAACAGAACAACCACAAAAAAGTACAGGGCACTGTTCTAAGCATTTGTGATTCAAAAATAATATGAAGCGAAAGTTTTAAAGAGTTTACATACTGAGAAGTGAGTATCAGAAAACAAAGAGACAAGCAAACAAGCCTAGGTTAGAGATTGATCAGACCCGGGTGGGAAAGACACAGGTAAAAAAGGTAGACTTTGGTAGTAGATTGAGACTAATCAATGATAGGTTGATAGTAGGAAGATAGGAGGAAATAGGAAGAAGAGAAGCACTGGGCAATGGTAATAGTCAAAAAAAAATGGGAAAGGGGAAGCATTGGGCAGTGATAAGAATGAAAATAGGACCCTCAGTTGTGAGTGGTCATTGGCAAACAAAAGTCTCCTAGTCTTAAAGATTTCATTTTTTATTTGCTAGACTGGATGTGTTTAAGAATCATTTATTTATCTGAGATGGGGTTATTTAAGTAATTTACTTCCTCTTCAGTTAATCTGGGCAACTTATATTTTTTGTAAATATTCAACCATTTCACTAAGATTGCCAAATTATGTGCATAGAACTGGGCAAAATAATTTCTAATTATTGTTTTAATTTCCTCTTCATTGGTAGTAGATTCACCCTTTTCATTTTTGATATGCATAATTTGGTTTTCTTCTTTCTTTTTTTTCTCATATTGACTAAGGGTCTATCAATTTTATTGGTTTTTTCATAAAACCAGCTCTTAGTTTTGTTTATTAATTCAATAGTTTTCTTAATTTCAATTTTATTAATCTGTGCTTTGGTTTTCAGTATTTCTAATTTAGTATTTAATTGGGGATTTTCAATTTATTCTTTTTCTAGCTTTTTCAGTTGTGTGCCCAATTCATTGGACTCCCTTTTCTCTAATTTATTCATGTATGCACTCAGGGATATAAAATTTCCCCTACGAACTGCCTTTGATGCATCCCACAAATTTTGGTATGTTGTCTCATTGTTGTCATTCTCTTGAATGAAGTTGCTGATTGTTTCTATGACTTCTTGTTTGACCCACTCACTTTTTAGGATTAAATTGTTTAGTTTCCAATTAGTTTTTAGTATATCTCAGAAAAAGAAATTGAACAAGTCATCAGTGAAATCCCTAGGAAAAAATCTTCAGAGCCAGACAGATTTACTAGTGAATTCTATCAAACATTTAAAGAACAATTGATTCCAATGGTCTACAATCTATTTGGGAAAATTAGTGAAGAAGGAGTCCTACCAAATTCTTTTTATGACACAGATATGGTACTGATACCTAAATCAGGAAGAGATAAAACAGAGAAAGATAATTATAGACCAATTTCCCTCATGAATATAGATGCAAAAATTTTAAATAAAATATTAGCAAAAAGACTACAGCAAATTATCACAAGAATAATACACTTTGATCAGGTAGGATTTATTCCAGGAATGCAAGAATGGTTTAATATTAGGAAAACCATCAGCATAATTGATCATATCAACAATAAAACTAGCAAAAACCATATGATTGCCTCAATAGATGCAGAAAAGCCTTTTTACAAAGTTCCACATCCATTCCAATTAAAAACACTAGAAAGTATAAGAATAAATGGAGTCTTCCTTAAAATAATAGGTATCATCTGTTTAAAGTCATCAGAAAATATTACATGTAATGAGGAGAAGCTAGAAACAGTTCCCATAAGATCAGGGGTGAAAAAAGGATGTCCACTATCACCCCTCTTATTCAATCTGGTACTAGAAATGTTAGCAGTAGCAATAAGAGAGGAAAAAGAAATCAAAGGAATAAAATTAGGCAAAGAAGAGATCAAGCTATCACTCTTTACAGATGATATGATTATATACTTAGAGAATCCTAGAAAATCAAATAAAAAACTTCTTGAGAAAATAAATTTGCAAAAGTTGCAGGATATAAAATAGACCCACATAAATGCTCAGCATTCCTATATATTTCTATAGCAAGAGATACAAAGAGAAATCCCATTTAAAGGTACTATAGACATTATAAAATATTTGGGTATCTACCTGCCAAAACAAACCTAAGACCTCTATGAACACAACTACAAAACACTTATCACATAAATAAAGTGAGATCTCACAAATTGGAAAAAGAACAATTGCCCATGGCTGGGCCAAGCTAATATAATAAAAATTATGATTTTACCTAAATTAAATTATATATTTAGTGCCATAAAATAAATTTACCAAAAAATGACTTTATAGAGCTAGAAAAAAATAGTAACAAAATTCATTTGGAAGAACAAAAGTTCCAGAATATCAAGGGAATTAAAGAAAAGAAATGCTAGGGATGGTGGACTAGCTATATCAGATTTTAATTTGTACTATAAAGTATCAGTCCTCAAAATTACTTGGTACTGGCTGAGGAACAGAGTAGTGGATTAATGGAATAGATTGGGTACACTAGACTCAGAAGTCAATGACTATAGTAATCTACTGTTTGATAAACTCAAACCCAGCTTTTTGGAATAAGAACTCACTATTTGACAAAACTGCTGGGAAAACTGGAATATAGTATGGCAAAAACTGGGCATAGACCATTATCTAACACCATATACCAAAATCAAGTCTAAATGGGTGCATGATCTAGGTACAGTTTGATACTGTAAGCAATCTGGGAAAGCAAGGAATAGTTTAACTGTCATATTTGTGGAGAGGGGAAGATTTTATTACCAAATGAGAACTAGAGAGCATTATAAAATGCAAAATGGATCATTTTGATTACATTAAATTGAAAAGTTCTATACAAACAAAGCCAATGTAATCAGGATTAGGAGGGAAGTGGAAAATTGGGAAAGAATTTTTATAACCTATGTCACTGATAAAGGCCTCATTTCTAAAATATACAAAGAATTGAGTTAAATCTATAAGAATACAAGTCATTCCCCAATTGATAAATGGTCAAAGGATATGAACAGGCAGTTTTCAAAGGAAGAAATTAATGATATTTATAAGCATATGAAAAAATTCTCTAAATCAGTATTGACTAGAGAAATACAAATCAAAACAACTCTGAGGTACCACATCTCACCAGTCAGATTGGCTAAGATGACAGAACAGGAAAATGACAAATGCTGGAGAGGATGTGGAAAAATTGGAAGACTAATGCATTGCTGGTGGAGTTGTGAACTGATCCAACAATTCTGGAAAGTAATCTGGAATTATGCCCAAAGGGCTACAAGTAATTTCATACCCTTTCACCCAGTAATACCACTTCTAGTGTTGTATCCCAAAGAGATAATAGAAGTGGGAAGAAGACCCATATGTACAAAAGTATTTATAGCAGCTCTTTTTGTGGTGGCAAAGAATTGGATATTAAGGGATTGCCCATCAATTGGGGAATGGCTGAACAAGTTCTGGTATATGCATGTTATGGAATACTATTGTGCTATAAGCAACAATGAGTAGATGGACTTCATGTTTACCTAGAGAGGCCTATTTGAACTGATGCTGAGTGAAAAGAGTAGAACCAGAAGAAATTTGTACACAATTACAGACACAACATATGTGTGATGACCAACTTTGATAGACTGGATTCTTCTCAGCAATGCAGGGTTATAAGTCAACCCCGAAAGACTCATGATGGAGAGAGGTATCTATATCCAGAGAAAGAACAGAGTTTGAACCCAGATTGAAGCAAACTACTTGCTCTTTTTCTTTTTCTTGCTTGGTTTTGTTTCCTCTTTCCCATTGTTCATTCCATCTGATACAATCCTTCTTTATAACCTGACTAATGCCTAATGTGAAAGTTCTTGCAGAACTCTACTTGATTTTATGCCACAATGGGAGGGGGGCAGTGGGGAAGGGAGAGAAAATTTGAAACTCAAGGAATTGTGGAAATGAATCTTGTAAACTAAAAGTGAACAAATTAATAAAGACCTAAAATTTAAAAAAAATAGAATCATTTATTTACTGAGGCTTGGGGTTGATTAATCTCCTTTTTCAGACTATACTACTAGATATCAATCCATTTTAAGTAGCTATAGAACTTATTTCTTTTCCACATAATCTGAATTCTTTGGTTCACTTTTAACTTCTTGATGCCCTCAAGATTATCCAAACTGAAAAGAAAAAATGGAAAGATTTTCTTATTTAATTGGTACAGATGATTAACAAAATGACACGTGCCTGTAACCATGGAGAAATAATATCAATAGTCATTTGGAGAGTTCTTTACATACTTTTCTAATTGGATCTTCATAGGAACTATATGAGATGAGTAGCACAGGTATTGTGACTCCCATTTTAGCTAGGAAAAAGCCAAATCAGAGATAAATTAAGCAACTTGCCCATAGTCATTGAGCAAGGAAAGAAACATCAGAAATGCTTACATCATATTTTCCTGATTCAAAGTTCAGCACTCTATCCCCTATGCCACATTTTCTCTCCCTAGTCCTCATTCAAGTGAATTCTTCCTCCTCCACAGGCCAAAGGCACTTCTTGTCTACAATATCCAAGAAGAACTCACCATGTACTGCTTTATATCATTGTGAGGAGGAGGAAGGAAAGGTCTTATGTAAATGGGAAGTGTTAAATGAAACCACTTGGGCTTATCCAACTTCATTGAAAACCTACATGACTAATCAGTGCTACCAAATAGAGGACAACAGAATCAATAAGGGGGGACCAAAAACTAATTTTCAGTTTGTACCATGGTGTGAAGGATTCAAGGCAAAAATGTATGGTAATGATGTTGCAATGTCATACCAAAGTGAAGTAACTAATATAGATGGCAGATAGGATTGTGATGTCTCTACATTACTAAAGGTGATATGATCTTCTCTGGTAATGTCTCATGAAAGGTCTAATTAAAACCTTGGGAATCACCAACTGTGATTTATGGAAATAATAATTGTCCCCTAGAGTCTTTCTTATCATAATTTCAGGTACATTTCTCAGTAAGTAAATGACCTTCAGTTCTTCCTTCCTTCCCTCTTTCTTTTGCTCCTTCTTTCCTTCCTTCTCTCCTTCTTTCTTTGTTTCTTTTCCTTTTCTTTATTTTTTCCTTTCTTTTTCTGTCTTTTTCCTTCTTTCAATTTTTTATTTCTTTCAGTTTAGACTTATAATTTCATCAATGTAGGTTCCTCAAAATAAGGATATTCTTGCCACTGATGTAGATCATTAAAAACCTGTAACTTAGAATTCTAGAGTTTTATAGGAATGCTGAGAGATTGTGTCTTTCCCAAAGTTGCATAGGTATTAGGTATACAAGGAAGAACACAAAGCCATATTTATCTTAGTCCAAGGTCATCCCTCTGCCCTCTACAAAATGTTACTTCTCTCAACTCTTTAATTTCAACTTTATTCAATAAAGGGTTCTTAACTTGGGGTCTCAAATAGAAAGTAAATTTACCTAGAGGATCAAGAACAAAAGCAACAACTGAGGGACCAGACAGATTTATTTTTTGTAAGAAAACAAATGTATAAGGATGAAGTCAGAATTTAAAATGAAAACATGATGGTGGAGAAAGAGTTATGAAACACCATGTGATGTGTTGCAACATTTAACCTACAGAAAAGATAAGTAGGATTTTTTGGGTTTTTTGTTTGTTTTTGTGTGTGACTAAACTGCTTGATGGGAGGGCACATAAAAGGGAAGAGGAGAGAATGAAGATAGGAATTTGTGGTTTTAACAACTCTTAGTCTAGATTTCTTCATATGTTAAATGGGAACACTAAGAGCACCTACCTCCACAAATTGTTGGGAAGATAAAATGAGATGTTTCAAAGAACTTTACAAAGTTTAAAGTGAGATCATCAATGCTAGCTATTTTAATTATTTTTATTATTACCATTATTATTTAATATAAGTGCATACTTTGTAATGTTATGTGTTTTATCTTATTCATTTTAAAACATTGTTCTGAGAGGGGGTCCATGGACTTCACCTGATTGGAAAAGAAGTTTATGATGAATAAACTATTAATTACATCTGATGTAGAATAAACAAAATCCAGATAGAGAGATGGGTAGAAATATATTGGTAAGTAGATATATAGATATAGATACACACACAAATATGATTATATTTTTTAAAAATTATAACTCTCCCTCAAGAAAACTCATTGTTGTGTTTTTCTGGAAGACACAAATTCCTTAATTTTTCTTCACATATGCTATCTTTGAAATCAAAATATTTTGCTTGTATGGAGATCATGCTTTCTTTTAACATATTTTTTCTTCCTTTTGTGGGTTGTCCCTCACTTGCGTTTATAGGCCACAAATTCTGTTTTCACGTTTCTGTAATTTTATTTCTCTTTTGAGAATTTCAGGAACATCCTGCTGTGGTCTAATTCTTTCTTAAGAATTCACAAGAACCTCAGTCTCATCAGGTATTCGTTCATTTTTTTTTTAATTTTGCAATATTTATTTAGAGATTTTTGGACTCATTTAGATGCTTTGAAATCTTCATTTCCATTTTATTAGCTTCCTTATTGATTTGGTTGCTTGTGATTAATGTTTGTAACTGAGTTTTCTTCTTCTTGACATATTTGGTAATATCAGTTTCCCTTATACAGTCCCCTGTTGCTCACTTTCTGACTCCTTCCCCTTTAATAGCAAATCTTTCTGAGTACTATAATTTATATTTCAAACTCCTCCTACACTGGGTAATCTGCTTTGTATTGGCTTCAATCCCTTCTGATGAAGGGGCAGAACTAGATGCCAATCCTCATCTCTCTGCACCTGGGGTGGCCCTGCACACAGGCTGACATTATGCTCTATTTCAATTCTTTAATTCTCTGGTTGGGCATTGTTATTATTCAAAGGTAGTGAAGCTGTAGGCAGAACAAACTTCCACTTTACTACATCTCTTCCTGTGTTGCATGGGAAGTTTAGGGAGTGGAGGAGACATGCCTGATATGTGCTGACTGTTGCCACACAATGGTGAAGTAAGGGCAGGGGCAAAGTATAGCATCAAAAACTATTGTAGCTACAAAGAACTTGTTGAGTGAATCACAGAGCATAAAACTCTAAGTTCATTTGGGCAACCCTGCCAAAGTGGGGAGGTTGGTAGGGGAAAGGTTCTTGAGTGAATATGTTAGATATTAAAGATGACTTTTCTATTAATTCATCAGGTAGTTGCATCATTTGGGTTTTTGCTTTCAGCTTCTAGAGTCAGTTATAATCATTTTACTTTTTATACATTAATTTAAGGGGGATTTGAGAGGTTGTCGGTATTAGAGAAAAATAGCAAGTCCTCCATTGTGTCAGTCATGTTACTTGGGTCCAGAGAATTGTGTTTTCCATTTTAAACATAGAATATTTGTTGAATACTCAGTCATAAATGTCATTATTTTTATTCATCAATCTAAAGGAACCCAACTAAACATTTTTAAAGTTGACTTTCCTTTAAAAAATCAAACTTATAAAATGAGATAAAGCATACTACATTTTTGTGGAAATGTTAATCAAGCCTATATAAAGATATTGTCAATTTTTAGGATCTGTATCTTTAATCAGATTATAAGGCAATCAAACTAACTACAACAGAAAGGGAATGAGGTGATTACCAATAATGTAATGTCATAATATTGGGGATATATTCTATAAGAAATATTAGCTTTCCATACATTTCTATAATGGCTAATTTTTTCATTATTACATAATATGGCAATTCATTCTCTAAAACTAATGTTTGTTTTTTATTCATAAATTATTTATTCTGTCCAATGGGTAATTTCCTATTGCCTAAAAGTATGCTCATATCTCCCCTGTACTCAAAAAATTTTCACATGATTCTTCCAACTTTACTATCATTTCAAATCTCTCTTGTTTTTGGTAGCAAAACTCCTTCATAGGGTCTTCTACAACAGTTGCCTTGCCTCTATATCCTTTTTCTTTCACTTCCTTCATGTTTCTCTACAATTTAGCTTCTGACCCAATCCTTCAAATGGAAAGGCTCTACCCAAAATTACAAAAAAACCCTCAATTTCCAAATCCAGTGCTTTTTTTTTCTCAATCATCATCCCTAACTTCTCTGAAGCCTTTGGTACAATTAATTATTTTCTTCTTCTTGATACACTCTTCTCTGGGTTTTTGTGACACTACTCTTTCTTAGTTTTCCTTCTAGCTAAC
Source organism: Petaurus breviceps papuanus (assembly GCF_028583685.1). NCBI lineage: Eukaryota > Metazoa > Chordata > Mammalia > Diprotodontia > Petauridae > Petaurus > Petaurus breviceps. The sequence goes on from NW_027186473.1 coordinate 40,189,661, forward strand.
CATTCATTCTCAGTCTCTTTTGCCGAATTTTGACCCAGGTCACTCCCACTAACTCTGGTTGTCCCAAAGGACTCTCTCTCTCTTTTGTTCTTTTCTTCCACAATACTATTTCTCTTAGCAATCTCATGAGATGCCCTGGATTCAATAATCTTCTCTATTGTGACGATTTTCAAAACCACCTGTCTTGCCCTAACCTCTCTCTTGATCTCCAGCATCACATCTCTGATTGCTTATCAGATATCTCACATTGGATTGCCTGTAGATATCTTACACTCCAAATATCTAAAGTCAAATTCATTGTATTTCCCTCTAAACCCTTGTCCTTTCCAAACTTCCCCATTATTGTGAAAGACATCACAATCTTCCCAATCTCCCAGGCTTTCAAGCTAGTTAACATCATTCTCTCTCATACCCCCATCCCTATCCAATCTGTTACTAAGGCCTATCAAATTCACCTTTGTAACATCTCTTAAATATGTGACTTTCTCTCCTCTGAAACTGCAACCACCCTGGTACAGGCCCTCATCTCCTCACTCCTGGACTATTGCAATAGCCTAATGGTATTGCCTGCTTGCCACAAGTTTTCTTCCACTCCAATCCATTTTTTTTTCTTAAGTGCTGTTTTGACCATGACATCCCCCTATCCCCTAACCCTTGCCATTCATGAAAGTCCAGAGGCTCCCTATCACCTCCATGATATTTTTTTTAAGTTAGGCATTCAAAACCTTTCGTAATCTATTGATGTCATTCCACCAAACTTTCTAGTCTTCTTACACCATACATTACCAAATTCCTTGACACTGAGCTTGCTATTCTTTGAAAAAGAGACCTTTTCTCTCAACTCTGGGTATTTTCACTCTGTCCCCCTTTTTCCCTCCCACTCCATCTAGAATGCTTCCCCTCCTCCTCTCTAACTCCTGGATATTCTGACTTCCTTTAAGTTCCAGCTCAAATCTCATCTTCTTCGTGAAGTCTTTTCTAGTCATTCTTAATTATGGCACCTTCCCAGAAAAAAGAAGAACAACCTATATGTACTGAAAAATTTGTAACAATCCTTTCTGTGGTGGCAAAGAACTCTAATTTGATGGAATGTTCATCAATTGGGGGATGACTGACCAAGTTGTGGCATATGATTGTGATGGATTAGTACTGTGTTATAAGAAATCACAAGGGGGATGGTTTTAGATGAATTGTGGGAAGACTAATATGGTGCAAAGTGAAGTAGGCAGAACCAGGAGATCATTCTATGCAGTAACAGCAATATTGTAATGAGGATCAACTGTGAAAGGCTTAGCTGCTCTAATCAATACAATTACCCAAGACAATTCCAAAGGATTCACAATTTTTTAAAAAATGCTATGCATGGTCAGAGGGAGAACTGATGAACTCTGGGAGGAAATTGAAGTATAATTTTCTCCTAGGTATTTTGCAATATGGCTAATATGGAAATCTGTTTCGAATGATTTCACAAGTGTAATTGATATTATATTGCTTGCCTTCTCAGTACGTGGGAGAAGGGTGGGAAGAAAAGAAAGAAATAATTTGGAAATAAAAAAATAAAATAAAGAATATTAAAAATAAATAATATATTTAAAGAGAAAATCTTTTCTATTGACTTCCCTGTGATGCATACCTCTAGTTTGTTTTTGGTTTTGTTTTTTTTTCCCTCCTTGTAATGGGAATGCAAATTTGGAAGATCTTCCCTGCCCCTAGGCTAAAATGCACCAGAAGCCTGGGGAGGGAGGCTTGTTTTTCAGAAGATACTTTTTGATTGGCTAGTGGGTCAATAAGGTTGTTACATTCTCTGAGCCAGGAGAAGGCTATATAAGCCCTGATGTGTAGCTTTGTTTTGGGACTCACTTTGAGAAGTGTTCTGTGATTTGATCTGAATTCTGGGAAGCCGTTGTTGAGAGTCCCCCGGCTTTGAAAAACCCAGAATGTGAAAACCCAGATGTTGACTGGGTATGGATGTAATGGTTGGACAGTTTGGAAATCTGTCTACTTGATGTTTCTGTCTTGATAATTATGCCTGTATACTTTGAGATTCAGGGTGCTGACCTTTTCTCCTGACTAAGGTAAACGATATATGTCTGACTGATTAAAGTAAGCTTGTTAACCCATTTTGAGTTGCTTTCCTTTAACAAAGCAGATCCAAGAACCTGTGGTAGCTGCAAACCCTGAGGACGCTTGGGGTGCTTGCTGCTACACTCCTCCACCAGTGACAATGAAGCCTCTTTTGGAGTTAGACAAGAATAAGAAATGGGAGTATGATACAATATTGAATAGCTAGGGGCAGGAGATGGCATGATGTGAAGTTTTGGAAATAATTAATACTGTAGTTTACCTGTAATGTAGAATGTACCAAAAAGAATAATAAGAAATAAGGAAACAATAGGGAGAAGGGGGAGGGAATACGCATTTACATAGCACCTACTAAGTCCCAGGCACTGTGCTAATTGCTTTACAGAGCTTTACAAATATCCCATTTGATTCTATTTTAGGAAACAGAGGTTAAGTGACTTGCTCAGGGTCACACAGCAACTAATTTCCTATATGAGACTTGAACTCAGGTCTTCCTGAGTCAGAACTCAGATCTCTATTCACTATATCACCTAGCTGCCTCTACATATAGGTTAGACCTACACTGTGGATGGTTATATAGCCTAGGACAAGGAGTTTCTTTTTTAACTTACAAACATCAGTGAAATGTTTTGGATCAGGAAATGGAACGGTTTGAGTAAGGGAGTCTGTGAGTAAGAAAGAATATTTTGACAGCTATGGAAAGGGCAGATTTTCATTGGAGGAAACAGAGGCAAAGAAAACAATGATGAGGCTGCTGCAGTACTCATTGTAGTTGCTGTTGATTGGTCATTTCTGTTGTGGCTGACTCCTTGTGACCCCATTTGGGGTTTTCTTAGAAGAGATACCATAATGGTTTGCCATTTCCTTCTCCAGCTCATTTTAGAGATGGGGAAACTGAAGCAAACAGAGTTGAGTGACTTACCAAGGTCATGCAGCTAGCAAGTGTCTGAGACCAGATTTGAACTCAGGAAGGTGAATCTTCCTGAATCCAGACCCAGTGCTCTATCTACTGCACCATCTAGCTGCCTTCAGTAGTCCTAGTGAGAGTGCAAAACTGGAATGTGCCACCATTCAATAGAATGAGTGCCTTGTTCTCATCCAGCAGAATCCATATAATCCCTTAGGAGATAAAGAGATTTCTTTGATGCATAGGTTGGACTAGACCCAGGTGGTAAAACTTTTTGTGTGTCATGGCCACCTTTGGCTGTCTGGCAAAACCTTTAGAACCTTTCTCAGAATAATGTTTTTAAATGAATCCAATAAAATATGAAGAAATACAAAATAAGCCAATTATTTTAAAGTTAAGTTATCTATCTATATCAAGCTAACTAGCTAACCAACTCTTTATCTCATGAGTTCATGGACCCTGGGTTAAGAAACTCTGTGCTAGATGGCTGCTGATGTCCCTGACAACTCTTAAATCTCTGTAATTTATTGTGAGTGTTTTTAGAGGTCTTAGGTCTAGTAGAAAATTTTATGAGTGAATAGAATGCCCAGTGAAAAAGTGTGCGGGATTTGGTAAAAACTTTGAGGAATAAGGAAGAATCAAAACTAAGTCCCAGGTTTTAAAGCTGGGTGACTAGGACAATAGTCCTTTCAATAGAAAGAGAGAAGTTGGAAGAAGTAATTCAGAGAAATAGGAGATAACTTATAACTTCTGTTAGGGACATTTAAAGAAGAAGTATCCAACTTCCAAGTGGAGACCCAATCAGATTAAAATGTAATTAGGAAATGTTTGACAAAATAAATAAAAATACAATACAATACAAAAGATGTTAATTTGTGGTTTTCAAAATCAATACATGAGCCAGGATCTGTTGCTTCTCTTTTAATTTAAAACCACAGGTTTAGAATTTGGGGTGTTATTGGCTGTAGATAGATAGATAGATAGATAGATAGATAGATAGATAGAGATAGAGATATATACATATCTGAAATTTAACATATTTTATTTATTCCCAATTACATGTTAAAATGATTTTTAACATTTGGTTTTTTTTAAGTTTTTAGTTTTAAATGCTGTCCTTCCTTCCCTCCTTCTCCTACACCATTCCTGAAACAGTGAGCAATCAGAAATAGGTTATACATATGTAATCATGTAAAATATTTCCATATTAGTAATTTCGTACAAGAAAACTCAAATAAAAAAGTGAAAAATAGCATACTTCAATTTATATCCAAACAATATCAGTCCTTTCTCTGTAGGCAGATAGTATGCTTCATCATTAGTCCTTTGAGTTTGTCTTAGATTACTGTATTGATGAGAATAGCTAAACCATTCACAGTTGATCATCACAAAATATTTCTATTACTGTGTACAACATTCTCCTAGTTCTATTCACTTGATTTTGCATTATAGTTCATATATGTATTTCTGAGTTTTTTTTCTGAAATAATCCTGGTTATAATTTTATAGCACAATAATATTCCATCACAATCATATACCACAGATTGTTTAGCCATTCTCCAATTGATAGATATCCCTTTAATTTCTTAGTCACCACAAAAAGAGTTGCTATAAATATTTTTTGTATAAGTGGGTCCTTTCACCTCACCTTTTTTTTGTATGTTTTTGAGATATAGACCTAAAAAGTGGTACTGTTGGATCAAAGGGTATGCACAGTTTTATAGTCCTTTAGGTATAGTGCCATACTGTTCTACAGAATGATTCAATCACTTCACAACTCCACCAATAGCACATTAATGTCCCAATTTTCCCACATCCCTTCCAATATCAATCAGTTTCCTTTTTGGTCATATTAGACAATCTAATGGGTGGTATCTTAGAGTTGTTTTAATTTCCATTTAATTAATCAGTAGTGGTTTAGAGCATTTTTCATATATAGATAGCTCGGATTGTTTTTTTTTTTTTCTGAAAACTGCCTCTTCGTATCTTTTGACCATTTATAAATTAAGAAACGATTCATATTTTCTTTTATAAATTTGACTCAATTCTCTATATATTTGAAGACATAAGTTTTGCAAATTTTACTTCCAGTTTGTTTTCTTTTAATTTTGGTTGCATTGTTTTTTTGTGCAAAAACATTTTAATTTTATATAATAAAAATTATTTATTTATATTTTGTAATGAACTCTATATTTTCTTTGGTCCTAAATTCTTCCCTTTTCCATAGATCTAACAAATAAGCAGTTCCCTGCTCTCCTAATTTGCTTATTATATCACCCTTTATGGGTAAATCATTTACCCTTTTTGACCTTATCTTGGTATATGAGGTGAAATGTTGGTCTATACCTAGTGTCTATCATACTTTTTTACAGTTTTCTCAGCAGTCTTTGTCAAATAATAAGTTTTATTCCAAAATCTTGGATCTTTGGGTTCATCAAATACTAGGTTACTATGGTCATTTACTATAACGTAATGTGTACCAAATCTATTCCACTAATCCACCACTCTATTTCTTATTCAATATCAGATTTTTTAAATTAGTTTATTTGTTTACTTTTGGTTTACAAGATTCAGTTCCACAATCTCTTGAGTTTCAAATTCCCTCCCCTCTTCCACCCACCCTACCATGGCAGCATGCAATCAAATATAGGATCTGTAAATACATACACATTAAACATTAGATAGGTTGTAAAGAAGGATTATAACCAATGGAATGAACAATGTGAAAGAGGAAATAAAACAAGAAAAGGAGAGAGAGCAAGTAGTTTGTTTCAATCTGCATTCAGACTCTAGTTCTTTCTCTGGTTGTGGATATCTCTTTCCATCATGAGTCTTTTAGCATTGTCTTACAACTTTCCATTGCTGAGAAGAGCCCAGCCTATGAGAGATGGTCATCACACATATGTTGTGTCTATAATTGTATACAAAGTTCTCCTGGTTCTGCTCTCCTCACTCAGTATCAGTTTATATAAGTCTCCCCAGGTTATTATGAAGTCTCTCAGCTCCTCATTTCTTATAGCACAATTATATTCCATTACATTCACATACCACAAGTTGTTTAGTCATTCCCCAATTGATGGGCATCCACTTAATTTCCATTTCTTTGCCATCACAAAAAGAGCCGCTATAAATATTTTTGTACATGTAGGGATTCTTCCCACTTCTATTATCTCTTTGGGATACAACACTATAAGTGGTATTGCTGCGTCAAAGCATATGTATTTATTTATAGCTCTTTGGGCATAGTTCCAGATTGCTCTCCAGAATGGTTGAATCAGTTCACAACTCCACCAACAATGCATTAGTGTTCCAATTTTTCCACATCCTCTCCAGCATTTGTCATTTTCCTGTTTTGTCATCTCAGTCAATCTGACTGGTGAGATGTGGTATCTCAGAGTTGCTTTGATTTGCATTTCTCTAATCAATGATGATTTAAAGTATTTTTTATATGTTTATAGATATCATTAATGTCTTCTTCTGAAAATTGCCTGTTCATATCCTTTGACCATTTATCAATTGGGAAATAACTTGTATTCTTATATATTTGACTCAATTCTCTGTATATTTTAGAAATGAGGCCTTTATCAGAGACACTGGTTGTAGAAATTCTTTCCCAATTTTCCACTTCCTTCTTAATCTTGGTTACATTGGCTTTGTTTGTACAGAAACTTTTCAATTTAATGTAATCAGAATTATCTATTTGCATTTTATAATGCTCTCTAATTCTTGTTTGGTCATAAAAATCTTCCCTTCTCCATAAATTTGACAGGTAAACTAGTCCTTGCCTTACCAGATTGTTTACAGTATCAGCCTTTATTACCTAGATCATGAACCCATTTAGATTTGATTTTGGTATACAATGTTAAATATTGATCTACGCCCAGTTCCTGGTATACTATATTCCAGTTTTCTCAGCAGTTTTTGTCAAGTAGTGAGTTTTTTCCCAAAAACTGAGGTCTTTGGGTTTATCATAAAGGACATTACTATAGTCATTGACTGCTGAGTCTCATGTACCCAATATATTCCATTGATCTACTATTCTATTCCTCAGTCAGCATCAAGTGGTTTTGGTGACTACTGCTTTATAATACAGATTAAAATCTGGTATGGCTAGGCCACCTTCCCTAGCATTTTTTTTTTCATTAATTCTCTTAATATTCTGGACATTTTGTTCTTCCAAATGAATTTTGTGATTATTTTTTCCAGCTCTATAAAGTAATTTTTTGGTAGATTGATTGGTATGGCACTAAATATGTAATTTAATTAAGGTAAAATTTTAATTTTTATTATATTAGCTCGATCCAGCCATGAGCAACTGATGTTTTTCCAATTAGTTAGATCTGACTTTATTTGTGTGAAAAGTGTTTTGCATTTGTGTTTATATAGATCCTGGGTTTGTTTTGGCAGTAGATTCCCAAATATTTTATAATGTCTATAGTAACTTTAAATGGGATTTCTCTTTCTATCTCTTCCTTATCAGATTATTTTGATAATTACCACTTTATAAAACAGTTTGAGATCTGGTATGGCTAGACCATCATCTTGTACATTCAATAGCTTCTTCAGAAAGTACAATTCAGGCATCACTTCCTATACTAGAACTTTCTGGCCTTCTAGACACACACACACACACACACACACACACACACACACACACACATACACAAATGCTTTCTGTATACTTTGTATTTACTTACTTGTGTACTTGAGGTATATTCTCAACTACACTTAGAATAGATGGTCTTTCATGGTAGGAAGAGATTCCTTTTCATGTTTGTATAACAAGTACATATTCCAGTGTCTCATTCATAATAGGTGTTTACCACATTTGTTGAACTGAATTGAATATGTAACTGTTCTAACCTCACATGTTAGGGTTGTAGTCTCATCCTGGTTTTCCTAATAAACTGTCATGGATTTACTATATATAAAATTATTCTTTAAACTATATTGACTCTCAAAGTCAGAAATTCCATAGGGCTATAATTTGTATAATATTTTAACCTCTGATTTTTTTTCCTAAAGAATTTGTTTTGTATTGTTTTAAGCTCCAAATTGCTGTTGTGGCATCTGGGAAGTATTTCTGGCATATCTAAAATTCTTAATACAATTTCAAAGAACCTAGCCACTTGTGGATAGTATATGTGGAAGTCAGTATTTCATATTCTGGGAAAGTCCTTTTTATCAAGTATGGACTTTTCTTCTTTCTTTTTCATTTTTTTTCTTTCTTTTTTTTAAATAAGGTCTTCTACATCTTCCACATAACTGATTGCCCCCGAGAGCCACCCAAGATTGGCTGAGGAGGAAACCTCTCATCTTTTCCTTAGAATTATTCTCTTTCCACTAACTTTCCTTTTAGCATTCTGGTATCCATATGTGTAAACAATTGGCTTACTCTCTCTCCTCACATCCATCAAAGTATGATCTAATGTTGCCATCATATCCTGTCCTCAGAGGCAACAGCAACTTGACTTAGGATATCTGGCTAACAAGTGCTCTGGAATCTGATTTAGAACCCCTAGGCCTCTGTACTTTCCACTCCATCATACTGCCTTCAAGTGTTCAGTTTGCCACTGGTACTAAATAGATGGGCACTGATTTTATTTTATAGATAAACCAAGCCACATAATACCTAAATGATACACCAAGTTAGTTTTTCCATCTACTTTTTGATTGCCATAAATTTTCTTTTTCTTCAAAATCTCCCTGGGGAATTGCTTCCTAATTTCAATACAGACTGAAAAGCATACTTAGTAGTAGGCTGCCTCTTAAGAGAATTAAATTTTATGAAAGCAAAATAAGACATAGTGAAAACTTCTACAAAATATCATATAGCTTTCATTGAATTTTGAAAATAGACAACCAAGATTCTGTCTTTGTCATAAATAATGTCCCTTCCCTTACCACCATCCCCTGAAAAGATTCTGTTTTGGCCTCCAAATGCTTTCCTTTTTCACCCAATCATCTATTTCAATCATCCTCTGTATGGTCAATGATGTTCACATCTATCCTTTAAATGTTTTCCATCACTATTTGGTCTTAATTTTCCCATCAGAAAAAAAAAAAGTTTTATTTGAATGTCATGCTGTCACCTGGTAACACCTAGCAAAATGGAACACTCAGTCTTCCTGTGATATTCACTTTCTTCATAAAAATATTGTACTTCAACAAATTTCTAAGCTGTACCCTTATGTTTGGTTATATTTGCTATTCTGTAAGGGGGGAGAAGTATCCTTGTTCAATAGAATCATTAACCAATCAATACATTTAAAAAATTGTTAACATCTTGAGGCTCTATGTGTTCTGGGAATTTAAATACAAAGAATACAAAACTCCTGCTCTTGAGAATCTTACTGATCTTTCTCTTAATATTTTCACCCATTTGTGTGTATGTATACACACACCTACACAGCTATGTATGAATTTTATATACATATGTATATTTAATCTATTTTCTTTCTTTCCCTTCCTCCCTCCCTTCCTTCCTTCCTTCCTGCCTGCCTGCCTTCCTGCCTTCTTATCTATCTATTGATTTTCTACAAAAGCATGGAAGTTCATAATCAGAGATCATCTTTTACTTTAAATTCTGGAAATACTGGCTATTTTTCCATTTCAGAATAACCAGATGGATTATAAGTATCATGCAGGTTTGTGCTGGTAAATGTTTTAACAACTGACCCTCTGGGGAAAATAATGTGTTCATGACACTCTTTTAAGTTTCATCTGTATTATTAACATTTTCTCCATTACTTCCTTAAGTCCAATCAACAAAACAATAAATCAAGCCTTGATTTATAGCATTTGACAATTTCTGAAGTGTAAACACTCACACTGAAAATTTGACAATTTTTGAACCAGTTTTTGAACCAGTTTAAGCTGACCCCAGCACACACTTTGTAGTATGTGACAAAATCAGCCAACCAACCAACAAACAGTAACAACAATCGCCAACAGTCTGTTCTAGTGATATTAAAGAGCTTGGTGGGTAGCTGAAGGTTAACTCATCTGAGTCACTTCACTGGGCCTCAGCTGAGGGGATTTTACTTGATGACCACTGAAGTTCCTTCCAGTTCTAGATCTGTGACCACCAGGAATACTTGTATGAGGCATATTTCTACATTATGCCTAGTTCCCAACTATTACATTCCCTTTTATCCATTTGAATGGATTGTGTTATTTTTAAAGCTATGACAGAAGACTTGCCTTATTCCTCCTAGCTTCCCAGAAAAATGTGAGCTTTCTGAGGCCTGGAAGAACTCTTCTGGGCTAGGTGATAGACTGAATTACTTAAGTACCCGTTCTATATAAGGTCATTTACAAGTGAAAATCAAGACAAAGAAGCACTTTCACAAGTGGCCAATGTGTAAATTAGCATTTCAGAAACATATTTGTTGTTTTCATTGTATTTCATGCACAGATATTGATGGCTTCTATTTATGTCTTCCCATCCATCCCACCCCCTTATTCCTTTGTTAATCCTCTTGGATGTTTCTTTTGCTATTTAATCAGAGCCTGTTTTCCTGGATATCTATCATAAAGGAAAGGTTGCTAAAAGGTCTCAATGCCCCTCAGGTCTACCTTCCCCACAAAGGCAGTGTTGCCTAAAGGCTTCAATAAGTCCAGTTGGGAGAAAGATTTGATTCTTCTGTAGTAGTTCATTCCATAAGCATTTAGCTAGCTTCTTTAACACCTCAAATGCATGATTTTCAAAATTTTATGAGTTATCTTCTGACAAATCATAGAATCATATTGGTTTCAATCTAAGTGGAATTTTCTATAGATATCTAAGAGGATAAGGGAAAATGAAAAATTTTAGGAAATTGAAAATGAAGTGTAGTCAAACTCATTCCCATTGTGGCTTGCAAATTGTAAAGAAATAAAATTATCAGATCTTTTGTTTTAAAAACATTTGGAAGTGGCATTTTTGAATTATTTCCCCCTAACAACAGGTGGCATTGAACTATTAAAGAACTCTATAGATAGAACATAAAATGCAACCATTTACCCAGAATTAAACTTGACAAAGAGTTAAGATTAAGAGTAATAATATTACAATAGGCTGGGAATGTATTTTTCCTCCATCACTGATATCACTAGGCAATTTCCCAAGAAGATCAATCCATAGATGTCTTTTCCCCCAAAGCAGGACAACATAAAACTACTTTATACTACCCCAGACTTAGCAATAGTGAGGTCCTTATAGCAGCTTTCATGTTTTAATAGCTTATTAGGAGGGTATAGTCATAAGAAAGTCATGAATGGGGGCTCATGTTTGGCTTCAATATTGATGTTATTCTGCATGAGTTTGAAATATGGGAAGGCTCTACTTTTCCTTTTCTTGGCTGCTGTATAGGGCAAATAGCCCAAAACTGGTTATAATGGGCTTTTATGAATCACATAAAAAATTAGCTTGGCTTATCTGGTCTACTTAGCTACATTTTGACCAATTAAAATACCCAGTGCTAGCATATTAGTACGTGTAGAATGAAGGACATACAGTTGAAAAAACATGCAAAGCAAGAATGGTACTCTCACCAGGTTTCATTACAAAGAGATTAGCATCATGGTATTTGAAATGAGGATAGAAAATTAGTTCATAACTAATCAGAAATGCCTGAAGGTGAATGTAAGCTCATAATGAAAGTGACACAGAATAATTTTTCCCTACTTATTATCCATGTAATCTGTCTTTCCAGCCACGTAAGCAGCTTTTCATTGCTGTGGATGCTTTTTTAGAAAACTGTGTAGTTGATAACTCGTTAAATACTCTTCACAACACCCTTACTAGGCCTGAAAAAAAATCCGTATTTTTCAGGGTGCAATAGAGACTTAGTTCCTTTGGTCACTATGATTTATTAAAAGATTCATGTTGGGGCGGCTAGGTGGCACAGTGAATAGAGCGCCGGCCCTGGAGCCAGGAGGACCTGGGTTCAGATCCAGCCTCAGACACGACACAAAAAAAAGCCATGGGACCTTGGGCAAGTCACTTAACCCCAATTGCCCTCCAAAAAGTAAAAAAAAAAAAAAAAGATTCATGTGGGAATATTATTGAGCCATACCATATGAAAAATACAAAAAATTTAGAGTAATTGGGATACTTGTATGAACAGTGAAGTATGCAAACAAACAAGGAAAATAACATATGCAAAGGCTATAATAATATAATTGAAAAGCATCCTAATGCATTGCTTAACCCTGTATAACTGTGATGACCAATATAACCTTTAGATAAAAGACAATACACTTTTCTTCTTTTTTTACAGAGGATGGGGTGACTATGGGCACTGAATGTTGAAAGCTCTATCAAACAGGGTCACTGTCTTAGTTTTGTTGCTGTTGGGTTTCTTTTTTGCCGTTTTTTGGTTTTCTTTTCTTCTTAAAAAATTATTAAAAAGGAAGGTTGATGGAGAGGGTAAGTTTGAGGTCTAGAAGATTATACCTACAAATATTTTTGACATAGAAACAAAAGGCATCATTCTCTTAATATAGCATATAAGGTAAATGCTAAAGTTAAGATCCAAGTATATCTTGGATAGATCAACTCAGAACACTAACCACCAGACCATCCTATTCCATGTAGTATGACCAAAGTTCATCATAGAGGTGACTCTGCTGCTGAATAATCTCTAAACATGTTTTCATGACCATAGTCTTGGGAAGGTCAACAAGATGCTCACTGTTAAACACATTAGAAAGCTGAGGCTTGGAGAATTTAAATAAGTACAATATGATGTACATCAGAGCAAGTCAGCTCTTATTTGACCCAGGGCCAACAGACTTTGGTTCAAGTCCTAATCCTAGCATTTGCTAGTTTTGTGACCTTACAAAAGTCACTTAACCTCTAAGAACCTCAGTTTCACCATTTGTAAAATGAAAATCAGGAAACTTGCATTATCTAACTCATAATGTTAAAAAGAAAATGGAATAACATGTTTCAAGAGGTTTCCACTTGCAAAGTCATATTTAAGGTTCTCTTCATAATCCTCAGTTTTATATATGAGTCTGACTTAAAAAAAAAATCTACCCAAAGTCAAAGACAGCATCAAAGTAACTGGCCCAACTGTTATGTAGATTTATCTCAGAATAGGAGCTTTACACTTATATAGAGGGCAAGAAAGTGGGAGGAAAGGATGCTTTTTCCTTTGCTGTCTGCCACTAAAAAGAGAGTCAAGAAAGGAAAATTTTATTGTTCAAAGAGCTAAAAAGCATGAATGTGATCATACAATACCTTTGTGTTACTCTTAAGACAATCTGGTGTTGGTACAGCACACAAATGATCATAATTATATTTCTATAATTATGCATAATTAAAATCTCAACAATCTAGTGAAATAGATGATTTATTATCCGCATTTTAAAGATGAAGAAAGTAAGGCTGATATATGTCAAGTGACTTGCCCAGGGTGTCTGAGGTAGGATTTGAACTCAGGTTTTTCTGATTCCAAGTTCAGCACTGTGTCTCCCAGCTGCCTAATTCCAAAGTCATTAGAGGGCTAAACTTGAAAACCTGGGTTCAGATTCTTCCTTGACATCCACTAGCTTTGTAACCCCAGGCAAAAATGTTTTGCCTTTCTGTGCCTCTGTTTCTTCATCTACAAAACTCCCCAATCTATGGGTATTTTGTGAGGCTCTGTGATTTAGGACGTCTAAATTATATGCAAACTTCAAAGTACTTTATAAGGGTCAGTTCTTATTATTACAAGTAGTAAGGGCCCCCTGGCCCACACCACACAGACATCTGCCAATGTAGCAAAGGACCAGGATGAAAAACAGTTTATCCAACACTCCCCTATACCCCAAAACTTATAACTCTGAGCTTCCTAAGACTGATAGTAGCTTATAATTGAAGGATTGTCTCTTTCAATGGTTCAGTCAATCTTAAAAGGTAATAAATGTCAATAGGCAGATTTTTCATTTCTTGAAAAATAGAAACCAGCTACCCCTATAATCATTATTTTCATTACAGCAGAAAGTACATCCTGTTTCTCTTTGATTGTTCATATTGCCTTTTCTTTATGCTCTGCAATGCTCATTTCAAAAAAAATGTAATTTATCTTCTGACACTATCAGGCTCCAGAGAACTATATCAACAGATTTCTTTCAAAAAAAAATAAAATTAGGTCTTTACTTTTGTCCTTTTGAACTAATCAAAATGATGATTTTCTACTGTCTTTAATCTGGAAAAATATACTATCAAATTATACTCAGAGATTCAGAGCCCCCAAATGCTGAGACAAATGATATCAGTTCTAAGACATATTGAATTAAATTCATTCTGGCAACACCTACAGAGTCTCAATTTTGACAGGCCCAACTGAGGACGGGAAGAACATTTTCAATATGTATCTCCAAAGGCATCTTTGAAACATTTTCATGTTTATAGAGAAAATGAATCAAATTAGTGAAATTGTTTTTCAGGAGTGAATGCTTTGAAGCGTGACAGAGTTTGTATGAGCAGATTAACACTGTTAGACATCAAGGCCCTAGGAGGTGGTAGAAAGAGTGTTGGCTTAGGAGTCAGAGGATACTTGCCCTACCATTTAAAACTCTCCTAACCTTGGGTCTCAGTGTACCTCCCTATAATTTGAGGGCATTTGGACTACCTAATCTCTAAAGTCAATGGAGACATGACACACTATCAAAAGTAGATGATGGAATTTAAAGGAACAGAATTAACTTTGACAATAACTTTTAATCATCTGGCAAAGACTTTGTGCATTTTAACAGAAAAAAGAAACTGGTTCATTTTGCAATGGAATAAAAAAATAAGAGAGGTGTGCATGAAACTGACTAGGAGTCGTGATTTAAAGCTCTCTTATATTTCATAATCACATGTATACCTTTAAGGATAGGCCAACATAAAATGAGTAGTACTTTTCTTCACACCCAAGTTGCTTGAAATGTTTTTTTTTAAAGCCCCAGCATTATACTTTTCAATCACCTTTCTTTAATTCTTTTTAATTCTACCCTCAAGTGACCAAGGGCATTTCAACACAAAATATTTGTCTAGACACTCAGAGATATATTTTCTGAATGGAGTAATAGACTAATAGCATGTGTTTAATTTAATCTCTTATTATTTCTGTCCTGAATTGTGACTAGATGCAAAATGTGCCTATTCTAATTGTTATAGATTAGTACTCATTTTTAATTGCTTGAATATTCAGGCGATAAAGTAACGAGTGTTGGGCTTGCAGTAAGGATGACTTAGGTCCAAATCCAACCTTTGTCACATGCTAGCTGTGTAACATAAACAGGATGATTAATTTCTTAGACCTTCAGTTTCCCGGTCTCTGCAGTAGAGATAAGAGAAGTATCTTCCTTACAGGCTTTTCATGAGATGTGTGAAGTACTCTGCAACATTTAAAAACCTATATAAATGTCTACTGTCGCTATTGTTCTGTTATGGTTTGGACAAGTGGTTTGGAACTGAGAGCATGTTTATAATTGTCCTCAGCCTGCTAAAGAACAGAAAATCCACTAGGACAGAGGCATCATCCTCTCTAAGGCTTTGCACTTCGGCCAGGTTTTGTCCTTCAGGCAAGACTATTATTGTCGGAGCAATATAATCATAGATAGCCTACCCAGGAAAGTCTTTCAGAAGTGCACATGAAATTGATAGTAGCTGGGAAAATGGCCATGATCCAACCACTGAGAGAATGTCTGAGCGTCAACGACCTATAGTCTTCATGCTACTTCTGGGAAAGAGGAATGTAACTGTCCCCTGGAGAACTGTTCTGGCTGTGTGCTGTAGAGGAAGGCAATTTTTTCTACAGATTCTCATGATGGGTAAGGTTAACACCAGGGAAACTACTGAGTTGGAGAATGGGAAGAGATTATAAATCTATGTAGATTTATATAGATCTAAGAAGCTTATGGAAAAATATTTTTCATCTTGTTTTACTAACTTTTTTCCCAGTTAATCTTGCTAAAAAGAACAATGCTTTGAGAAGTGGACTGAGGAATTTTTCATTTTTGTGCAGCATTGCAATTGTGATGAAAATGATTAGTATGTCTGATTTCTAGTTGCCAAGATTGTTAGACTTGCTTTGCTTTTACATGGTTGATTTTATAAACAGCAATCCATCTTATTACTTTCATAAACACTTTACAGTTCAATGATAATGTTTTCATAGACCCATCGCAAAGGGTTCTAAAGAATTTTTCTTCAGATTTTTAATTAATACTCCAAGAAAGCAAATAAAAATAATTATCTAGATGATCATTATGTCACATATATTTCCTGGACCTTTACACTTTCATTTGGTGTATATAAAGTCTCAAACGATAGTTTTGTAATGATGTGTAGCAGCAAGCACCCCAGCGTCCCCAGAGTGGCTGCTCACACAGGTTCTTAGATCTGCTTTGTTAAAGGAAAGCAACTCAAAATGGGTTAACAAGCTTACTTTAATCAGTCAAACATATATCGCTTACCTCATCCAGGGGAAAAAGGTCAGCACCCCGAACTTCAAAGTATACAGGCAGAATTATCAAGACAGAAACAGATCAAGTAGACAGCTTTCCAAACTGTCCAGACATTACATCCATACCAAATCAACATCTAGGTTTTTCAAAGCCAGGGGGCTCTGGACAACAGCTTCCCAGAATCCATATCAAACCACAAAACACTTATCAAAGTGAGCCCCTAAACAAAGCCTCACATCAGGGCTTATATAGCCTTCTCCTGGCTCAGAGAATGTAACAACCTTATTGACCCACTGGCCAATCAAGAAGTATCTACTGAAAAACAAGCCTCCCACCCCAGGTTCCAGGTGCACTTTAGCCTAGGGGCAGGGAAGATCTTAAAAATTTACATTCCCATTACATGGTGGAAGAGCCAAAGTATAGTAACAATGTAAAGGATCTATCATTTGGAGTGTATAATTATTAGATATTATGGAGAGAATATTCTCTTTCCTAAGAATGGAAAATTGTGGACAAATAAATATATGGAATTTCCAGAATCACAAAAGAGTCTTGATAAGCAATTTTTTAAAAAGGTGAATAAACACAGGTAGGTGCTCCAGGAGACAGGGAGATGGGCTGCTGATCAAGAAAACATCCAACACTTACTAGTTATGTGACTGTAGACAAGTCACTTGACCTTACCTGGTCTTTGTTTCATCATCTGTAAACTGAGGGAATTGAATTCAATGGCCTCTGAGCTTCCATACAGATCTAAATTTTTGATACTATGTGAGATCCAATGTGAGATGATGGGATAGAGACAGATTTGGACAAGAAAACAGTACATTGCATGGTTTTAGATGAATTGTTCAGTTGGTCATATGATATAGTTGATAGGTGACTGGACTTGAGGATAGGAAGACCCAAGTTTGAATTCTACCTCTGATACTATGTGACCATGGGCAAGTGCTGTCTATGAGTTCAAGGTATAGACAGGTTGTGAGTTGTGTTGAAATCATTTCACTGTATTTACATATTTGGGCAGATTCTGAAATTGAGGTAGCTCTTCAGATAGAAGCTGTACTAGACAAAATCCTTCTTTCTTCCTAAACTGTTCCACTATCTCGAACAAAAGATATACAATATCCTAAACAAGATTCAGTCAGAAATTCAGCTTCATCCTATGGAATATATCCTTTCCCATATACCCAGCAAGGAGAGGGGAAGACTCTACTGAAAAGGGAGCAAGGCTTTGTTTTGCCTTAAAGTAGCAAGAGAGGAATAATTGCTTTTTTTTTTCATTTTTTCTTTTAGAAACCTCAACCCTTTCACCCCAATATTCATGAGATGAGGAGAAATCAGGTCTAATTGCTTCTGCTCTCTAAGGAAGGGGAGGAGTTTCTGGTGGACCTAGTGCAGTGGTGGGGAACATGTGGCCTCAAGGCCACTTGTAGCCTTCTATGTCCTTGGTTTCGGCCTTTTGACTGAGTCCACATTTTACAAACAAATTGTTTTTTATCAAGGGGATTTCTTCTGTAAAGTTTGAATTCAGTCAAAGAGCCACATTTGAGGACTTAGAGGGCCAAACATGTCCTCAAGGCTTAATGTTCCCTATCTCTAATCTAGGACTTTAAAACTATTTTAGGACTAGAAAAGAATGAAATTCTCTCTGATGCACTCCATTACCCATATCTCACTATTACAATGAGTTGTACAAGGTTCTGGAGAGTCGATATATTCAATTCATTATAACATGACTCTGGTTATCGAATATTCTCCTGACTACACCAGTTTCTTCTCAGAAAACATAATTCACAAGTCTTTCTAAGGCACTATGGTCTGTGGTTTCCATGACAGCAACAGGGTGTTGCATGACTCACACATACCCCAAAGACTTGTTACCAGGTCAGCGAACTCTTTAACAACAACAGGACTCTTCTCTTGTGCAGACTGACTATAAGACTCCAGTGTAATAACTATATAACCTTAGGGGGGAAATGATTCTACCACACAGTTCAGAGTTTCCTTGGCTCCCATAAATTTCCAAAGATCTGAACTAAAAGATGCACTGAGTGCAATACTGAATATCTTGCCTGGATGCCAGTTGGCATTGGTGCAGTTATAAGATGAGTTATCCCCAGGCTACTTGCTGGCTGGAAGGTTTTCAGAAAGGTTGGTTAAAGCTGATTCCAATCATTTTAATGCCATCTGACAATTTCTGTCAAGGCATAAATATAAGCCATCTAGTCAGGTTGAAAAAAGAACTCTTCTTTCACCCAAGGCAACAATTCACTTACATTTTATTACTATTTTGGGGGGGAAAGGTGTGGGGAGAAGGGGGGCTTATTTTGTTTTGGTTCCAGAATTGAAATTTTATTGCTCAGTTTCATTGATTCTTTCTGTTTTGGAAACATCATTCATCAATGCAGGTGTAGGACTCCATCCATGTCAGAAGACACTAGATAATGCATAGACTGTATACTGTAAGGATTATCCTCTCATCGCACAGTCCTCCATTATCCAGATCAACAACTCTTCTATAATTTAGAGTATTAGAGAGTTGTCAGGGGTTCTGAAAGGTTAAGCAAGTGACTTGACCATGAACCATAACCACAGTTAATGTATGTCTGAGACAGACTTTTTTTTGGAAGGCAATCAAGGTTAAGAGACTGGTCCAAGATCACACATTTAGTAAGTATCTGAGGCCAGCTTTGAACTCAGGTGCTCCTGAGCCCAGGGCTGGCTCTATCCACTAAGCCACCTTCCTGCCCCCAGAAGCAGAATTTGAACTTCATCCTTCCTGATTCTAAAATTGTCTTTCTATCTATTATGCTATGCTATATATATCCATACAATCAATTTTTGTGGATGATTTAGAACCACCAATGAACACAATATTAACAACCTTTTAACACATTTTAGTCAGCTACTGTGTCTGACCTATCACTTTTCCCTACACACACCCCCATTTAAATACCCATTCTAATCTTTTCTTATATACCGACAACTTAAAATCACTCCACAATTCTTTGCTTGTGAGCTGCTGGGTTTGATCAATGGAAACAATTCCGAATTCTAGAGATTAGTGTGATTAAAATTATTTTTTTGTGTGTGCTTTTTTTGGGGAGGGCAGTTGGAGTTAGGTGACTTGCCCAAGGTCACATGGCTAGTTTTTTTGTGTTGTGTCTGAAGGCACATTTGAACTCAGGTCCTCATGACTCCAGGGGCGGTGCTCTACTCACTACCCCACCTAGCTACCCTGTGATCAAAATTCTTATCCCTCCAATAGAGAAAAATTATTTTTATTTCCTTCCTATAGATGTTCAATAGATTTGTGAACTCACATTTGTGCATGTTCCTACCAGTGGCATAGATACCAACCAACAGGGTGCTGGAACTATCTCTAACCTACTTGTGAGAGCCAGTTGTATGAGCTTTGATACATCAGAAATCAACAATTACTACTACTAGGGGCTTGATTTTTTATTGAATATGCAGATTTAAGAAAGTGTTAATAACATATCAAATTTTAAAATATGTGTGTATATTTTTCCCCACCAGAGAGCTTAGTAGGTAAACATTAACCAGTATATACTTCATTGAAACCCACAGATACCTTTTAATCTCACACAACAACTGTCCTTGTCTTTTGAAAAAAATTCCTTAGCAGTCCACCTGTCACTTTGACAGTCTTCCTTTTGATCTATGTGGGTACAAATTTCTACAAAATACTTTTTAAACCTCTCTCACTTGAGGGGTACTTATAGATCATATACTATGTGCATAGTTTTCTAGGGCAGGGATAAGGTTTAATTTTTTCCCCTTGAACAAACTACTTTTACTTTTACAAAGATCTTACATTCATTTATTTGTTTATTTTTATGTGCAGAGGACAGTGGGGGGACATGTTGCTAATGATGTGATTAGCAAAGAGAAGGGGACTGCTTTTATTTCCCTTCTTCTCCCTTCCTTAATGGAAATCATTCCAAGAATTCTTGGTGATGAGAAAGCAGGGAAGGTGCAGCAGGAGGTAGTATTGCTGACATGATTATAACATTTTGTATACACTATGTCAAGTCAGGAAGAACTGAGTTCAGATCCACCATCCATTTATCAAGTGTATGGCACCAGATAAATCACTTAACCTCTGTTTATTTCAGTTTTCTTCACTAAGAATGGGGATAATGATGGCATCTACTTCCAAGAATTGTTATGAGAATAAATGAGATATTTATAAAATGCTTAGCACAATGCTTAGAACATAGTTAATAAATATCTATGTTACCTTCCCTCCTGTTGGTAAAGATATGAATTGGCACAAGCATTTTGGGAAACAATTTAGAATTATGTGAAGATTACCTAAAATGGCTGTATCCTTTGACCAAGAGATTTCATTTCTAAATATATATACCCCAAGGTTTAGCAATAAAAATAAAGGACTCATATACACCAAAATACTCAAAGAAACAATTTTGTAAGAGCAAAGAATTAAAAACAAAATATATGCCCATGGCTTGAGAAATATCTAAGCAAGTTTTTTTTTCATAATTGTAAGAGATTATTTTGGTCTGTAAAAAAAGCTAAATATGATGAATACAGAGGAATATGGTCCAAAGGAAGAAAAAAGACTAAAACAATGTATGCAATGACTACTATAATATAAACAGAAAAAACAATAGCAAGAAAATAAGTGAAAATGAGTGCTATGAAACTGTAATGACCAAGCTTAACTCCAAAGAAGAGACATGAGAATGCATTTCCCTTTCTTTATGAGGGTGGAAAGATGGTGTTATAATGGTTATACTGCATAGAATAATGTTGGACTTGGTTAATGTGTTGTTTAGTTTTGCAGAATGCTTTTTATTGTACTTTTTATTCATTGTTTAAAGGTACATATTACTTTGGGGGAGAAGTACATTGGAAGTATAGATGATGTAAAAGCAAAGATATGAATAGTTTTTAAAGGAAATTATTCCCTACTTGTAAAGTCCGAGACTGGAACCTGACACATATTGGTCCCTGACCATTCTGCTCACGAAGGCTGAGGTGAAGGGAGAACTAAGATTGGTTCTCCATCTTCTATAGAAAGTCATGACTGTTATGAAAGGAGAACTTGCCATTTTATAAATGTGGCAGGACCCCATTGTAACTGAGGACTGATGGAGAGTATTGGGTTTGTCAATTCCAAAGGCATACTATACAAGTGACCATCAATGAACCTCTCTCTTACTGTTTTATTTTGGGGTTTTTTTGCCATAAACCAAAGGATTTCACCCCTGAGTTGGAGCAACAACCACGGAGAGCCACTTGTACCCTAATCCCTAAATCCCTCCTCCCTCATTATTCACATGTATCTGATTATGGGTGCTTTGTCATAACCTTTAAGCCTTCCCTCGTGCGATTTAAGTTGCCATAATAAATTATATTTATACAATACAATTTAATGTTTGCAAAATATTTTCCATACGTTATCTCATTTGATCCTGTTGCTTTAAGCATTGCTGATCCATTTGGTTCTTTGACAAAACCTCTTAGTGCCTGAGAAAACTAGAATCCTAGAAATTCCTCAGAAGTTTTTATAGTTCAGCATGTTTATAAATTCTGGTGCCCATTAACAGACTGGGTGTATCACTGAACAAAAAGTAGGAATATGGCAATAGAAGAGTACATAACACCTGTGGTCCTTATAATGGTTTGACCGGTCTATCACTCAGATATAAGGAACATGCAATTATTCAAAGTGAGAGACCAAATATTTCTCAGAATTGAAATGTTAATGTCCTGACCCTTATGTATAAAGGCATACACACACACACACACACACACTCACCCAGCATCAATAGGACATTTCCTTAGAATTGTTTTTCTAGGGGTTATGATGGATCTGCCCTGATCCATCTGTATTCCATCACACTGGCCTTCTTGTGAGCAATGGCCTGCCTTTATAAGACATTTGCCTGGGGTTAAGGGCCCAGCTTGTGACTATGAACACTTAGCATAAAGCTAAAAGGTCCAAGTGAGGCATCCAACCTGTGACTTGACCGCATTTGTACTCTACACTAACCAAGAGAACTCACCAACCACAAATAAAAAGTTTGCTAAGAGTCAAGTTTTCCCTGATCTCCTGAACTTCAAAAAACTCAGAAGGGTCATAGTTGTATTAGGTAAAATGAAGAATCTATATTATTTGTAAATCCATGTGAAATGTCTGAGAGAGGAAACATATTGTTAGGCTAAGTATTATCAGCACCCTCTGGAATTGTCAGTGTTCCCTTTTCTATAGATATTTTCAGTGAGAAAAACATAAAGCTTCATGTTGTAATTAGTTATTCACTGTGAACTGGACTCTGACTCATTTTTCATATTAAACGGGTCATTTCTACTCCCTAATTTACTTGTGTTTTTTTAAGATCTCTTTATTTCCCACTGGATCCTACCTATCAGTGTCTTTAATCTCCACCTTCCCTTCACTTGCCTTGTTTTTGCTCCCCTTTGTGGAATAAGGCATAATTGGGACAGAGCACTGGGGCTTTGTCCCACATACTGAATTTAGAGGGAACTCACTGAATTTTCAGTTCTTTGAAAAAACAAACAGAGTTTAGCACACCTTAGAAAGAATAAAATGTTAAAATAGAAAGTTACCTGAGGCCAAGCCAAAATGAGCCACATCCTCATCCCACTTTTTCCTCCACCATTGTGAAGCAGCATCTTTCTCCTTTAAGCATCCCAGTTATCACCACCCTCAAGTTGAGGGTATATCTTTGTGTCACATGACCTGATTCCAGTTTTTGGCACATATCCTAAGGGCAAAAATTACTAGTCTTTTTTTCCTTCTATACACAAATTAAACACTAGCAAATCATAACTTTTAACGCAAAACACAGGAGTGACGTTTTGAGAAAGCTTTGGAATAAAACATGTATTTCCTTAGGATGAATGCCATTAATGAAAAGGTTCTATTACTAGGGGCACATTAAGATAAGTTTAACACCTCCAGGGTTCAGGCACTTAAAAATAAGGGTATCATGACATTCCCAGGAAATACTAGACCTTCAAATTAATTCTACACTGGCAGCAAGCTTTTATGACCTATTTTAAGAACTTGGTCCTGGCTCTCCTGTTTAATGAGCAGTTTAATTTAAAGTTTGAAATTATTAAGTGTTCCAATGGAGTCATAAATAATGTAGTTTATAATATTCCGATCAAGCACATAAAACTACATTTGTCTTCCATTAACAACACACTTTTTAAATAGCCTGACCTCTTCAGATATATAAGAGCATGCAATTAGTGCAATTTGTCACAGGTCTTTTACACTTTAATAAGATGTAATTAATTGTCTGTTTAGTCTAATTAACTTTTCAGACACTGGCAGTTCTTGTTCTTCTAATACAAAGCAGGATATCCTATTTGCAATTCCAATCTTTAACTGAGAATTCTGACCACAAATGCAAATCCAAACTTTTGAGAAAACCAGCATATGGCAGATTTGTCTTTAAAATTCAGAATGGAAAGAATAAATACTTTTGGGATACAAAGTATTTTATAAGATTGACAATAGAAAGAAAAAATGTAGGCAAAACATAAGTTTGAATTGAAGGCCACTGTGATAAGAAACTGGG
This sequence comes from Petaurus breviceps papuanus, assembly GCF_028583685.1. Classification (NCBI taxonomy): domain Eukaryota; kingdom Metazoa; phylum Chordata; class Mammalia; order Diprotodontia; family Petauridae; genus Petaurus; species Petaurus breviceps. The sequence goes on from NW_027186473.1 coordinate 40,213,679, forward strand.
GAATATTTAATAATTGGGAGGAAAAGGCCTAATAAATTTCAAGGACAGATACAAATTTTAAAAAAGTTATTCTTGCCATTGCTTGTGTCAAATCCTGGAATGGAACAGCAGAATTATCTGAGTGTTAGCAGTGATGGATATTTTTCTATTATTTTTATGTTTTTAGTACAGAGAGAAATATGTTGATCTAATATGAAAAATACAATAAATATTCATAATTATAAGCTTAATTTAATTGATAAAATATTCAAAACTCTATTTTGGATTATGCATCTCTAAGCTTGTTGAGGTATTTCTTTCCCTGGAGATATTTAAAAAGAGACTACATACTATTATTATTATTGTTAACTTGTTTTGGTTGTGTCTGAATCTTTGCAACTTCATTTGGGCTTTTATTTGCAAAGATACTAGAGTGGTTTGCCTTTTTCCTTCTCCAGCTCATTTTGCAGATGAAGAAACTGAAGCAAACTATGTGACTTTTTGGGGGTCACATAGCTAGTAATTGTCTGAAGCCATATTAGAACTCAGGTCTTCCTGACTTCAGGCCAAACTATGATGTCACCTAGCTGCCCTACATACTTAGGGACATAGCTTATATTCATTCCTGGCCAGGAAGAAGGAGTTGAAATAAATGATCTATCAAGGTATTGTTTGATTCTACCAACCACTTTTAATCATATAGCTCTTAAGTGTAGTTCTTATAATTATTTGTAGATATAATACATTATCTATTTCTTTGGGAGGACCTAACCCCTCATCCCCCCCAAAAAACTTGCCAAGATTCTTGGTAGATTTCCTGACTTTAAATAGCTGCTACTTCTTATGATAGCTATCCTTGCTTGGTTAGACAGGTTGAGAAATCCAAGTCCATTCCTTGACCTCCAATAAGAAGTTGATGTCCCTTCCATGATTACCCAGGGAAAAGTTTCCATGGAAGCAAAAGGTCTTGAACAAGTCACACTTGCTCAAGTTGAATGTTTTCTAAACTCCTAATCAGTCCCAAGGATATATTTCTAGACCAGCATAATGACTGACTAGCATGATTCCACTAATAGGCAGCAAGACTGCTTGGAAGCCCTAACTCAGAACACTTTGAAATAAATTTATTGTAGAACTAAATATACTTTCATCAATACAGAGCAACAGGCTTTCATTGGAAGGAATATAAAGTCTCAGATTTTTAAGGTTCTCTGAACTATAAATTAGTTTTTCTGCCAGAGCTCCCAAGGACCCCCATATTCAAATGATCACCTGACCTACCCACATACACACACTTTCTCCCAGTAATTCCATTTCAAGCCAGATATAAGTCAAAGTTGGCCTAAGTTAATCAACTAATTAATATATATATATATATATATATATATATACACATATATATATATATTAAAGGTTTGCCTACTATGTTCCAGGCACTGTGCTAGGTGCTAGAAATAAACCAAATAACAAAATAATTCCTGCTTTCAAGAAGCTTACATTCCAATACTGAAGACAAAGAAATCATATATAGAATAGAGATAGAACAAATATAAATTAATCAATCAATTAAATATTTACCAATCAAATGAGTACTTATTATTTGTTAGGCACTGTGCTAGGCATTGGACATTCAAGCACAAAAAAATGAAACAATCCCTCCTTTAAATGTGCTTACATTCTAATTGAGGAGATGACATCAGTCAATAAATATTTAAGTGGTTACCATGTTCTAAGCACTGTGCTAAGCTTTGGGGATACAAAAGGAGACAAAATACAGTTTTTGCTTTCACGAGTTCACAATCTAACAGGAGGGAAAACAAGCAAACAAATACATATAAACAAATAATATGCAGGATAAATAGGAAACCATTAAAATAGGAAAGGCACTGGAATTAAAAGAGGTTGAAAAAGACTTTTTTTTTTTTTTATGGAAGATGGACTTTTAGTAGAGACTTGAAGCCAGGGAATCCAGAACGTGGAGATGAGAAAGGAAAGCATTCCAGGCATGGGAGACAGCCAGAGAAAGTCCCCAGAGCCAAGAGATGGAGTATTTTTTTTCATGGAACAGTCAAAAGAGCAAGTATCAATGAATGGAAGAGTATGTATACGGATGGGCATAAGGTGTAAAATAAGTGGGAAAAGGAAAGGTGTGAGGGATGATAATTATAACTATCTTTGAATACCAGACAGGATTTTATATTTAATTCTGGAGGCAATAAGAATAAGAGCCACAGGATTTTATTAAGTGAGTGTGCTAGGTGACATGGTCAAACTAGTACTTTAGTAAAATCACTCTGATAGAATGGAAAATGGGTTAGAGAGCTGATATAGGCAAATTCACCAACAGGCTACTGCACTAATCCAGAAAGGATGGTAGCTCACGGCACAGTAAAAGAGAAGAAGTGAGGAGGTGGAAGGAGGGCTTAGGGGAAAAGATAATCTGCTCAGTTTTGGAAAGATTGAGTTTATGATGTCTACTGGGTATCCAGTTAGAGATGTCAATCAGGTAGCTGGAGAAGTGAGACTGGAGGTCAGCAGTGAGGTTAAGGCCAGGTAAGTAGATTTGAGAATCATTAGCATAGAGATGATAGTTAAATCTATGGGAGCCAATGAGTACTCCAAGTGAAGTAGTATAGAGGAATAAGATGTAAGAGTTCAGGACAGAACACTGTGAGACCCTTATAGTGAGTTCAAGTAAAATATAAGAAATGGAATGTTGTTTGTAGGGAATAGCAAATGGCTCGGTTTGGTGCAAATGTAGGGTGCATGAAGAGGATTAATGTAAAATCAATCTGGAAAGATAAGAGATAAGTTGGAGCTATTATGACATTGAATGATACTTTTGTTGTGAAAAAAGGTTAATTTTAGAAATATACATATTTTATCATTTAAAATGTTCTATTTTATATAAAGGACAAAAGTTATTTTAGAATAAAATTTCTAAATGGAAAAGGCTTCCTTACTATTATACTTTATTAATTATTTGGGTTGCAAAGTATTAGGACAGTAAGTTAGACAGGAGTCTGTTATTATCTTGCACTGGTTGGTGGCAGAATTGACACCCATGATCAATTGAAGTTTGCTTAATCTACTATAGAAGAAGAACACAGCACTTGAGAAAGGACCATTCCTTTCCCTTTTGGGGAAGTGTGTGGGGCAGAGAAAAGGAGAGATATTTTTTCCCTCCCCTCTTCATTGGCCCACAGTGTGCCTGCCCGTTATGAGTCATTGCATCAAAAAGTAAGCAAGACATCAGGGGCAGTCTATTGAATACAGAAGAATGATTCATGCTCAAAGCCTAGATTCTTCTTCCATAGATGACTTTCATCTCTGCTTCCAGGGGCCAAGACCCTCAGACTGCTCCTGCCTTGATTACTTTCAGGGCTTGAAAGAACATTTCGTGTTGTTTTGTTTCTAAAGACCCCCAAGAGTCATGGCTGCTGTTCAGCCCAACAATTACACTTTAATGCCATAAAATTTGATTTGAGGAACTTCTCCAGTCCTAAAGGAGTGACAAAGTGTGAAGCATTCCTTCATATTTTAAGATCTTAATTCTTCTTTGTTTCTCTTACCAGTTGCTTACTTTCCCTGATTATGTTAACTGGGCTTGGGGGAAATCAATCGATTGGGATATGCTGACAAATTTCCTTTCCCCTTTCCCCCACTACAAACTAACAATCTTTAAATGCAGTTGCATCTAACTCTGTCGTTAAGTAAATAGCTGATGTGGAGGATAAAAAGAATAATGTAGAAAGTTATTTCCTTTTTATTGGAAAGAAAGTAGCCTTGAGAGATTTGGTTCTTTCTAAGTATAGACATGCCATTTAAGGCATTTTCTTCTCTTTATCTTCTTCTGGCACAGGGAACAGAGCCCAAGGGAAATTCAGGGGACCTTCTGGCTGATCTAGTGAAAAGGAAAGACATTTCCATAAACTCTGAAATCATCAAAAAAATCTTTTATTAGTGGAAAAAATTAATAAAAACCATAATATGCTGTTTTTGTAACCATCTTATAAGATGGAAAGTTTTGTTTTTGTTTTATTTTGTTTTTTAATGAAAGAGAAACACCTGAGAATGGAAAGGGATCTCAAGATTCATCTAGTCCAATTCATACAAGAAAGAAATGCCTACTGTGAAATACCCAATAAGGGGCCACCTGACCTCAATTTAAAGACCTCCAAGGAGTCAAGGGCCATCACCTACTGGAAAAATCCCACTCTATTTTTGAACAGCTTTAATTGTTAGAAAGTTTTTCCTGATATAGAATCTAAATTGGTTACATTTTTAATATAGTTATGTACATACATATATATCTATATATATATATATATATATATTTACTTGCTCACTAAATTATCATTTTAGAGATATAATATTGTAGGGCAATCCCAAGAAAAATTCACATCTTCAAAAAAAATAGAGAGGCAGACAATCTTTATGGGATTAATTTTTTTCCTTTTTTTTTGGAGTTTTAAAAGAATAAATTTAAGTCTTACTTTTGATTAACTTGGAAGCTACAAAAAGAGTCTCACTTGAGTAATTAATGTAAGTAAGTGCTAAGGAATAAGAACCCTAAGGCTTTCTTTTTGCCAAATAGCCTAAAAGTTAAAGTGAGACTACTACTTTTTGTTCCAAAGTATGATTTAGAATAACAAAGGACATTTAAATATTAGTGAGAACTTACTATGGTATATCTTGGTTATTTCTTAAAAATGTATCCAAAAATATCTCTCTAGAACAATATCTGTTTGAGACCATCTATGTTTTTTTTTATCTTTTAAAAGGTACATCTTTGACAAGATATAGAAAAATCTGGATTGTAATTTAGATCTCAGACAAAGCACATGGTTAGAATTTAAGACTTGGTGAGAGAGGAATTACTGTTCATTGGTGATAGCGTAGTTAAATTACAGGATCTGTTTTTCAATGGTGAAGCCTGAATGTGCAAACTTATAATTATAAATTAGACTTGGGGAGCTTGGTTAAACCAAAGTAAAGAAAAAAAAAAGATAGCATTTAGATGACACAAAGGATTTTTGTAGCCTGCTCTAAAGAAGAAAAAGAATAAGTTGACATGATAGAGATTTATATTGAAAGAGTTAGGATAACTGAAAGTTATGAGAGGAATAGTTCTTGAAACTAATAAAAGGCGTACCTAAGCTGGTTATGGGGCAGGTAGGTGGCATAATTGATAGAGTTGCTGGGCCTAGAGTCTGGAAGACTCATCTTCCTGAGTTAAAATCTGACCTCAGACATTTACTAGCTATGTGACCCTGAGCAAGTCACTTAACCCTGGGTTTGCCTCAATTTCCTCATCTGACTGTCTATACTAAAATAATACTCCAATTTATATTATTGTAATGTTGTATGACTTTGTCAATATGAAATTACACATATATTCCTAGTTATTGACAGATATACTTTCAATTCAATTCAACTCATACTTCTATTCTATTCTGGATTTGGAGTAAGAGATTTTGAGTCTGAATACTAGTTCTTCTTCCTACTGCTGGTATGACCTTACCATACCTATCTGGCTTCAGTTTCCTCATCTGTAATATGAAAATATTCCAGTTTATGATCTTATCTCTAAATCTCTGAAACTATAATAATATTGTGATATAATGGATGGAGTTTCAGATTTAATGATCAGAAATACCTGGGTCTGAATCTCTCCCATGACACAGTCACTTAAATTCTTGTGGTCTAAGTTCACAGTATGATTATGTACAAATAACTTTGGATCATATGTGTCTGCCATGGGGAGGTGAGGGCAGACTGGACTGAAGGCTATATAAAAATTCAGCAAAAAAATTGCAACATTTCCAAGGGGGACTGCTTGGGAACACCATATTTGGGGGTAAAAGACTTTTATCCACCTCAGTAGTTATTAATTACACATTTGACACGTGTGCTTTCTATATTTGAGTCAACTTTTATGTTGTGTATGTTCTGGTAGGACAGTACATCATAGATATTCAGGGGAATATTTTGTACTATTGTATCACCACTACTTAAGACTAACTAACAAGATAATTCTCACCTGATAATCTTGAGAGAGATCACATCAGTGGACATTCAAATCTATTTCATTAGGCAATCACCCTTGACATCTTCAAGAGTATACCTAGAGACTTGAGGGGGATATGTAGCTAACTAAGTTTTGGGGAGACATAATTTGTTAATGGAAGTGGAACTTTGGATAAGATATCCCAAAACTTTCATGGGCTACACACACACACACACACACACACACACACGGTAAATTCCTTATGAGAACACATCATTCCACTGTTTGTATTTGTATACCTAGAGCCTAGTACAGTGCATGGCACATAGTAGGCATTTAATAAATAGTTATTAATAGATGTTAGGCAATTGATAGATATAAATAAATATGTGTTTGTATATTGTTTATATTTTCAGAAAAGTTGGTGGATGCTAATCCTCCTGTGATTGGTAATCTGACATTAATTGAAATTTTGGGGAAAGCTTGGATTGAATAGGAGAATTCCTATTTCAACCTAAAGCACAGGGAAAGAGTCAATAATGACTTCATTGGGTAGTGACAAATACAGTGGAAGCACGTTGAGGTTATACGTCAACATCAGGCTTAGTTTCAGTAAACAGTTTATCAGCACAGAGAAATCAAAAGTTTAAGTTTTAATTCATTCTTATACCTAATAGAGCCCAGTTCTTGACAAATAAATGCCAGCTAGATGTAGACACACTGTCTAGCAACACATGACCTTCTCAAGACACTGGCCTTCTTGCTGTTCCTCACATACAATATTCTATATCCCCACTCTGTGCCTTTTCCATGACCATCCTCCACAACTAGAATCCTGGGCCTCAGCGTGGCACAGTGACTTCCTTCCAGATTCAGTTCACATTTTTTTCTTTTTTTTTTTTCTTTTTGGAGGGCAATTAGGGTTAAGTGACTTGCCCATGGTCATACAGCTAGTGTTAAGTGTCTGAGGCTGGATTTGAACTCAGGTCCTCCTGTAACCAGTGCCAGTGCTCTATTCACTGCACCACCTATCCACCCGCTTAGTTCATATTTCAACTTTCACAGGAAGCCTTTTGAACCCCATCCTTCCCACTACTTAGAGTGCCTTCCCTCTGAGATTACTTTTCATTGACACTATATACATCCATATTGTTATATTTGCATCCAAACGCAAATGTCTCAACAGCAGAGAGTATTTTTGTTCTTCTTTGTATTTCCAGTGATTAGCACCATGCCTGGCACCCAGTCATTATTTAATAAATGCTTTTTGACTGAGTGCCTAACTCAATGGAATCTGTATTAATCTATATACTTTATTGTGGCTCCTTTTAGATTATTTATAGGTCATGCTCTTCCCATTAAACCTAACATAAAGGAGTCTCTTCTTGTGTATGTATCCATGGTATACTTCCCAAGCTAGTCGATCCACTAAACCTGATCCATGGGCATAACTTCCTCTCCTTTCCCAAACACTACTCCTAAAGATAATTCCCTATTACCTTTTGTATTTGTTACGGGTTGGAACCCCATTCACTTTTCAATTAAAATTTGCCTCATGATTAATCTCAACTGCATTTTTTTTTTTGCTCTTCTATTACATGAAAAATTGTTTCAAATGAAATGGGGTTCTTTTAGATTACTTTAGAATCCAGCAGTGAGTCATTTCAGACCTGAGAATCTTATTTTAAAAATCACCAACTTCTACAAATCTTGTTAAATCTGTTGATGATCTTCACAAGATAAGAACCTTAATGGACTGAAATACAGCTTTGCCTGCAGTCAAATTGGGCTGAATGGTATCTCAGGGGAGGAAATGGAGACTTTTCTTACATTGTAAATGTAAAGTCATAATGTGTAAAACAAAGTGACTGACTGTGGGTAATGGAGAGGAGAAATTCAGGCCAGAAAGTAAAGTCTTAGTCATTAGAAAGCAGAAATTTTGCTTTAAGAAAATCAAGGTTTTTATTTTTAAACAGGAACTAACGCACTCTGAACAGGCCAGGAGAGGATTCTTCAGGTGATTTTTAGCACACTCAATATGGGGCTATATAAATCTTCCCTTGCTAGTCTGTATATAGACTGACAGGGACAGAATAAAAACCAAAGCAAATAGGAGGTAAAAATGATTTTTTATTACTTTAGGTATTTCTGGATGTCAGATAAAAATGAGAACATTGCTAAAAATTTTTGCAGAATGACAGCTCTGCCTTATGGATAAAATTCTAGGGTTTGATATATGAGCCAGAAAATGTGAAAAATATTATGAAATACTACCTTGACATAATGATGGAAGGCTGCTAGAAGTGTGTGAACACTAGAGGAATATAATAGACCACAGTGAAACAAGGGAGGACAAGGCTTCTGAATCTTGTCCACCCTGAAACATGCGGTTTAGCCTAGAAAAAAAAATTGCAAACCACAAACTTTTTTTTCCATTGAATTCTAACTCTCCTACTATAATGCCCCTTTTCAAAGCTAACTTCTTATAGAGTTACCCTAACATAATATTTATCAAATACAAAAGAGATTAAATAGTGTTTTAGCTGAGGTTTGGTTGACAACCAAGCTCACATAATTGCATATACTATAAAATTAGTAGATGTCAATGAAATCAGCTGCCATTCTGATATTTGCACACTCCAATGCTTGACAAATAACTCTCTCATTTCTCCTACTTTTAAAACTTCACAATCATTCCGTATTTGGAATATAGTAGTACATACCTCTACTGAAGATAAAGATTAAACATAATGGTGTTCTCCTTCTAAATAAAGATCCTTGTATCTTTATACATCAACATTTTAAAATAGAATTCATCCTCACCCCTCCAAAAAATGTACTCCTTCTAACATTCCTATTTCAATAAATCATAAATAAATCCTAGTGGACCAATTTTAAAACCTTGGGGATTCTTTCACTCTTCCTTTTTTTTTTTTTTTTTTTTTTTTTTTTTTTGCTTCCCACAAGCTATCATCAGGTAACCGAGTCCTATGAACTTTACCACTTTATCATGTCCCACCTCTAACCCTTCCTGTCCATTCCTACTGCAGTTTTAGTATGCATTGCTAGACTCCTTAACAATTGCTGTACCTCTTGTTTATCCTGTCTTCATTCTTTCTTCTTCCCAAGATCTCATTCATACAACTGGTAAGTTAAACTTCCTTTGACCATGAAACTCTTCTCCCCAAACCCTTCAATGACACTGTAATGCTGACTGAATGAATTCTAAAGTCCTTGGGCTGCGAAAAAAGACCTTCTGCAACCTTGAGCCTCCCTAACTCATCCAATAGAATTGTGGTTTTAGAATTGGAAAGGTCATTAGAGATAATCCTGTCCAATGTCCTTATGAAATGATAAAACTAAGGCCAAGAGTGCTTTAAGAGAGATCACATAGGCAACAAATAGCAGAGTTGAAATTCAAACTGAAGACAACTAACTCAAAGTTCTTTCCATTGAGCCCATGCTTCCTTTCCTCACACTGTTCTCCTTCACAAGCAAACAACCCTTCAATCAAACTTCATTGCTTGTCATACCTCATGCAATTAGAGTGTTCTGCTGTCTCATGTCTTTGCCCACACTGTTCATATCTCCAGTATCCTCTACCCTCTTTGACTACCAAACTGAATGTCTACAGAGCCATTGTACTGACCTCATTGCTGTATGCCTGTGAAACCAAACTAAATGGTTCCCATTTGAATTGTCTTAGGAAGACTCTGAATATCACCTGGCAGGATAAGGTACTAGACCCTGAAGTCTTTGCTTGAACTAAACTGCCACACATTTAAACTGCTTCAGAGAGTGCAACTCTGATGGGCCGGCGACATTGTTCAAATGCCAAATATATGCTTGCCAAAAAGACTATTTTATGGGCAACTCAAACAAGATGAGCATTCACATGGTGGCCAGAAGTAATACGAAGACATTCTCAAGGTTTCTCTTAAGAACTTCAGAATTGATTAGTGATGTGGGAGACACTGGCCCAGGATCACCAAGCATGGCGTAGTAGAATTGAAGTAGTTCAAAAGAAAGGCAAGATGTGCAAAATTATAGAATTCATCCCAAATATTTACAAGGATTATTTATGCTTGACCTGTGGTAGAGCTTTCTGAGCTTGTATTGGTCTGATTGATTACAGTTGGACACATTGTAACTTGACTCAAGCATAGTAATGCTATTTTGGTCCTCTGAAAATAAAGGACAACAACCACTAATAATAATGACTAGAGAGTCCTCCTTTGCAATCAATCATTCTACCTGTGGATATTTTATTTTAAGGACTAAATCAAGTTCCATTTAATGCATTAAAAACTTTTTACTTTGTTGTATCACCTATAGGGTCTACCCCCAAACCGCACTGCCTCCATTCCCACTTGAACTGCTAGATTTGGTTCCTGATGGCAAACTAATTACTTTAGTCTTTAGGGTTCTAAAGATAATCCTGAAAATTGGGGGTGCTTATTACTGTGACTCATGATGCCTCACTTGGATTGTTCCCAATGTTATTTACACATTAACACTTCTCTAAAATCAATTAACCAATTAACTTGAATAAGCTTTTAAAAAGTGACATTTACTAAGAAGTTATAGCAAGGTATAAAGTACAATAGCATCTCTCCAAAAAGTCTGGTGCACATTCTCTCACTGGTAAATACAAAGTGTAGGGAAAAGTGGTCAAAAGTTATATTCACAGCCCCTAGTTATTGCAATTTCTTTTCTTTTTCTATGACATCCTTATGAAATTTCCCTGAGGGGTGTTAATTTCTCTTCTAGAGGTGCTTGTAGAATACTGATGTTGCATGTTAGGAGAATAGGGGCTTTCGTAGATTCCTAAAGTTGTATTCTCCACATTTCTAATTTGATCCTTCTTAGTTCTCAGATAGATGCATTATTTGTTATAAGTCCAATATCTCTAAAGATATGATCAGGGCCAGCTAGGTGGCCCAATGAATACAGCACTGTCCCTGGAATCAGGAGGACCTGAGTTCAAATATGGTCTCAGACACTTGACACTTAGTAGCTCTGTGACCTTGGGCAAGTCATTTAACCCCAACTGCCTCACTTCCCACCTCCAAAAAAGAAAAAAAAGTTTTAAAAAGGACATGGCCAATGGAGAGGTAGGGAGGAGGCTTTGTCACTCCTACTTGGATCACTCCTCTCCTTTCCTTATTGCTCCCTGGCAAAGGCACAAGATGTCTGTCTTCTCAAAGCGCTCCCTAAATTTGACTAGCAAAGTTCCTACTGGGATGTTTCTGTTGGACTCTTCTCTAATATATCAAGGCATAGTGATATATTTCATACTTTTTAAACCAATACCAATACATTTTATTTTCTCTTTTAATCCAATGCCTTGAAGTTCTTTACTCTTTCCCAATTTAATTAACTAGGTTGTTCATACCTAGTTTAAGACTGACTGGCTTAATAGAGGAATTATTCAAAATTTGTTTTACATCTTTGAATGATCAATTCTTCAATCAAGAACCCAGATGCTTGACAAAAGTATCATACCTTAGAACACCTTGTTAGTAGCATTAATTGATGCTGTTATGGGGGACCCACTCATCTTATATTTTAATGCACTCATCCCTATTACAAATAATATTGCCTCCTTCTGATCGCAGGTGGTATTTTATACTTTTTTGTGCTCTTAAGATATTCAGTTATATGTTGCATTCATCTACTAACTTTCTGCTCTGATACTTCATCATGACATTGCAATGGTCATGGTTTCTAGAATGCCATGCCAGTGAAAAATAAACTTTGACTTATTCTATCAAACTTCAAAGACATCTGAGTTGGGTTTGTATAGGTTGATTACTGGAATTTGGTTACTAAATGTGATAACATGCCTGTAGTCACAGGAACATATGAAATCATCCTGTAAGGTATAGAGGATATGTTTGTGCTCTATAAATTGAACATTCACATATTCAAATATTTCCATCTAAGTATTACATTTATTTAATGTTGTATGTAAAATAAGTTTATATGTGTGTGTGTGTCATATCAGTCCTGCTACATTATAAGCTCCATGAATTGAACTATTTTTTCTGCATCATATCTACTTCTTTCCCAGAACACAGTGCTTTTGACAACAAAAGGTGCTTAATAGATGGTTGCTGAAAGAATGAATTTGTAAACTTTACCATGAATACCATATCACACTTTCATTCCAAGTTTATCTATTTCTCTATCTATAGATACATATCTATAGATACATTGAGGACCTACTGCAAAAGATGTGTTAAATACTAAGGTGGATCTTTATCCTAAAAAAATTGTCTCTGAAATTTGGTTTAAAAAAAAAATAGATTGATGAGACCTTAGAAGTCTCTTCAGAAGTTATGTACTTAATTAACATTAGTAGATATCCTGTCAGATTTGAACTCAAATCTTCCTAATTGCAAACTCAATGTTCTATCTACTATACCACCTCACCATCCTACTATGCATATGTGTATGTGTGTGTATATATACATATATAAATGCATAAGTATATACATATATACATGTACATAGCATATATACCTAGATATATACATATATATATATAGGTTGCACACGTATGTGTGTGTGTGTCATGAATATCAATGCAAATTATCAGGTGACGCTTCAACCACAGTTTCTATCACTTATTTTCTACTACTAATATTGCATCTGGATTAATTCAATAAACTAGCCTGTAGAAATCTACTCATTATTGACAAATGCTGGAGAGGATGTGGGCAAATTGGAACACTAATGCATTGCTGGTGGAGTTGTGAACTGATCCAGCCTTTCTGGAGAGCAATCTGGAATTATTTCCAAAGGGCTATAAATACTTTCATACCCTTTGATCCATCAATACCACTCCTAGGTTTATATCCCAAAGAGATCATAGAAATGGGAGAAAGACCCATATGTACAAAAATGTTTATACCAGCTCTTTTTGTGGTAGCAAAGAATTGGAAATTAAGGGGATGCCCATCAATTGGGGAATGGATGAACAAGTTGTGGTATATGCATGTTATGGAATACTATTGTGCTATAAGAAATGAGGAGGAGACTCAGAGGCAGGCCCAAGGGGCCTGATCAACTCGGAGGACAAGTCTTCCCACCAATCACAAGGTCCACTACCAGGCCTATCACCAAAGGGCTGGGACTAGAAAGAGCAAGGTAAGAAGCAAATACAGGGGCCCCTGTCCTGGACAGCAAACACTCCTGGGGCTACCACTTCATAGCCCAGAATTTTTTTTAAAAAGCCCCTTTCAAGACCTCCAAACTCCAGGATGACAGAGTGAACCTCACTTGCTCCAAACCCCCCCTCTGACCCTGAAAACATAGTAATTCTTGCCCCAGGGCAAAACCCTCTACAGTAAAGGCTTGGGATACTAGAGGAAGGGCGTGGCTAGGACCCTGCCTCAAAATAGGTAGAAAGCAAACTACAAAGACAAAGACTCTGGAGTCCTACTATCCTCAGAGGGAGGAAACAACCTCAGAGGGAGACAATGTGGACCCACCTAATGAGGACTTCGAAGAACTTGTCCAAAACATCGATTACTTTTATTATAACCACGATTGTATTATACACAGCACCTTCAAGGATTCGCAAAAAACAATCTTAAGATAGAAAAACCATTCTGATAAAAATACCTGCTCATCATAGACAAAGAGAGGAGGAATGAGAAGGGCCATTTATGGAAAAACTAAGAAAGGAAACCAAATAGAAACTTCAAATGAGCACACAGATATGAAAAATAGAAAAAGAACCGAGAAATACAACACTAAAAATGAACTCCACAGAAATGACCATATCTACCACATAAGAGTGGTTCTTTGAAAAATTACAGAAATTGATGAACTTTTCGCTACACCCACTAAAACAGAGGTGGGAAAATCAAAGGAAGATAATAGGAAAATTGTGTAATATAATATCAACAAAAGAAGAAGAAAAATCAGCCTATTGTACAAGGTTATATGTTAAGAAAGCACAACTCCTTTTCCCGACCAAGTCACAGCAGAATGCAATCATTTCTTCATGGAAGAATTAGTAGCCACATTTTAGAAATGCTCCTCAGAAAAAGAGAAAAATAGCACTCTACCAGAATCCTCTGAGCAGCCAAATATGATGCCCAAGTAGAAAGTAGAGAGCCACTGAAGTTTGCTGAATAGGGATAGTCGGGTTTGTGCCACAGTGATCTTCCTAAACCACAAACCAAGATAGATTGGATTTCTGAAGCAGGGGAATCAATTTTAGGGCTATTTCAGTGGTCCAGATGAGAGGTGATAAGGTTCTGTTCTAAGGTGCTGGATGTGTGAAAGGGGAGAAGGGTACATGTCATTGTTCCAGCCAAGGGTAGTTTAGATAGACAGAAAGAGAGGTCTGTGGACACTGGAGTAGGGGCTGGCTGGGAGCACTGAGTGTGATTTGTAGGGAAGGCAGGCACCATGGACAACAGAAATACAAGTGCACGTCCAATGCACAGGGTTGTCCCCTAACTCCAAGACTGAACATCTGGTCAGAAAGAGATTCCAGAGGATTCCTGTGCTAGCACTAGGCACAGAATTCAGCACCATTTGGCAATTCCATAGCATATTACCCACTTCTAGGTTGCAGTTCCAGGGCAGAGAGTCACAGTCATGAGGGCGCAAAGGCCCTAGCTGTATAAGGATCAGAGAACAATGTAGGAGGGCAATGATCAGACCTCTCCCTGGATTACACCACCTCAGAAGTACTGAAACACTATAGACCTGGGAGAAGGGGCCCTTTACCTTTGTGTGTGTCCTGGACCCCTCTGGCAGGCAGTGTTCTGAAGCCAATAGATGGACCCCTTCTCAGAATCACATTTTTACATGGATAAAGTAAAATACATAGGGTTACAAAGGACACTAGCCACCTGACCACCTTTGTCCAGTTGTTTAAGGCTTACTATGATACTAGAAAAATCATACAGCTTACATGAAATGAGGAGTACAGAAAAGCATGGAAAGACTTACATGAACAGATACAGAGTGAAGTAAGCAATCTGGAAAACTATATATTCAATGGCTAAAATAATATAAATGGAAGAATAATAAAAAAAGGAATGTCACAAAGTTATAAAGGACCAACTTGGCCTTGAAGAAGGGATTCTCTATTTCTACCCATTCCCTTTCAGAGGTGAAGGTGGTTCCTGGTTGTGCAACATTGCATATTATGTCAGATATTTTTTTCTGATATATTAATTGTTTTTTGTTGAATTTTATCTTTTTAAGTTTTTCTTCTTATAAGGATGACTCTTGGGTAAGGGGAAGGTTACAAATAGGCAATATAAAAACAAAAGATATCAATAAAAAATGTATTAGAATAATATAACTGCCAGATCAAAGCTCTTTACTATAGTAAAACAGAAGTAGAAGAAATGACCAAACTAAGTTGACTGGATTCACTGCAAATATCTCAAGTGACTCTCACTGCATCAAGGCAATCCTTTTCATCCTTCCCTCCTTGACTCCTTATCTCAGTCACCACAACAAAAACTACCAAACAAAAACTACCCACACCCAAAGCTGAAACTTCCATAGGGAATGGGTCCCAAGCACAGAAGGCTCTCCTAGATGAGATCAAAAGGAACTTTGAAAACAAAATGAGACAGATAGAAGATAAAATGAATAACTCTCTCAAAATGAAAATAGCAGAATTAGAAAAACATTATAATGAGGAAAACATCTCTCTATAAAGAAAAGTGTATGATATGGAAAAGGAGCTTCAAAAATTAACCAAGGAAAATGATTTGCTAAAAACTAGATTTAACCAAATGGAAACAAATAACTCTATGAGGAACCAAAAATTAGTCAAGCAAAACAACAAGAATGAAAAATTAGAAAAAGAGGTAAAATACCTCAAAGAAAAAAAAACTGACCTGGAAAACAAATCCAGGAGAGATAATCTGAGAATCATAGGCCTACCAGAAAATTATGATGAAAAAATGATCCTGGACAACATTCTTCAAGAGCTCATTAAGGAAAACTACCCTGAGATACTAGAACCTGAGGGTAAAATAGAAATCGAGAGAATCCACCAGACACCTGCTGAAAGAGATCCCAAACTGAAAAGTCTTCGAAATGTTGTGGCCAAACTCCAGAACTACCAGATAAAAGAGAAAATAATTCAAGTGGCCAGAAAGAAACAATTCAAATATTGAAGGTCCACAGTGGGGATTGCACAGGATTTGTCAGCCTCTACACTGAAAGATCGGAGGCAGAGGAATACAATTTTCCGGAAGGCAAAAGAGCTCAGGTTACAACCAAGGATCACATACCCAACGAGACTGAGCATATTTTTCCAGGCAAAGAGATGGTCATTCAACAATATAAAAGAGTTGCAGACCTGCTTGATAAAAAAGCCAGAACTCAAAGGAAAACTAAACCTCCAATTACGAGATGCAACAGTGACTTAGAAAGGTAAAGAAGGAGAACACACATACACACCCTACTATTTGATAAGAGCAAACTGGTTATAGACAAGTAGAGAGCATGACTATAAAATACACAAAATGACGATTTAAAAAAATCTTATTAAGGGCTACAAAGGAACTGCAATGGAAGAAAGGGAATGGAGGAAGTGGAAAAGGGTAAATTATGCCACACATAGAGGCATAAAAACTGTAGAGCAGAGGAAAAAAAGGGAGGGAGTTGGAAAGCATATGAGCTTTTCCCTCATTGATTCTGGTACAAGGAGGGAATAACAACCAGTTAATCATAGGACTCTATGGAGAAGAAACACAAAAAGTATCATTTTAGAGGGAAAGAGGGAAGGGAGAGGAGCATCACATGAGATTTGTTCCTGTCACTCTTGATGCGAAGAAGAAATAGGATACTTCAGTAAGTATAAAAATATCCTACTGGCAGTAGGAGGGGGAAACGGTTATGAAAGGGGGGTGGGAGTGCTTTCTGGGAGGGAAGTAGTAAGGGGAAAGGGGAGGAAAAGGGAAGGGGGCTGAAAATGGAAAACTGAGGGAGGCAGTGGTCAAAAGGAAAACTATTAAGGGGGGGAAGGGAGAAGGGAGGGAAAATATGAACATTAACAGGGGCAGGAATAGGATGGAGGGAAATAAACATATAACAATCATAACTGTAAATGCGAATGGAATGAACTCTCCCATAAAATGGAGATGGATAGCAGAATGGATTAGAAAGAATAATCCTACAATATGCTATTCACATGAAACACATCTAAAACAGAGGGATACACACAAGGTAAAGGTAAAAGGTTGGAATAAAATATATCATGCCTAAGCTAAAGTAAAAAAAAGCAGGGGTAGCAATCCTTATCTCAGATAAAGCCAAAGCAAAAATTGACCTAATTAAAAGAGATAAGGAAGAAAACTATATCCTATTAAAAGGCACCATCAAGAATGAAGAAATATCATTACTTAACATATATGCACCAAGTGGCATAGCATCCAAATTCCT
The DNA here is from genome assembly GCF_028583685.1 of Petaurus breviceps papuanus. NCBI lineage: Eukaryota > Metazoa > Chordata > Mammalia > Diprotodontia > Petauridae > Petaurus > Petaurus breviceps. The sequence continues at coordinate 40,231,098 of NW_027186473.1, forward strand.
AGAGGATAAGGTAAAGGAATTAGAGGAAGAAATAGATAGCAAAACTATACTAGTGGGAGACCTAAATCTCCCCCTCTCTGAACTTGATAAATCCAACCTCAAAATAAACAAGAAAGAAGTTAAGGAGGTGAACAGGATGTTAGAGAGCATAGGAATGACAGATTTCTGGAGAAAACTGAATTGGAATAAAAAGGAATTTGCTTTATTCTCAGCGGTTCATGGCACATACTCAAAAATTGGCCATGTTCTAGGGCATAAAAACCTCACAATTCTATGCAGTAAGGCAGAAATATTAAATGCATCCTTCTTAGATCATGATGCAATAAAAATTATATGCAATAAAGAGCCAGGAAAGACAGACTAAAAACTAATTGGAAATTAAACAACTTAATCCTAAAGAATAAGTGGGTCAAACAAGAAATTATAGAAACAATCAGTAATTTCATTCAAGAGAATGATAATAATGAGACAACATACCAAAATATGTGGGATGCATTAAAGGCAGTTCGTAGGAGAAATTTTATATCCCTGAGTGCATACATGATTAAATTAGAGAAAAGGGAGCTCAATGAATTGGGCAGGCAATTAAAAAACCTAGAAAAAGAACAAATTCAAAATCCCCAATTAATTACTAAATTAGAAATATTGAAGACAAAAGGAGAGATTAATAAAATTGAAATTAAGAAAACTATTGAATTAATAAATAAAACCAAGAGCTGGTTTTATGAAAAAACCAACAAAATTGATAGACCCTTAGTCAATATGATAAAAATAAGAAAGAAGAAAACCAACTTATGAGTATCAAAAATGAAAAGGGTGAATCTACCTCCAATGAAGAGGAAATCAAAACAATAATTAGGAATTATTTTTCCCAATTGTATGCACATAAATTTGACAATCTTAGGGAAATGGATGAATATTTACAAACATACAAATTGCCTAGATTAACTGAAGAGGAATTAAATTACTTAAATAATCCCATTTCAGAAAAAGAAATTGAACAAGCCATCAGTCAGCTCCCTAGGAAAAAAGCTCCAGGACCAGATGGATTCACTAGTGAATTCTATCAAACATTTAAAGAACAATTGATTCCAATACTCTACAAACTATTTGGGAAAATTAGTGAAGAAGGAGTCCTACCAAATTCTTTTTATGACACAAATATGGTACTGATACCTAAATCAGGAAGAGATAAAACAGAGAAAGAAAATTATAGACCAATCTCCCTCATGCATATAGATGCAAAAATTCTAAATAAATTACTAGCAAAAAGACTACAGTAACTTATCTCAAGAATAATACACTTTAATCAGTTTTTAGGATTTATTCCAGGAATGCAAGGATGATTTAATATTAGGAAAACCATCAGTATAATTGATCATATCAACAATAAAACTAGCAGAAACCACATGATCATCTCAATAGATGCAGAAAAGGCTTTTGACAAAATACAACATCCATTCCTATTAAAAACATTAGAAAGTATAGGAATAAATGGAGACTTCCTCAAAATAATAGGTAGCATCTATTTAAAGCCATCAGCAAGTATTATATGTAATGGGGAGAAGCTAGAAGCATTTCCCATAAGATCAGGGGTGAAACAAGGGTGTCCACTATCACCCCTCTTATTCAATCTGGTACTAGAAATGTTAGCAGTAGCAATTAGAGAAGAAAAAGAAATCAAAGGAATCAAATTAGGCAAAGAAGAGACCAAGCTGTCACTCTTTGCAGATGATATGATGATATACTTAGAGAATCCTAGAGAATCAAGTAAAAAACTACTTGAGACAATAAATAAATTTGGCAAATTTGCAGGATATAAAATAAACCCACATAAATCCTCGGCATTC
>NW_027186473.1:40233347-40276869 GCF_028583685.1 Petaurus breviceps papuanus
ATTAAAGGCAGTTCGTAGGAGAAATTTTATATCCCTGAGTGCATACATGATTAAATTAGAGAAAAGGGAGCTCAATGAATTGGGCAGGCAATTAAAAAACCTAGAAAAAGAACAAATTCAAAATCCCCAATTAATTACTAAATTAGAAATATTGAAGACAAAAGGAGAGATTAATAAAATTGAAATTAAGAAAACTATTGAATTAATAAATAAAACCAAGAGCTGGTTTTATGAAAAAACCAACAAAATTGATAGACCCTTAGTCAATATGATAAAAATAAGAAAGAAGAAAACCAACTTATGAGTATCAAAAATGAAAAGGGTGAATCTACCTCCAATGAAGAGGAAATCAAAACAATAATTAGGAATTATTTTTCCCAATTGTATGCACATAAATTTGACAATCTTAGGGAAATGGATGAATATTTACAAACATACAAATTGCCTAGATTAACTGAAGAGGAATTAAATTACTTAAATAATCCCATTTCAGAAAAAGAAATTGAACAAGCCATCAGTCAGCTCCCTAGGAAAAAAGCTCCAGGACCAGATGGATTCACTAGTGAATTCTATCAAACATTTAAAGAACAATTGATTCCAATACTCTACAAACTATTTGGGAAAATTAGTGAAGAAGGAGTCCTACCAAATTCTTTTTATGACACAAATATGATACTGATACCTAAATCAGGAAGAGATAAAACAGAGAAAGAAAATTATAGACCAATCTCCCTCATGCATATAGATGCAAAAATTCTAAATAAATTACTAGCAAAAAGACTACAGTAACTTATCTCAAGAATAATACACTTTGATCAGTTTTTAGGATTTATTCCAGGAATGCAAGGATGATTTAATATTAGGAAAACCATCAGTATAATTGATCATATCAACAATAAAACTAGCAGAAACCACATGATCATCTCAATAGATGCAGAAAAGGCTTTTGACAAAATACAACATCCATTCCTATTAAAAACATTAGAAAGTATAGGAATAAATGGAGACTTCCTCAAAATAATAGGTAGCATCTATTTAAAGCCATCAGCAAGTATTATATGTAATGGGGAGAAGCTAGAAGCATTTCCCATAAGATCAGGGGTGAAACAAGGGTGTCCACTATCACCCCTCTTATTCAATCTGGTACTAGAAATGTTAGCAGTAGCAATTAGAGAAGAAAAAGAAATCAAAGGAATCAAATTAGGCAAAGAAGAGACCAAGCTGTCACTCTTTGCAGATGATATGATGATATACTTAGAGAATCCTAGAGAATCAAGTAAAAAACTACTTGAGACAATAAATAAATTTGGCAAATTTGCAGGATATAAAATAAACCCACATAAATCCTCGGCATTCCTATATATTTCCAATGAAATTCAACGGCAAGAGATAGAAAGAGAAATCCAATTTAAAATTACTGTAGATATTATAAAATATTTGGAAATCTACCTGCCAAAACAAACCCAGGACCTGTATGATCATAACTATAAAACACTTTTCACACAAATAAAGTCAGATCTAACTAAATGAAAAAATATCTATTGCTCGTGGCTGGATCTAGCTAATATAATAAAAATGACAATTTTACCTAAATTAAATTATATATTTAGTGCCATATCAATTAATTTACCAAAACACTACTTTATAGAGCTAGAAAAAATAGTAACAAAATTCATTTGGAAGAATAAAAGGTCCAGAATATCAAGGGAATTAATGAAAAGAAATGCTAGGGAAAGTGGACTAGCTATACCAGATTTCAATCTTTATTATAAAGCAACAGTCATCAATACTACTTGGTACTGGCTGAGGAATAGAGGAGTGGATCAATGGAATAGATTAGGCACACGAGCTTCAGAAGTCAATGACTATAGTAATCTATTGTTTGATAAACCTCCAGACCCTTGTTTTTGGGATAAGAACTCACTATTTGACAAAAACTGCTGGGAAAACTGGAATATAGTATGGCAGAAACTGGGCATAGACCATTATCTAACACCATATACCAAAATCAAGTCTAAATGGGTGCATGATCTAGGTATAAAGGTTGATCCTGTAAGCAGTCTCCTTAAACAAGGAATAGTTTACCTGTCACACTTGTGGAGAGGGACTTTATGACTAAACAAGAATTAGAGAATATTATAAAATGTAAAATGGATAATTTTGACCACATGAAATTGAAATTTTTCTGTACAAACAAAGCCAATGTAACCAAGATTAAGAGGGAGGTGGGAAATTGGGAAAGAATCTTTACAACCTATGTCTCTGACAAAGGACTCATTTCTAAAATATACAGACAATTGAGTCAAATTTATAAGAATACAAGTCATTCCCCAATTCATAAATGGTCAAAGGATATGACCAGGCAGTTTTCAGAGAAAGAAATTAAAGCTATCTATTAGCACATGAAGAAATGCTCTAATTCACTATTGATTAGAGAAATGCAAATCAAAACAACTTTGAGGTACCACATCTCACCAGTCAGATTGGCTAAGATAACAAAACAGGAAAATTACAAATGCTGGAGAGGATGTGGGCAAATTGGAACACTAATCCATTGCTGGTGGAGTTGTGAACTGATCCAGCCTTTCTGGAGAGCAATCTGGAATTATGCCAGAAGGGCTATAAATACTTTCATACCCTTTGATCCAGCAATACCACTCCTAGGGTTATATCCCAAAGAGATCTTAGAAATAAGAGAAAGATCCATATGTACAAAAATGTTTATAGAAGCTCTTTTTGTGGTAGCAAAGAATTGGAAATTAAGGGGGTACCCATCAATTGGGGAATGGCTGAACAATTTGTGGTATATGCATGTTATGGAATACTATTGTCCTATAAGAAATGAGGAGTAGACGGTCTTCATATTTACCTGGAGAGCCTTAAAAGAACTGATGCTGAGTGTGAATAGTAGAACAAGGAGAAATTTGTACACAGTTACAGACACAACATATGTGTGATGACCAACTTTGATAGACTGGACTCTTCTCAGCAATGCAGTGATATAATCAATCCTAAAGACTCATGATGGAGAGAAATATGTGCATCCAGAGAAAGAACTAGAAAGAACTAAGATTATATCCAGGTGGAAGCAAAATACCTGGTCTTTTTCCTTCTCTTATTTGGTTTTATGTCCTCTTTACTATTTTTCATTCTAGCTGGTACAATCCATCCTTATAACCTGACTAATGTATAATGTGAAAGTATTTACAGATCCTATACTTGACTATAAGCCGCCATGGAGGGGAGGGGAGGGAGGGGGACAAAATGTGAAACTCAAGGAATTGTGGAATTGAATCCTGTAAACTAAAAAGAAATAAACAAATTAATAAAAAAAAAAAGACAAACAAAAAAAATCTACTCATTATCAACTGAACATGTGACCTATACATAATTGTCTTTCCTAAATGCTTACCTAGTTAATTGATATAAATTAATTACTTCAAAAACCATATATTACTTATAAATCAATACTTGTAATTGTGATCATTATAGTAATGATGCACATCACTGATCCAATTCAATAAACATTTATTTAGTGCGGATGGGTACGTAGGAAGTATGCTCGTTGTAATATCAAGCAAAGGCAATTTCCTTTCAAAGGTTCAAAATACCAAAATAGGTGCTCTCCATTTTATTCAGTGACAAATTAAGAACAGACAGAATCAAAATATAGCATAATTCAAAATACAACATTTACCAAGTGTAATTCTCAAAAGTCCTGGGCAATTCAAAGTGGCCCTCAGCAATCCTCTCAGTCTCTCTCTGCCTCCAAGATGCTGCTTCCAAAATGTTTTTCTGCCTCTCTCTTTTCTTGTGTCTCTCTAAATTTATGTAACCAGCTCCTCCCAGTTCAGCCCTCTCTTTTAACATCAACAAGTCCATCCCACAAGTGGGATTCACAAGCTCTGGTTTTTAACACAATCAAACCAAAAACCAAGCCAATACAGGGGGATCTTTAAATTCAATTACTTTTACACTCATCTCTAAGGGATACAATTAGTTAAAAGAAAGAAAGCCCCTGCCCTCACTGAGCTTACAGTATAAAAAGGGAGACCACACCAAAAGGAGGCAGAAAAAAGAGGAAATGGGGGGAGATGGATGGGATAACTGGAAGTAATTCAACTCAGCAGCATCCTGTTTGTGGAGGTGAAAACTGGCAGGACAGTAAATGCAAGGTACAGTGGACTGATGGTCAGTTTCTACCCTTTATAAAGAAAAGTATTGGGAGGAGTTTGAGACTTCATTCTCCAGCTCTCCAGATGGAAAAGGAGGCTGAGGGAGGTTGCCTTAATCAAGACTTGCATTAGCCCAAGAGATGAAGAGATTAGAAGTGGTGAGCTTATTCTGGGAGGGTGTATCTTGTATGTGAAGCTGAAATCAGGGAGGGAAGCAGATGCCAGGGGGTGAGATCTGAGAGTCCAGTTTCTGTCCTATTTAAAGGAAAACATTGGGAGGAGTTTGATATTCACTAGTGAGACTGGCTCATTAAAAATTTCATACCAGAGAATACACTGAAATCCTCTCTAACCTTCTTCATAGGCTCTTCTTTTGAATTACATGGGGGATTTATTCCATCTCAGACCATTCCATTATTTTCTTTATGAAAAACCAAGGTGTTGTACAATGCAGATGTGATAGATTTCTGCTTAGTATTTAAAAGATGGTTGCAGAAAATGCCACATATGCATAATGTCCAAACATTTTGTTTTTTAATGAACTTGACTTTAAGTCATCTGGGTTGACATTTTCCTTTGTCGTTCAAATGATGACTTCATTCAAACTGCATGAACACTGTGCTTAATATGATCTGTCATGATGCCAGCTTGAAATATCTCTTTCCTTCATGTTCTTAGCTCAGCATTGGTCATACTATAAAGTCCAATTGGATATTGCATCCACTTGGTCCGAAATGCATCCAAAGAAAAAGCAGGGAAAACAATACTTGCATTTGAACCACATTTTCATTACAGGCACCAAGATGTAGAAAATAAAATGCTGTACTTAGTATGAGGAAGGCATGAGTTTGGATCCTGCCTCAGAAGTCAGTTTGACTCAGTTTGAGTGTCTGAGGAAACTATTTAATGTGTCTCAGCCTCAATTTCTTCTGGAAAGTGGGATAGTAATAGCACTTACCTCACAGATTTATCATGTGGATTAAATCACATGTGTTTTAAATATAAATAAATTAATTTGCCAATATTAAAGGGTTATTTAATCTGAGTTGTAATTATAATCCAGCATAGTGGGTCTTGTCAAGGTGAAGTTTAATTGAAACTAAGGGGAGCATCTAGATCTATTACCAAAGCATTCAGCAACCCAATACAGAGGTACAAGCATACTATGATCCCAAAGATTTGAATTCATTCAATACCTCAAGAAGCACAATTATGCAGGTATGTTTCACAATGGATCACTCAGAGAATAAATAGTAGTAAGCTTTGAACCTTTGCTCTCTAACTCCAGTTTTAATGTTCTTCCCACAATGCCACACTGCTTCCATCATTTACTGCAAATATTTCATGAATGCCTACAATATGCAAGGTATGATTCAAATAAATGTATTTATTAAACACCTCTAACGTGTAAACATGTTATGCATGTTATAGAGTATGTTAAACATGCTTCAATTCAAATGAACAAACATTTAAGGGACTCTAATGTATGCTGATCTGTACAGATTAAAAAATACAAAATAAGCAATTCCTGTTACCCTCAAGAAATTACATTTTACTGAGGGGTAGGGAAGAGTTCATGGAAATAAGGATCAGAAGGTAGGAAGGAAATAGGCATTTATTAAGCACTTACTAGTAAATGCCAGGTGCTGTGTTAATTGTGGACACAAGTCCAAGCAAAAAGAAATATAGGGCTTGCCCTCAAGGAGCTTACATTCTAATAGGAGAAGACAAAACACAAAAGAGAACTGAAAAGTACAGGGGAAGGGAGAGAAATGAGGGAACCTGGTATGAGGGGATAATTTTGAAGTTTAGAAAGTAAACAACTGTGCCTAGAAGGGAATAAAGGCAAGGCTAGTCTGAGCCCCTCCACAAAATAGAGGCTCCTGGAGGAACTCAGCAATGGGAGAAGGCTGGGTGGAGTTGCAGAGGATGTCCCATGGTAATCAGGCATAGGGGTTTAAGGTGATCTGGTGTACAGGGATTCCAGGTGCTTAGGGAAGTACTAGTAGGAGACAACACAGAAATATGACCTTGCAGGTCAGAAGCTCAGGAAAATGTCGAACATGTATACAGTGCATATAGAACAAAGGACATTAAAGACCAAAGTAGCAGTAACAGGTAGGAACATGTGGAAAGTCTCCATAGAGGAGGTAACATTGGATTTGAGCCTTCACAGAAGATAAGAAAGAGATGAGGAGAGGGTGCATGACAGGCATGGAAAATAGAAATAAGATATTGGTATCAAGTTTGAAGAAGAGTTCTAGTGGTCCAATCTGACTATAACTTAAGCATGAGTGAGCATAAATGTCTCTAAGACCTATTCTTTGCATTAAAGGGATTAACAATATTAAGAGACACAAATGGTTACAGGAAGAAAAGAGAACTATTTTCTTCATATAGCAAAATGTGGCAATAGGTTACCATATTCTGTTATTTATATTTCTCCAAGACCTGAGCAGGGTTGTAACAGTTATGGAATCCAAGCCTTAGGATTCCATTTCTTTATGTGTGTATGGGGAAGAGTCACTGGCAGCCTATAAGACTAGAACCTTTGGATTTTAATGGCAAAATGTTCTACAAACTGGGTAATGGATCTGCAAGTGTGAAGACAGGGTAAATGTGACATCCAGTTTCTGACAGAACAAAGATAATAGTGAAGTTTTGGAGCAAGTCTAGTGGTTGATTTGAACTTACCCTACATTGGGCAATTCTGTCTTCAAAGTGTCCAGATCCTGTTCCCCTGCACTTTAACTCATACTGAAGAGGATGGGTATGTATGTGATAGGGTAACAGGACCGTCACCTTCCTCCTGGGAGGTCAAAATATAGCCCCATGTACATAGACCTCAGTTCTTTGCCTGCCTTGGGGTTTGTTCTTATTCTTCCCAGGTAAAAAAAAAAAAGTCAGTGACAACAACCCTGTGACTTTTAAAAGGTTAGAAGAGCAGGCCAGGTCTGGAGATCTGTCAGTAGAGTTTGGAAGTCAAATTCATACCAGGTTCTTCAGTCACAATGTTAGTGACTAAGAATCCACCTGAAATCAATACCATATTAGGAAATGAACTTGGTGGAACCAATGCTATATAAAAACTTCATTGTCTGAGCCTACTATCTCCAGAGACTGAGGAAGTATAAGAGAGACTGTGCCTCTGAGGTGATGAGAGAAATGTTTTTACTTTTGTCTTTGCTCAATTTTTAAAATAAATATTTCTTTGTAAAAGTTATTTTTTGAGGCAATTGAAATTAAGTGACTTGCCCAGGGTCACATATCTAGTAAGTATCTGAGACTGGATCTGAATTCTGGTCCCGCTGACTCCAAGGCCTGTTGGAGACAGAAATTACTGTGAATGTATTTATTTTTCTTCCATTAAAGTGAGATAACTTATAATGGTCCAGGCAGGAGTTTTTATCCTGCAATCCATGATTTTTTTTCAATATTTTGGATTCAATAGGCTGCCAAAGGAGTCTGTAACCCAGGTCCTCATGGGCTCTGACAGTGAAGCACCAACTCTGAAAGTAGTTCCCAACAAACTATAAAAGATAGGATTCAGACCCCAAAGCAGACTGGACTTATCCTCCAAGGACCATTCTAATCAGATACAAAATGACATCACCAAGATGGTCACCAGATGATCAATGTTTGGGGCCATAGTCGCTTGTAAATGGGAATAGTTTTCTCAAAGTGATGAAAAATCCTAGATGTTTTGAAGCACTGAAGAAAGTACAATTATTATGGGGATTCATATTGCCCTGATTTGAAAGAAAATTATGAGATGCCATTTAGAGTTAGGCAATATATATGATTTATTAAATTGTGCCCAGGCATTATGTTAAGCTCTGGAGATACAAAGAGAGGCAAAAAAAAAAAAGTCACTGCTCTTGAGGAATTAACATTTTAATGATGGAATTAAACATATAATATAATATCATTTTTTGTTTCTCTACTTCTTAAGGACTAACCTAGCTAAGTCTGGAAGGGTTTATCACCAATTTGTCTAGAGAGTGATTAATTTTCCAGTCTTTTTTTTTTTTGCTTTTTGGAGGGAGGAAAGGTAGTGCAATTAGGGGTAAGTTACTTGTCCAAGGTCACATGGCTAGTTTTAAGTGTCTGAGGCCAGATTTGAACTCAGCTCCTCCTGACTCTAGGGCTGGTGCTCTATTCACTGCACCACCTAGCCACCCCAATTTTCCAGTCATCTTGAAGCAAATTTTGATGATCAGTCCAAACCAGCAAGCCAACTATAAAGCCAAGAAAAACATGGTACAGCAGATAAAGTGCTAGGCTTAGAGTCCAGAAGTCTGAGTTCAAAATCAGTGTCTGATACATTAGCTGTCAGATCCTTAAATGAGTCACTTAATCTTTATATGCCTTGGAGAACTCCATAGAAATTATCTACTAAATCACAGATGGATTGTCCCCATTTGTGGTATGCAAGGTACAGTGTCAACGTCAAGGATATAAAAGCAAAATGAAGAATTGTCCCTGCTCTCATGAAACTTACATTCTCCTAATAAAATGAGATCTACTAAATCATCAAGGATTTTGTAGCTATCTATAGAAATGTGGAGTGAGACCCCATCCTGATAGAATCATGTAATGTATTATTAATAGTAAGGCAAAATACAAATTTCACCATGGTATGTAAAATTAAGGAGCAGACATGGAGTTCCTGAAAATGATGTGGATTTATCAACCTAGTAAAATTATGCTTCTTGAGGATACTTAATTGATGATCTATGCATTTAGCCATCATATTGAGATCTAAAAAATAAATTAGAAGGTTATGCCAACTCTGAGATGGGCTGAATTCTTGTCAAGGATCAGAACACCCAAAGAAGATCATACCGAAGTCACAACTAGAATGATGTATAAAGAGTGGAGCTGTGGGTCAAATGAATTCTATCTATATTGTCACAAGTGCCTTCTTTCTGATAAATTCTGGGATCTGTTTCTCCCAGACTGAGGCAATAGCCTAAATAAAATATGAATTATCGAATAAGAACAAGAGAAGTATTTTTTAATTAATTTCTTACTAGCAAGTTCTATTGATTTCATTCATGCAGTTGACATAATTATTCTCCTTTTTTAACATTTTAAAAAATTCTTAACCTGAAAAAGCAACAAATAAAGTGGGTATTTGAATATATATTTATAGAGATATATGTGTATAGATGCATATATAAATATGTGTATATGATATAAGCCGAGAAGACATAAGGTATGGTGCAGGATGAAGTGAACAGAAACAGGAAAACAATTTATACTATGGCATCCATGTCATTAATTCACATGGTCAATTTTTAATATGAAGATTTAATTATTGTCAAAATAACAGATAAAGTAATATTTTGTTCATTTTTCCTCATATGAGATAATATTTATAAAGCATTTAGCTGAGTGTCTGATATATTGTATATATATATTTATTAATAATTTATAAATTTATTAATTTTATTAAATAAATACATTTATTAAATTTATTAATAATTAATAAATCCTTCTTCCTTTCCTCTCCACTATTATACAGACTTATGAATGTATATGTATATATACAACTAATGGGAGAGACAACACGCAAATAACTACATACAAACAAGCTATATACAGGATAAATTAGAGGTGAGTGACAGAGAGAAGGCACTGGATTTATGCAGTATATCATGTAATCATATAAATGTATGTATTCAAATACATATCTATATGTTTATAGAATATGTTGCATAATATGGTGTCAAATGTTTTCAATTCACAATGGTGGTTCCATTTCTTCCCTCTTGAAGGTTCTAGTTTCCTTCCTTGGGTTTCTGAATGAGAGTCCTGTCAATTCCCTGAAAAATCTCAATTGCCCTTTCCTCTTCAGTCCTAAAGAATTTCCCACTATGCCCAAAGTGCTATAAAAATGTGCGTACCCTTTGACCAGCAATACCACTTCTAGGGCTGTATCCCCCCAAAAAATCATACAAATGGGAAAAGGACCCACATGTCCAAAAAATATTTATAGCAGCTCTTTTTATTATGGCCAAGAAATGGAAATTGAGGGAATGCCCATTAATTAAGAAATGGCTATACAAGTTGAGGGATATGATGTAATGGAATAATAATTTAAAAAAAGGAATTAACCCAGTCAGGATTCAATAGTAATAATACTGCTATAAACAATGCTAAATTTGGGGATACTGGTAAAGGTTGCTTTAGTCATTTTTTTTTATTTAAGTTTTATTAACATCCTTGGTTTTTACATATTGGTTACTTCCAGGTATATCTTACCCCACCCACCAATGCATAAGAACTATTTTTGTTGGCTTCTTGTACTTTAAAAAGTTCAAAAAGTACAGGTATGAATTGGGGGGGGGGGGGAAGCCACAGGGGATTCTTATTTTGTCTTGGATCTCCTTGGGATATATGGCCAGCAGTGACATCTCTGTATCAAAGGGTGTAAACAATGAGAAATACATGGCATTACAGTGAAAAGGACACTGGATTATAAGAAAGAAAATCTGAGTACCAAAACTTCCTCTCAGGCTAACTACCTTTTTGATCTTGAATTCTGGGTCTGGGTTACCAAAGAGAGTTGGACTATATGGCCTCTAAATTCTCTTCAGTCTTGGAATCTGAATTAAGTCACTTTTCTTACAAAACCCAGAAAGATTTTATTCATGTTTTTCTGTAGTAAAGCAAGTTAAATTTTACCCTCAGGGTCAAATCAAAGAATTGAAAATGCAGATTTGAAATATAAACAAGTTTAAAGTCAAAATTTGCCTCCAGCAAAGCCCACTGGGGAAGACTGGAAAACAAATGTAATTTGTATAAATTTGCCTGAAGGCAGATCTGTTTGTTATGATACTACTCCAACTGGGTCAAAAATAAAATAAAATAAAACAGTTGCGCAAGCTAAAACACATAGACTTTACAATAGACTGGATTCTTACAGACACACACACACACAAAAGGAGAAGGTCTCATACTAGTGGGCTTTGGGACTAGGGTTATATTCCCCCCCTCCCCCCGGGCTAAAACTGTAGTCTCTTACAGAGATCAGATGGGACAAGTTCAAAATCTATAAGTATACAATATAAACAAATATCAGAGCTTTAGAAGAACAAGAGTGATTTCCTGGCATTCCAGGTAACCAACTGTTGATACTCTTGAAACAGAAATCAAATGAATATGCATTAATAATACATGAAGCTTTATTGATATCTGCAAGGATACTAAGGTGACAACATATATGACTCTGTACAGGACACAACACATACATTTAGAGGAGATCACTGTCCCACCTATGTGGCTGGTGTGGGTCAGAGTTGGTGAGAACAGGAGAGATTCAGTATCTCTGGTCTCTCCAAGGCCTCGAATGGACTTCTCCAAACTGCTGAGCCTCTTCAGATTTACAGTGCTTCTGGCTTCTAGATTCAAGAAAAGAAAGGTCAACATTAATTCAAATTGCTAAAGAAAAAGACTCTGGTAAAAAGTCAACAGGAAAGGAGCTGGCAATTTTCATCACGTCCCTATCCCCAGCCTTCTATACTAGAGACATTGGTGAACTTTCCCCTCAAGTGAAATATAGGACTCTCTCTTGGTTGAGCTGAATTACCTCATTCTCTATGGGTGAATTCCTTCACTCTGAATTACCTGGTATATATTATCCTGTGTATAATTTTTCTGCTATCTGGCATTTTTTTTCCTTACTTGACCTGGATAAATGACTTTCCTTGATTAAGAGAGAGAAAGAGAGAGGAGAGAGTGAGAGAGAGAGAGAGAGAGAGAGAGAGAGAGAGAATGTTTACACAAACACTACCACCGCCACCAACCATGTTCCTGGATTCTAGGTTAAGAACTCCTGCTTTAAGACAAGTAATCTAATAACCACAACTTAGTGAAACAGACATGTCCAGACTGAGAAAATATTCCCTGAAAGTTAGACATTTGATATAATTTAAAAATGTGAATCCCTCTTATTTCCTGGGCTTCTATTTTATTTACAACATTGATCATATTTGCTGTGGAAAAATCAATATCCTATTTTTTTCTGCCAGTCAGCCAGTCACAAAGGTAAAAGAGTCCCTGGACTTGAAGAGCCCCCAATCTATTGGGAAAGACAACATGCAGACAACCATGTAGAAACAGGCTCATACATAATAAACTGGAGATGATGAACAGATGGAAGCCATTTACATTTAGGAAGGTTAGGAAAGGTTTCCTTTTAAAAGTGGAATTTTAGCTGAGATTTGGAGGAAGCCAAGGAAGCATTCTCCTGCCCCTGTAAGGTTATGAAAATAACCTAACACAAGGCAGTCTGGATTATGGGTTTGAACCTCAAAACCAGATATAGGGATTGAAGTTTAGTGATTTCCATGCTAAGTGACCACTTGAGCTCACCCAAATACTTTTAAAATGAAAAAAAAGGCAATATGAAGGGACCAATTTTGATCAGCAAAATTCCCTGCTTTGTTTTGCCTTAATTTAGGCAGCAAGACCATAATAGGATCACGAATTTAGCTCCTGTGGTCACATTAGAGATCATTTAATCCAATGCTTTCATTTAAAAGGTGAAGAAATTCATGTTTCCTCAGTTACAGATGAGGAAACAGATGTCAGAGGGCATACAACTAATAAATAATAGAACTATAATTTAAATTTAGGTCTCCAAAACAAATTCCCATTCCACAATGCCCTACTCAAAGAATTTTGGCCTGCTCACCACACTGGAAAGATAAAGTAGATGAAAAATATATGTCACCCAGATAGACAATTAACTGGAATAAGACTTTAAAAGGAAGGAAAGAGTAAGATCAATTCCTTAGAAAATTGGAAAATTCTTTTATTGGCTCTGTTTTCCATGAAATAAAAAATTCATCTTTTCAAAACAAATAGTTAATGAATAATACAACATGACAATTAGACATGGGATATATACCACTTCCTCTAAAGAACTAAAGATGAGTAATGTATGAAGGACATGCACAGTTGCTATGGGAAGACTGCCACATATTACTAGTGAAAATTTCTAAAAAGGAACAGAAGAAAAGGAAATTGTCAAACGACAGCAAGAAAAGATTTGCTGGTCATGTGGCAAGAGATAGGGATGACAGACAAATAACTGGGATACTCTAGTGGTGCCCTCGTGACAGAGGGAAAGAGTGAAAGACCTCTAAGATCCCAGTGGCAAACGTTTGGAAAACATGGACAAGGGTGACATAGGATAGGCAGGCCAGTCTTTCTCAATCCTCTATGTTAACCCATTTTGCTAGACCTCTCTCTGTGTTGAATATTTATGTGTTATTTGATATACACTTTGATTATCTGTATGTATGTTATAATGTAAGTTTCTCAAGGGCAGGGACTTTTACAATTTTTGTTTCCAGTATTTTTGCACACAGAAGGTACTTAATAAATGTTTGCTGAATCAAATTGGATTAAAAAGTGATGTATGATTACAAGACACTTTATATACATTATTCCACTCACTAATAACACTAACCATTATTTTCTATTTTTGTATTCTATAATTTTTCAAATTATCTTGTTTTTAGTTGGCTTTTTAGAGCATCCTAAGTAAATCATCATATCTTCTGCTAAAGGGCATAAGTTTAATTCCTTTTTATCTGTGCTTATTCTCTCTATTTCTCTTTCTTGTCTTATTGTTATAGCTAGAATTGCTGATACTATGATAAATAGCAGCAGTGATAAAATGGGCGTTCTTGCTTTATCCCTTATCTTATTGGAAAGGCCTTTATCTTTTCTCTATGACATAAAAATTTTTGCACTTTGTTGTAGCAAAATTACTTATTGTGCTAAAGGAAGGCCCTTTTATCCCCATGCTTTCTAGAGTTGTGGGTTTGTTTGGGTTCTTTTGTTTTGTTTTTAACATAAATAGGTGTGAAGGTTATCAAACTTTTCAGCTTTTATTGCCATAGTCATTTAAAATATACTAAGATGATTTACTTAATTTCTAGTCTTTCTTATATCAAAACAAGCCTATGTTCCTCATATAATCCAACTTGGTCAAAATATATAATCCTTTAATATGTTTTATAGCATATTTGTTAATGTTTCAATTAAAATGTTTTGTTAATGTTCAGTAGGCATAATGATTTACAGTTGTCTTCCCCTGCTTTGTTTTGCCTTAATTTAGGCATCAAGACCATATTTTGATCACAGAAATAGATTGAAAGGATGATTTCTTTTCCTATTAATTCAAGACATTTGTAATACTTGTTTTTTGAGTGTTTGATAAAAATCACTTGGAAATGTATCTCTTTTTGTTTGTTTGTTTTCTTTGGTGATTCATTAAGGACTTAATCAATTTCTTTATCTGAAATTGGATCATTTAAATAATAAATTTCTTCTTTGGTTAACCTGGGTTTCTAATATTTTGTAAGTTTTCATTAATATACTTTGCTATTATTTAGGGCATTTAATTGGGAAAAATATTTTTTTTTATAACCTCAACTCTGTTTAAGTCTCCTTGTTTTCATTTTTTAATTACAATTTCATTTTCTTCTATCCTTTTCTTGAAATCAGGTCAGCAAATTGCTTGTGTACTTTATTAGCTCCCCCTAAAAAAAGAGCACCTAATTTTATTTGTAAATTGCAATTTTTTTTCTTTATTAACTTTTTTTTCATCTTCAGAAATTCTACTTGGTTGTGTAATTGAATGCTTTTGATTTGTTTTCATTTTTAAAAATCCCAATTCATTGATTTTTTTCTTTTTCTTTTTTTTATCTTTGAAAAGGCTTAGACATGTAACTTTCCCCTAAGAACTGCTTTAGTCGCATCCCATAAATTTTGTTATGCCATTTTTACATTTCTTTTGATAAATAAAAATTTTGATGAAAGTTTCTATTGTTTCTATAACTTGTTCTCCAATTCAGCAGTTCTTTAGAATCATATTATTCAGCCTCTAGTTGCTTTTAAAATTTTCATTACAAGAACTTTATTTGGTACTAGTTCAAAAATAGAAAGATCCATTAGTGAAAAATGTTAGCTACATAAAATACAGAAGCAAATGTATGAGATAACCTAATATTCAATAAATGCAATAACCCCACCTACTTGGCTAAGGACTCACTATTTGACAAAAAATTGTTGAGAAATCAGACAGCAGCATGTGAGAAATTCGATTCCAACCAAAACCTCACATCATATAGACAAGGTCCAAGAGAACCTATGTATTCAGTCACAAAATAAACAAAGAAAAGAAACATCAGCGGGGAAATTACATATCAGTTCTAGGACTTAGAGAAAAGTTCATGACAAAACAAAAAATTAAAAGCTTCACAAAAGATAAAATGAATAATGTTGATTAGATAAAATTGAAATTTTTGTGCAAGTAAATCTATCAAAGCTAAGTTAAAAGGGAAATAATTATCTTGGGGGACTTTAGGTTTCTCTGAAAATGGTTTCACTTTCAATATATACAAGAAATTGATTCAGAATAAGAGCCATTCCCCAGTTCATGAATGATTGGATGATATGAACAGTTTATAAGAAAAGAAATTTAAGCTATATATAGACTTATGAAAAAAATGCTCCAAATCACTACATAAGAAATATAAATTAAAGCAATTTGAGATGCTAATAACCACCAGAGTGGTAAAGATGATAAAAAGGGCAATTATAAATACTAGAAAAGAATGTAGGAAAATAAGCACATCAATATACTATCAGTGGCACCTGTGAATGGATACTTGGAAATAATGTAGAATTATTTTTAAAAATTGACACAATATGCTTAGATGTAGCTATACTATAGCCAGCCTTATCTATAAACAAAAGAAATTAAAGAAAAAAGCTCCTATATGGATATGTGTATGTATACACACACACACACACACACACATTTATAATGGCAGAAAAAAAACCTAGAAACTAATTTTCCTATAAATTGACTAATTGCTGAATAAGTTGTGGTATGTGAATGTTATAGGATGCTATTATGCTATAAGAAACAAGGAAATAGATGATTTCTAAAAGATTATGGATAGACGAACTAATGTAAAATGAAATAAGCAGAATCAGAAGAATAACATCAATATTATAAAAATTAAAAAATTCAAAGGCTTTCATAAATTGATAAGGAATTTAATTAGTAGAACTAAGAAAGCAATTTATAAAGCATTGTAGCGATAAGCCACTTTGAAAGTTTTAAGACCTATGATCAATAAAATGATCATTTATAAGTGCAGAGAATCTATAATGGAACATACTATCTACCTCCTCAGAGAGACACAATAGTTATACAGAATGAGACATATCCATATGTGTGTGTGTGTGTATATGTGTATAGGCACATCGTAATATAAATTCCCAATGAGAAAATGTGTTTTGCTTGATTTTGTATATTTGTTATAAGGAATTTGTTTTTTCTTTTTTTTTTCAGTAGGGTGGGGGGAATAGGAGGGATAGAATAGATTTTTTAAATTATTATTTGCAGAGAGAGAGAGATGGAATGCTTTCTGCACTTTCAGATGGTCACTTTGTTGCGATCTTGGCTTAAGTATTTTGTTTTCTCCCAAGGGACTTCTCAGGAAGTAGGAGTAATCAGTAAATATAATGGATCAACAAAACATTTCAAAACTTTTTTAAAGAAAATATCAATGAGGGGAAGTTTACTAAAAAATTTTTTTGTTTTGTTTTGTTTTCTTAAACAAAGAGGTGAAATAAATATGTTTATTTCAGAGACTCAGGCAAGTTAATATGAGAATTCAAACATTTTTGTTAACATGTAAAATGACACAGTATATTCCACAAAGGAGTCAATAGCTGTCACCGTAATTAGGGACTGGAACTAAATGGTCAGTTTAGACCAAAGACTGATTGAACATGTGTTCATTTTTATATATAAAGCTATATGTCCTTCAACTATAACATGCAGAATGTGTCACTTAGTTGAATTCAAATCCCTCATTGCACAAAAAAAGTAGCTTAATGAGATGCTTGTTCAATAGAACCTATGCTAATTTTTGACAGTTGTCTTGTTGAAACAAAAATGACAAATGAGATAGTTCTCAGCATTTTCTTCTTATGGCTTGTTGATAAAACAGAGACTTTTCTCAATTTAGAACCTCATCTAACATCACTGCTTTGTTCAAGGGGCTGTAGCCTGTCTTCTTCACCAAGGGGTCCATCTCTTCTAGACCCAGGCATGTGCAGCACTAAGTTCAGTCTTTGGCCTCTAATGAAATGAGTGAGTCACCCTCATTTATAATTTTCTGTGATCAAAGTAGATCAAGGTAATTATTTGGTGGGATCACTGTATATGTTTCAGTTAAAGTTAATAATGCTGCATAGCTTTTAACAATTAACAAATAAAGTAGACTTTACATCATTTCAGACTAGGACTCTGTTTGAGCACAGAGACTTATTAGTATGACCCAAATGATGACCATTATTATCAGCCCATAGTGGTGGTAGGAAAGTTAGCAACAACATTAAATATTCATAGCTTTGGAAAATTTACATCACATAAACAGTAAACTTTCGAAATTCCTTTTCTTTTTTTTTCACATACAATAGTGTATTCCAAGTTTAAAGACTCTCCTGCTGGGATCAGTTTCCCACTTGTTTCAGTTATTACAGTGCTATGACTGGCTAGGCCTGGTGTTTCCATTTATATTTGCTTTGTTCCTGATTCAGGCCTGACCTCTTTCCAGGTGAGATTTTCTCTTTCTCTAATGTGGGACTAACTAATCACTAGTATTCTTTAATCTTTTCTAATGTAAACTACAGCACTCTTCTTCAGTGAGCCAGAATTAGTGAGATTCTCCCATATTTGTGTTTTTGGAGAACTGGCTGTACACATTTTTTTTTAGTTAGTAGGTCTATAAAATCAGATTTCAATTAATTTCATTTAAGATTAATAGATTTTTAAAAGAGAATTCTTACTTTTTGGTCAGTACAGCATAGTCAGACAATTTTAAGTTGTTGTTTTGTAAATGAAGAAAAATAAAGAATGTTCTAGATTTTGAATCAATATTTACTAACATGAAGAAAGATTGTGTGCATTACCAGTAAGCCAACATTCTGATTAGAATACCCACTACTAATGCAGAATTAGTCTTTGGCAATAGGCCAAGGGAATAAATAGTTTATTAAGGTTTATGGTAAAAAATGCAAAAACTGAAATTCAGGTTGAAGTTCAAAGTCTTTAAGGATTAATATCAAGCTTCAAATATGCCATATGCTAAAATGTAACCCAATGAGCCAAATGTACCCCACAACTGAGTCCCTCCTGGAAATGATAAATACACTGGGAAATCCATTAACTGACTCCACAAGAGAAAACATGACTCACTGAAGCAACAACTTCCCAAGGGTCCAAACTCAAACTGCTGAAATAACAGCAACACAACAAATCAATTTCACAATAGGTCATCTGAGCTGATACTTGGCTGAATGTTTAGCTTTTGAGTCTTTGTGCAGAGAACACTGTGTTGAAATGGAAAGAGCCCTGGTTTGGGGTTCAGACGGGCTGCATGTGAGACCTGTCTCTAACACTTAGCTGCATTGGGATACTGGGTAAATCACTTCACCTCTTTCAAAATTGTTTACATCATGTATAAAATGGGGACACTTCCACCACCAATGTCAGAATGTTGTTTGGAGGAAAATATTTTGTAAATTCTAAAGGTGGCATATTATAACTATTATACAATTCAACAGAGTTTTATTAAGTACCTACAAATGTGTAGGGAATTGTGTTAGGTGTTGGGCATATGAAAGGGAAAAAAAAACATTCCTAACTTCTATGACTTTATACTCTGTTCACATTTAATACTACCATTATTATTCCTAGGAACATCTAAGCCCTTTATGTCTTATAATGACCTCTCTAAGGACATTGTCTTTCATTTTGCCACTTCTCTGAAGGCAATTAAAAAAAACACAACTATATTCATCTTCACTGATCAGGCAGGGATTAACAAAGGAATCAATATGGAAATGGAGGCAACAAAAATGCCTGTACCTATTGATCATCACAATTAAATCCAGCACTGAAAGATTTCATCTGAGGCAGATTTAGACTTAGGAAGATCGATGATCCTGACTGCAGGTCCAACACTACCCCTTTCACCATAAATAATCTGTATCAAATTTCTTGCCTTCTCAACGAGGAGGGTCTAGAACAAGAAAGAGGAGAATTTTAAACTCAATTTTTTAAAATGAATGTTAATTTTTTTGTTTACAGGTAATTGAGAGAAATTAAAATTAAATGTAAAAAGTAATAATTCTTCCCCCCAGTGTTAGCAACAAAGCCTGGGCTGGATGTAGGATCAGTGGTTTAAGATGCTACTATTCCCAAGGCTTTTTGGATTCAGGGCCCTGGACTCTATCCACTGGGATCAGAGAGGTGTTGGTAGTCAAGATGGTATTGCTGGTTTGACTCCCTGGGCATGTCATCTTTTGTCTTTCCCTCAGAGTGCTTTGCTACTTCAGTTAAGCTGTGTTGACTGTCCCAAAGGTGGCAGGTGACTTTTTTGGCAAGGACCTTAAAAAGGAAACTAGTATACTATGCTAGTCCTCAGTTTCCCAACTAGCATATTCTTAATGTAAGTAAAGGTACGAATAATTCAAAATTTTATATGAGTTTCCTAATTCTTGAGTACTTTCTTGTATTTTTCCATTGCACTTTACATTACCCCTATAGTAAACTCCCTTGTATGAGATAAGATTTAGAGTGTTGATTGAGGCAATGAAAGAGCTTAGGTCTTGTGAATAATAAGAGTCGAAATGAGAGTCTCTCTAACTCTGATCCCTGCACAGTATACACTCTGCTGTTCTTATTGTTGCCCCTACAATAGCCTTGCAAATATCTGTAAATATGGTGGTCATCATTCATTATCAACTTCCCTAAACTAGTAACCAAAATAATAACAATAATAATAATAATAATGAGCTAAACATTATCCTCCTTCACTATTCCCCTTAGCCAATCAATTTTCTTTTTTTTTTAAAGCAATCGGGGTTAAGTAACTTGTTCAAGTTTACACGGCCAGTTATTTCTAGGTGTGGTGCTGAGTATCTGAGCCCAGATTTGATCCAGGTCATCCTGACACTGGAGCCAGTGCTCTTACTCGCTGAGCCACCTGGCCGCCCCTAAGCAATTGGGGGTAAGTAACTTGCTCAAGGTTACACGGCCAGGTGTTTCTGGGTGGGTGCTAAGTATCTGAGCCTGGGATTCGATCTCCAGGTCTTCTCAATACTGGAGCCAGTGCTCTTACTCGCTGTGCTACCTGGCTGCCCCAAGCCAATCAATTTTCAAGAGTTGTTGATTCTACCACAATGATATCTATCTCATCTATCAAATTCTTTCTTTTTCAAAAAAATTATTCTATTTTAAAATTTAAATTTACAATTCTTTCCAGTCAATGGCAACCCCAATAACAGCTCCCTCATCACCTTTTATATAACCTACTGTAATAGTCTCTTAAATGGACTTCCTTTCAGCATCCCCTTACCACCTCCCCAACCCCCAACCATGGAGCCCACATGCCCAGGGCATCAAGACTCAAGACCCTGCTCCCTTAATCAAGGAAACCCTTTATACCCGGAAGAGAAAATTCATGAGGGTCCAAACCTCACAACACCAAGATTCAAAATTCTGTTAGACCTTAGAAGGGATTAGTTCATCAAAGTCTCCTTTCATTTTATCTCTGCCATACATTTTTCCTCCAGGGTGATTTAGCATTAATAAGCAAAGTCAGGAAACTTGGATAATTTCAGAAAATTCAAATTAATGATACAATTTTCATTGGATGGGCCCCATCACTACACTTCTGCAATCCTTTTATGTTACTCATAATAACTTATTTCATTCCCTATAACATCTTTTCCCAAAAAATCCTCTGCCTAATGTCTAAGACCCTCTATAACTTGAAACTTCTCTTCTACCCAGGATGTCATATTATTTCTCTCTACATACTTAGATTTTCAACTAATTTGGACAACTCTCTGGTTCCACCATTCAAACACCTTCTGCACTCTCCTTGATGACTTTTTCAGGCTATTCCCTATACTAGGAATACCCTCCTTCCCACCATTCATCTATTAGATTCCTTTAAATTCCAACTAACATTGCATCACTTCCATATCTTCATGGAAGGAGTTTCGTTATCTCATGTTTGACTAAAAGTCAACCAAACTACCATATAGTTCTTTCTATTTATCCTTACTGATCACTCTGCCTATTGATGAACTCCCCCAAAGTCATATCAAACTTTGGTATTATTATTCTTTAGTATACTAATTATTTTACAACTATATTACAGAGGATTACAGTCAGATGAAGGGAGTTAGTGGTTAAAGTTAGAGTTTAAGATTATAACTGTGTGCAGTCAAAATTACCTTTGTCAATCCTTTGAATTGTCCATAAAATACAGTACAATACCATACCATAAAACAGTTGTAGCTAGAAAGAAAGTAGGTTATGTAAAGGAAGGCAGTCCATATTAAAAAAAAAAAAGATAGATCTGAAATGGTTGCTACAGAAACAATTATATGTAAATTTATTCTTTCATAATACCAAGACTATTAATGGAGGGAGTAGCAAAAACAAGAACTTCTATTCAAAAAGAGGAATTCAAGTAATAAACAAAGACTTAGTTGGCAAGAATGATGATGATCAAGGGGAAAATATTCTGGATAGGGTATTGGTACCTCATGTTTGATGAATGGTCAATCACACCACCATATTTCTTCTTCTTGCCTTAACAGGAGGCTTAAGAGGACACAAGGAATCAATCACTGAGTATTTATTTTGCTTTTTTTTTTGGAGGGCAATTGGAGTTAAGTGACTTGCCCAAGGTCACACAGCTAGTTTTTATGTTAAGTGTCTGAGGCCAGATTTGAACTCAGGTCCTCCTGACTCCAGGGCCAGTGCTCTATTCATTGTTCCACCTAGCCACCCCCACTGAGTATTTATTAGGAAGATACTATGTAAAGGCAACCAAATGGTCCAAGTAGAAGACATGCAATTAACAGGAACAGAAGGAAGAACAACAAAACATATCCTCTTTAGCTCTATCAACCTAAGCAGAATGACTTGACTATTTGTGGGTGTAATGAAGAGATTCTAGGATCATAATCAGCCAGGCAGATGTTTATACTATGAGAGGAAGGTGGTAATTTAGTCTGACTGAGATTCATATTTACCATCTCTCCTGTTCACTCAGAGAATAAATTTATAAGGATATTGGACCTGGACTCAAAAAGATAACTGTGATCACAGGGGAGTCTCATCTTTTCTCAGCTCAGTTTCCTCATCTGTAAAATGAAGATAATAATAATAATACCACCTACCTCAGAGGACTGTTGTGAGGACATGGGATTTTATTTATACAGCATTTTGCCAACCTTAAGGAACTATATAAATTATATTTGCTTACTTTCATTTGGAAAGGCAAAGGAGTAGAATTGCCTGTGCCATTACAATTGTTCTTTCTGTGTCTGAGTCTATCTGTAGTTCCTTGAAACCAGAGATTATCTTTTGTCTTTTTTTGTACTCCCAGTACTTAGCACAATGTATATAGCATATATTAGGCATTTAATAAATGCTTATTGGCTCTCTGATTCTTTGTCTTCTTTCTATTTCCCTCCCTCCTTCCTTCTCTCTTTATCTTTTCTATGCCTAGCAGTCAGCGACCTAAGTTTCATGTTAAATGTGTATAGGTAAAGCTCCATTTTCTTTGAATAATACCGTGTTAAAATATGACCTTCATGAGGGAAGGAACTGTCTTTTCTAAATATTTTCTATCGTGGCAGAGTAAAGATGGTGGAGTAGAAGGAGGACCTCCACTGGGATCCAGCTTCCACCCTCCCCAATCCATGTAAAAGGGGACTCTAAACAAACTTTGGAGCTGCAGAACCCACAAAATGACACAGAGAAGCTAACCTCCTCTGAGGACAGTCCGGCAGGCTGGCAGGAATCAGCCAGTGCAGTGCTCTGGGAGCCCAGCCCAGCCCCACACAAAGGTTTTAGCCCCAGGGCAGGCCTGACCAGGAGGCTGCTGGAGGGACTCCAGATGAGCAGCAGCTGTGGCCCTTTCCAGATTTATCAACACATAGATGCAAAGGACAAAGTGAGAGGTCAGTGCAGTCTGGATTTTGGGACTCAGTAAGTGGGAGTATGTGGCTTTTGTCCCCGGGGCGAGAAGCCTCTGAGAAGCAGCACAGCCAGCCAGCACCACATGGCAGCTTCAGCTCCTGACCTGCAGAGTGTAGGGGGACCAAGCACCAGTCTGAGGGGTAATTGCTGTTGCTTTAACCTTCTTGGATCTGTATTGCAGTCTAGGGTAGAGGTCCTGGGGTGTGTGTCCAGCTTGCCAGAGCATGTGGAGACCTCAGAGAGGGCACCCATCTAATACCTCCAGCATCTGAGAAAACCCCAGCATTTGGGATGACAGCTCCCCTGTCTGTTGGCAGAGTCTTACTGTGGCAAAAAGCCCAGGGGTCAAGTGACTGAGGGGCGACATGACCAGAAAAAGAAAACAAAGCAGACAGAAGATTCCAACATTATACTCCTATTTTGGGGACAAAAAGGAGCAAAGCATGGAACAGAAGGAAGACAGTGAAGTCAAAACTCCTGCACCAAAAGCTTCAAAGGAAAATACAAGCTGGTTACAGGCCATAGAGGACCTTAAGAAGCAGATAAGAGAAGTGGAGGAAAAATTGGGAAGAGAAATGAGAACAATGCAAGAAAATTATGAAATTAGAGTCAACAGCCTGACTGAGGAAAATCACACCTTAAAAAACAGACTGAGTCAAATGGCAAAAGAGGCTCCAAAAGGCAATGAGGAGAAGAGTGCCTTAAAAAGCCAAATTTGCCAGATGGAAAAAGAATCTCAAAAGCTCACTGAGGAGAATCATTGCTTCAGAATTAGATTGAAGCAAATGGAAGTTAATGACTTTATGAGAAATCAAGATGCTGTTAAACAGATTCAAACAAATGAAAGAATAGAAGACAATGTGAAATATCTCATGGGAAAAACCAGACCAGGAAAATAGATTCAGGAGAGATCATTTAAAAATTATTGGACTACCTGAAAGCCATGATCAAAGTAAGAACCTAGAAATTATCCACCAGGAAGTTCTCAAAGAAAATTGCCCTGATGTTTTAGAACCAGAGGGCAAAATAGAGGTTGAAAGAATCCACTGATCACCTCCTGGAAAAGATCCCAAAAAGAAAACTCCTAGGAATATTATAGCCAGGTTCCAGAATTCCTAGATTAAGGAGAGAATATTACAAACAGCCAGGAAGAAACAATTTGAATATTGTGAAAATACAATCAGGATAACCCAGGATCTGGCAGCTTCTACACTGAGGGATTGAAGGGCTTGGAATATGATATTCCAGAGGGCAAAAGAGCTGGGATTAAAACCAAGAGTCACCTACCCAGCAAAACTGAGTATCATGTTTCAGGGGAAAATATGGTCATTCAGTGGAATAGAGGACTTTCAAGCATTCTTGATGAAAAAGAACAGAATTGAATAGAAAATTTGACATTTAGATACAAGAAGCAAGAGAAGCATGAGAAGGTAAACAGGGAAAAGAAATCATAAGGAACTTCTCAAAGTTGAACTATTAACATTCCTACATGGAAAAACAATAATTGTAACTGATGAAACTTTTCTTAGTAGTTGAAGGAATAGAAATATATAAATATACATATATATGTATATATATGTGAGAGTATATGTGCATATGAATACATATGTGAACGTGTGTATATATGTTTACAGGTATACATAGATAGAGGGTACAGGACCAATTTAACAGGAAGGGATGATACTTAAAAGGTGAAATTAAGAGGTGAGAGAGGAATATAATGAGAGGACATGGGGAGAGACAGAATGGGGTAAACTATCTCATACAGAAGAGGCAAGGGAAAATGGTTACAATGGAGGGGAAGAATAGGAAGGCAAAAAGGAATGGGTCAAACTTAATCCCATTAAATTTGGTTTGAGGAGGGAATGAAATACACACTAAATAGGATACCTCACCTTCCAGGAGAGTAGGGGGGGAGGAGGGGATGAGAGGGGGCATGATTGAAGGGAGGGCAGGCTGGAGGGGAGGGAAGTTGGGAGCACCCACTTTTGAAAAGGGACAGGATCACAGTAGAGAATAGAACAAGTGGGAGGTGGGATAGGAGGGAGGGAAATATAGTCAGTCTTTTACAATATATCTTCTATGTTTTTGTTTTGCATTAGCTACACATGTACAACCTTTACTGAACTGCTTATCTTCCCGATAAGGGTGGGAGACAAGGGAGGAAGGGAATGAATATGGAATTCAAAGCTTTAAAATAAAATACTGAAATACATATATATATATGTGTGTGTGTGTGTGTGTGTGTGTGTGTGTGTGTGTGTACATATATATACATATGCTATTATTAATACTATTTTTCATGTAATTGGGAACTGTTATACATACAACTGTTATACATAGACATCCACTGGAAAAGTCAGAAGTTGTACGGGAGAAAATATAAGAGAGAGCAGACTGGAGGAGGGGATATCCTGTGGGACTGCTATTTGAGGGCGGTGGGTAGGGGGAAAATGGGGAGAAAATGTATAACTCACAATCTGGTGGAAATGAATGATGTAAATCAGAAGTTAATAAAGCATTTGAAAAAATAAATAAATATTTTCTCTCCCCAACGCTTACCACAGAATAATTCCTTTATGAATATTTGTTGCCTCTTATTTAAAGGGACTTGACCAGCCAGTTAATGTTAGGACAAAGCTTTGAACCCTGAGCTCCAGACTCAAGAGCATTATTCCTTCCATTATGCAATGCTACAGCAAGAGTAGGAGGAACAGTGGAAGATGAGGGGGAAAGGCAGAGTAGAGCCGGTCATGGAAGGCCATGAATGTGAAGCCAAAGCATCTGCTCTCTTACTGGTGGACTATACAGAGTCAGCTGAAAGGTTTTGAGTGGCAGAGTGATATATACGGTGGGTATGGGAGTGTAGATCCCATATGTACATATCTGATTGGTCAGAGCCCACTTGTACATTTCTGACTGACTCAGCACAGAAACTTGTAAGACTGAGGCTGGGAAACTGAATATTACACATAAAAACAAAAAAAAAAGTCCCACTTTTTTCACCATTACAAATACCTGAAGTAAAAGGCAATGAGAGTCTTAGCTAAGGCGGTAACACTAAGAGTGTAACAGAAATGACAGATGCCATAGATATAGCAAAAATCAATAGGTTTTATATATCTAGCCACTAGACCCAGATGGACCTGGAGCAGAAGGTGAGTCTGGTGACCTTGCACAGCTCTCCCTCACTCAAATCAAAGTCAATTGAAGTCATGTCATCATCTCCCTGATGTCATGGACCTCTTCCAGAATGAAGGACTAACACAACTACAACCACAACCACAAGGGGTAAGTAAAGAGTCAATGCTGACACTAAAGTTTCAATCCTAAGTCATGAAGTGGGAAAAAGTGGGAAAAGTCCTGATTCTAGAGTCGGAAGCCCTGGTTCAAACCTCACACCTGAAAATTACTACCAGTGTGATAGTGACCACATAGAAATCATGTATACTCCCTGGGTCTCACTTTCCTCCTTGGTAAAATGGAAAGTTGAAGTAATCTGCCTCTAGGTCCTCTTCAGTTCTAAGACAAGATAATAGACAAGAGCATTAGCTCCTAGTGGAAGAGGTAGTTTTGGGGGAAAAGATAAGTGAAAGTCAAAAGTTCATTTAATAGTTTAAGGATATCTTTCAACACAAACACAAATACAAAAATTAAGGAAATGTTTACATAAATAAGTGTGCATTTTAATCAGTTTCAATGGCTCATCTACTTTAATAATACATATTTTTAATAAAGAAGACTCATTACTGCTTTAAATTCAATAACAGTTTGGCATTGGAGACAGAATGCCAGAATTGGTGTTGAGAGACCTATTTTTGAATCCCACCCAAGACACTAGCAATGTAATTATGGATGGGCAAGGCACTTAAACCCTCATAGTTATACTTCTCTCATTTGGAAAATGGTAATAATAATGCTAGCATTATCTACCTCACAGGTTTGAAAGGAAAGTGTTCACAAAATGTAAATCATGAGTTATTATTAGGAATTGAGTTATTATTAGGTAGAGAAAATTATGGACTTATTTGCATTGGAAACTCATTCCAAAGCTGTGAATGAATGTAAATACAATTGTGAGTGTGTGTATATGTGTGTGCGTGCACACATGTATTATGTGTGTCTAGAGAGCATCTTTTAGATTCTTGTCTTGAGATGACTGTTTTCACTTCTTCTATGCCAGGATTCTTTGTCACTGTCCCTGTTCAAAAACCAACAGAGAAAGAAAGACAGTGGTCCCACTCTGCTCAATAAATGCTTTCATCCTTTGGAGAAAATAAATTACCTAGATTTGCCACCAATTTCATTTTTCCTCTTTGGCCAGTGGTTCCACAAACAATAATTTAACCC
Source organism: Petaurus breviceps papuanus (assembly GCF_028583685.1). Lineage (NCBI taxonomy): Eukaryota > Metazoa > Chordata > Mammalia > Diprotodontia > Petauridae > Petaurus > Petaurus breviceps. The sequence goes on from NW_027186473.1 coordinate 40,260,978, forward strand.
CAGAGAAAACTATGGTTCCAACTTTCATCTTTTACACCAACTTTTCAACTTTCAATTTTACTGGGAGATGGGAGGAAAAATCAATTCAGTGAAACTCAAATTTCTTTTCATCCCAATTTTTCACAAGATTTCCAGGCTAATAATAAAGTCATTTCTTTACTGATTTTGAATTGAAACAAAATGTGTTCATTCTATTTTCTTTATGCTGTTGTAAAACTGCTTCAGTCATAATGACCTACACAAGACAATATGGACTTCACAATTGCACACCTGAAATACAAAATTCTTTTGCTACTGTAAAAGCTCTATCACATGGCTACAGTGCTCAGGGAAGAGGCTGGAACTAGAGCAGTAATGGACTCCTACTGAAGGAAGAAGCCACTGGCCAAGCAAAATCCTGCTTCATTTACTCATTCCATCAGACCTAAATGACCTATTTGATAAGATGACCTATTCCCACTCTTTTCTTTGCACACACTTTCATCTTTGTGATAAGTTCCTGTCCCCAAACGCTCTGTCTTTTTCCTTAAGATATCCAGTCCTCTTGCTTGGTAAGACAACCTTCCTTTCCTCTGGACTCTATCCACTAATCTAAGATCTTCCTTGCAAAAAAAAATATATTTTATTTTATATTAACTCAAATAATTAGTGTTACACATCGGAAAAAGATGATAGATTATTATTATTATTTTAATTAATTTATTTAACAGTAATTATTTGAGGAGATACATTCCATTTTAATTTGACTCCACTGCCCAAGCAACTCCTGGTACATGTCTGTTGACAAAATGACAAGGGTTTGACCAATTATTTTATCAATGGTTATTCTATCCACTGAAGACACTTCCCCTGCCAGCAGCCAGATGTATCCTTTAGGGCCTCTGGAGCTCTCAAACTCACTCCATCTGCAACTCAAACTTTATGATCTTAGGACATTAGAATCCCAAAGTCATAGAGATAGAACTAAAAGAGGCTATGGAGCTCATCCAGTCCAACCTCCTCATTTTGTAGATAAGAAAACTGAGTTCCAAGAGAGGTTAAATGATTTGTCAAAGGTCACACAAGTAGTAAATTGGCAGAACTGGGATTTGAGGTCAGAACCACTAACTCTAAATTCAACACTTCACAATGAACCTCACTGCTATCCTTCTAAGAACTGTTAACTTCTTTCAGGACTAAACCCAAGTGCCATATCCCATGCACAGCCTTTCCTTTTTGCTCAATCTCTTAGTACCTTTCCTTACCACCATCTCCAATTTTTCTTATACTATATTTTATTGTTGTTATATGATTATGAGTCATGAAATAGCATAATTTCCAAAAAGTTTAAATTCAGTGGGCAAATCAAAAAGGACTGGTTCAAGGTCAATGTGAGCAGGCCAAAACATAACAAGTATTTATTCAGAATCAGAGTAAAGTTACCATCAAAAAAGTATATGTTAAAATATATAAGCATATCATATGTAAAAGCAAATGCTAAGCCATGGATAGCCCATGTACTCCACTGGTATCCTTGGGGAAAGCAAGAGAAAAGGAAGAAGACCTGTAGCATTCCGAGTGACTCCCAGAGTCAGTTAAGTGGTTCAGTGAATAGATCACTGGGCCTTGAATCAAGAAGATCTTAGCTCAAATCCAGATTCAGATATTTACTAGTTGTGTGACCCTGAGTAAGTCACTTACCTTCAGTCTACCTTGTTTTCCTCAATTGTACAATAGGGTTAATAACAGCACCTAACTCACAGAGTTGTATGAAGGTCAAATGAGACAATATTGGCAAAGAAATTAGTACAGTGTCTGACACATATAAAACACTTAGAAATCACATGTTTTCCCTATTCCCCCAGGAGTGAATTTATAGGGGGACAAGGACAAAAAGATAATCAGTCGCAGATGGGTTTTGATGCACATCAAAAAATCCCAGATCCCAGAACCATTTAAGTTTGGCTATGTGACCAATTTGCTACATTGTTTCTCAGAGAGCAGACAGCCTGTTGCTGGGACCATTGTGAAAGCCTTTCCAGTTTGGTAGAAGCTGCCTGAGCTTATATTCCTTTGCCTTAGGGAATGCATAATCATGCCCATGTCATAATGAGGAAACCCCCCCCAATGTTTATTAGACATCTCTCTATCTGTTGTCTTTTTGTTTATCTCCTCACCGGAGTTCTTAACCTTGTGTATGCAAACTCTATTTTATCTTTTATTTTATTTTAATTAATATATATTTTATTTTGTTAATTTATCTTAAAAAAATACTAAAACTTAAATATACAAAAAGAAAAGAAAAAGAAACATATTATGAACTTAAATATTAAAACTTAAATACAAAATAAGAAACAACATTGCCATGTGTACAACAGAATGTGAGAGGATTCAAAATATATGGCAATACATTTCCATTTCAAGAAAGCCTGTAAAATAAATATTACACATTGTGTTCTGAGCTGTACATCTTTTCTTTGCTCCCTTGTAAATTTTCTTTTGTTCTTGGCACATTCTTTTTACTTTGTTCTTGGCGTGTTACTTTGTTCTTTTTTCTCCCTTCCTTCCCCACCCCAGGTTACAATTAAGCACCTTAAGTATATATACAATTATACACACATATGTGTATATATATGTGTATGTATGTATATGTATATATACACACATACAAACACACATATACATACATATACTTAGATATCTCTAATCATATTCATATATGGACATACACATTCATACACTTCTATGTAAGACCATACTATAGTTGTTCATCCTCTGTTTCTCTGAGGGTAGATAACATCTTCCTTCTTAAGTCCAAGTCTTTCCATATTTTTCTAAGTCTACCAACTCATTATTTCCTATACCATGGCAATATTCCAAACTTATACTGTCTGGCTATTTTAAATAGTCTAAAACAATATTGATTACTATGGTTGACATATGGTGTAGTTTCCCTGCTTTGCTTTTTTGATTAGATCTATTTTAGCTTTAACTTTGTCTGCGATTACTACATGAACACTACCTCTGCTTTTTTTCCTAATAAGTTCTACTCCTTACAAAGTACCGTAAGTATATATACACTTTGTTTTATGTTTGTGTGTATCTCTTATTTCCTATCTCTCCTGCTTCCTTTACCTTACTTCTCCTCGCTAACTTGCCCTCCTATTCCTTAACCTACCCCCACTCCAGAGAGTTCTCCCTTATCCTTTTCCCCTACCCTTTGCCCTTATCCTCTTGATCCTATCTGAATTTAGAGATTTATAGCCTTCCAGATGTATATGATATTCTCTCTTTATCCCATTTCCATTAATATAAGCACCCTTCTATAACCCCCTTATCTCATTCCTTCACCTGATCTTTTTATTTTAAAAATATTTTGTTAATTCTATATCAAAACAATTTGTTTCCTTTGTAATTCTATGCCATTTTGTTCATTTAAAAACATTATTCTGAGAAGAGGTTCATGGGCGTCACTAGATTGTCAATGTGTTTCAAGACACACAAAAAATTAAGAACCCCTACATCAGGGATATCAGGTCTCCTACCAAAATCCTCCTCTGATACCTTATTGTGAAGTGGAAATGACCCTTAATTCATAAAGTCATAATGGAAGAGCAGACACCCTGATAGGTCCTACCAAGTTAGAAGTACTTTACATACAGACCTACTAACAAAACATGGGGTATTTGCTTTATTAGTGTCAGAAGATCTCAGTCTGAACTAGGGCTCTTCAATTTCCTACCTATGTGACTTTGGACAAGTCACAACCACTCAATTTTCTCATACACAAAATGAGGGGGTTAGTTTAGGTGAAATCCCAAAATTAAATCTGTCATGTTTTGATCAATGAAAAATTGGAGACTATTTTTATTTTTCAATAAAGAAAAACATTCTGCTCACCACTAACAAACTATCCAAGGAACCCAAAGAATGGAAAGACTGAAATATTTTCCCTATATACATTTGAAAACAAAGAAAAAAAAAGAAAAGTATAGTATTCCTTTATGACATATTAGTAGCAAATCAGAAGATTGTATGTAAAATCTCCAGTTAGGGAAAGCATCCCTCTGCATAGATAATACTAGAGTGCAATCTCATGACTTCAACCTTCTGCCAATGATCCATATGGTAACTTATTTGAGGGTGGCAACATCTCATTGTGAAATATGCAGCATCCAGTTGCCCTGTTGTATCCACAACTGAACAATTAATGCAATGTAAATGTTGCAACTTCCTTGCCAGCATTTTAAGCAACAAATTAGTCTCTCCTGAGGAAGAAGGTATCATTATTCAAGCTACATTAGGAAAGAGGTTCATACCGGATACAAGGGGAAAAAAAGTTTCATTTTCTAACAGATGCCTAATTAAAAAGTTGAACACTTAGAATCTAGTGAGGCATGAAAATGAATGTGTGTTTACATGCAGGGGGCATTATTTATCAATGAATACAATTAATACTCCTTTAAAGGGGAGCTTACCATGGTATTGTCAGACTTTTATATGAGACACTTCCTTGGCCTATTCCTTTAAAGTTATTTTTGTTTTCCTAAATTGCAATAGTCAGGCATGCCGATGTAACTCCTTACATTATCTGCTCACTATGATCAATTTATGTCTCCCAGTGACAAACAACCTCACTATCGTGAAGCTTGATTCTCGCCAAGATTTATTTCAAGGAGCACCCAATGGATACTGCACAACTTAATGAATACTCAGTAAAAGTAGTGATGGAGTGAAACTGGCTTCCAGGCATTCCTAAAATTCAGAGATGAGTCAAATTCTGAAGATCTCAGCACGTATAGAAATGAAATATTTCATGGAAATGAATTGCCCTGGAAAGTAAATGAATTTAACAGACTTGTAACTTTAGATAGCAAAGGCAGGATTTTGCAAAACCCTTTGATTTGATGATGTGTCTAATTTCATGGAACACTATAATTGCAGCTGGAAAGCAAATGACAATATTGAGTCAAGAGTCCTAAATATGGAAAGGTACCAGCTTCTCCACATGTTCACATGATTTATGCAGTAACAAGTAATGGCAAGGTAATGATTTTTACAGGGCAATAAATATTTCTCTACAACCACAGAGTTTTTACCAAAAAGGTGTTCATACATTTAAGGGGGTACTAGAAATAATGGGAACTACTAACATGCAAGAAATTCTTACTTGTCTCCTGGAAGTAGAGATGAATATCTCTTCAACTTGGTATTGGTGAGCTTTGGCTTTAATGTTATAGAAGTAGATAACTGTTAGAATGGAAGGAGGGAGAGGGATTGTGCCAGTCACTGTTCTAAGCACTTTACAAATATTATCTCATTTGATATTTCTGATAAACCTTTGAGGTAGGTGCTATTATCCCAATTTTAAAGCCAAGAAAACTAAGACTAAGACAGATTGATTTACTTGCTAGAGAGGTCACTTAGTGGGCAGCTCTTCATGCCCACACATGTTCTGTGAGCAGTTAAGACACACTAGATAATTTTCTATAAAATGAGAGCTATGGAGATGAGCCTGTGTCCAAGCCCCTCTCAGTAGACCTCATGATTGGGGCCTTTCCAGTGACATACATGTTCTGGCTTACTAATGAAGTATATGAGTGACCAGAGAATCCTGGTTTATCCCATTTTCCCTCTGCCGGAAGTATGAGAGGATAGGTGAACTAAAGAGAATTGGCCACTGGTCCAGAAAGAGCAGCTCATACAATAACCTTTTTTTTTTCAAATGCTTTATTAATTTCTGATTTACATCATTCATTTCTGTCAGATTTTGAGTTACAAATTTTCTCCCCATTTTTCCCCTACCCACCGCCCCAATATAGCAGTCTCACAGCATATCTCCTATTCCAATCTACTCTCCCATATTTTCTCCCATACACCTTTCAACTTTTCCAGTGGGTCTCTATGCCACAGTGCCTATATATCTTATTTCCCAATTACATGTAAAATATTTTTAATAATAGTATATATATATATATATATATACTATTGTGTACATATAATATATATCATATATATATATATATTTAAACACTTGATTTTAAAACTTTGAATTCCAGATTCAATCCCTTCCTCCCTTGTCACCTACTGGGAAGATACGCAGTTCAGTATAGGTTGTACATGTGTAGCTAATGCAAAACAATAACACAGTAGATGTATTGTAAAAGACTGACTATATCTCCCTCCCTCCTATCCCAACTCCCACTTGTGCTTTTCTCTATTTTGATCCTGTCCCTTTTCAAAAGTGGATGCTTCCAACTGCCCTCCCCCCCAGCCTGCCCTCCCTTCCATCATCCCCCCTCTCATCCCCTTCCCCCCCTACTCTCCTGTAGGGTGAGATACCCTATTTAGTGTGTATTTCATTCCCTCCCCAAGCCAAATTCAATGAGAATGATGTTGACCCATTCCCTTTTGCCTTCCTATTCTTCCCCTCCACTGTAACCACTTTCCCTTGCCTCTTCGATATGAGATAGTTAACCCCATTCTGTCTCTCCCCATTTCCTCTCATTATATTCCTCTCTTGCCTCTTAATTTCACCTTTTATGTGTCATCCCTTCCTGTTAAATTGGTCCTGTGCTCTCTATCTATATATACCTGTAAATATATATACACACATTCACATGTGTATTCATATGCACATACACCCTCATATATAGACATATATATGTATATTTATATTCCCTTCAACGATTTTCATACTGAGAAAAGTTTCATCAATTACAATTATTGTTTTTCCATGTAGGTATGTTAATAGTTCAACTTTGAGAAGTTCCTTATGATTTCTTTTCCATTTACCTTCTCATGCTTCTCTTGCTTCTTGTATCTGAATGCCAAATTTTCTATTCAACCCTGGTTTTTTCATCAAGAATGCTTGAAAGTCCTCTATTCCACTGAATGACCATATTTTACCCTGAAACATGATATTCAGCTTTGCTGGGTAAGTGACTCAGCTTTAATCCCAGCTCCTTTGACCTCCGGAATGTCATATTCGAAGCCCTTCGGTCCCTCAGTGCAGAAGCTGCCAAATCCTGGGTTATCCTGATTGTGTTTTCACAATATTCAAATTGTTTCTTCCTGGCTGCTTGTAATATTCTCTCCATAATCTGGGATTCCTAGAACCTGGGTATAATATTCCTAGGAGTTTTCTTTTTGGGATCTTTATCAGGAGGTGATGGGTGGATTCTTTCAACCTCTATTTTGCCCTCTGGTTCTAAAACATCAGGGCAGTTTTCTTTGAGAACATCCTGGTGGATAATTTCTAGCTTCTTACTTTGATCATGGCTTTCAGGTAGTCCAATAATTTTTAAATGATCTCTCCTGGATCTATTTTCCAGGTCAGTGGTTTTTCCCATGAGATATTTCACATTGTCTTCTATTCTTTCATTTGTTTGAATCTGTTTAACAGCATCTTGATTTCTCATAAAGTTTCTCATAAAGCTTCCATTTGCTCCAATCTAATTCTGAAGCAACGATTGTCCTCAGTGAGCTTTTGAGTTTCTTTTTCCATCTGGCAAATTCAGCTTTTTAAGGAACTCTTCTCCTCATTGCCTTTTGGAGCCTCTTTTGCCATTTGAGTTAGTCTGTTTTTTAAGGTGTGATTTTCCTCAGTCAGGCTGTTGACTCTAGTTTCATAATTTTCTTGCATTGTTCTCATTTCTCTTCCCAATTTTTCCTCCACTTCTCTTATCTGCTTCTTAAGGTCCTCTATGGCCTGTAACCAGCTTGTATTTTCCTTTGAAGCTTTTGGTGCCGGAGTTCTGACTTCACTGTCTTCCTCCTGTTCCATGCTTTGCTCCTTTTTGTCCCCAAAATAGGAGTCTAATGTTGGAATCTTCTGTCTGCTTTGTTTCCTTTTCCTGGGCATGTCGCCCCTCAGTCACTTGACCCCTGGGCTTTTTGCCACAGTAGGCTTCTGCTACCAGACAAGGGAGCTTTCGTCCCAAACGCTGGGGTTTTCTCAGATGCTGGACATATTAGATGGGTGACCTCTCTGAGACCTCCACACACTCTGGCAAGCTGGACACATACCCCAGGACCTCTACCCTAGATTGCAATCCAGGTCCAGAAGGTTAAAGCAACAGCAATTACCCCTCAGACTGGTGTTTGGTCCCTCTACACTCTGAAGGCCAGGAGCTGAAGCTGCCATTTGGTGCTAGCTGGCTGTGCTGCTTCTCAAAGGCTTCTCACCCCAGGGGCAAAAGCCATACACTCCCACTTACTGAGTCCCAAGGTCCAGACTGCACTGACCTCTCACTTTGTCCGTCCCATCTATGTGTTGTTAAATCTGGAAATAGCCACAGCTGCTGCTGATTTGGAGTCTCCCAGCAGGGGACTAGTCAGGACTGCCCTGAGGCTAAAGCCTTGGCATGGGGCTGGCCAGAGCACTGTGCTGGTTGATTCCTGCTGGCCTGCTGGGCTGTCCTCAGTGGGAGGTTAGCTTCTCTGTGTCATTTTGTGGTTTCTGCAGCTCCAAAGTTTGTTTAGAGTACCCTTTTCACATGGATTGGGGAAGTTGGAAGCCAGAGCAGCGGGGAGGTCCTGCTTCTATTCCACCATCTTGACTCCTCCCCGCTTCATACAATGAACTTTAAAAGGAGTGATTGACTTCTTTGTCTCTCTTTGGAGAATGAGATTTGGGACTTTGGTATCTTATCCATGGATTTCTAATGTAGAGAGAGAGGATATATCTCTCCCTGGAATCAATGTATGTCATGGCATCAAGAATATTCATTTATTTCTATGTGACTCTGAAACTGGATCTTAAGGCCCTATCTACCTCTTGTGCCTGTATAAAGATGAGCAAAGTACTTTATTACTTTTCTCCTTAGTTCCTTGATCTGCAAAATGGGGAAGGGATAGAGTTTTTGAGCCCCAAACATCTTTGCTTTTGAAAAGAATTTTGCAAACCTGTGAAACAATATATAAATGTCAACTCTTATTATTTTTATAGCCAAATCAGCTTCCAATTCACTTCATTCAATTGCTTCTAGTTCTGTCCTAAGGCCAAATAGAAGAAATCTCTCTTTCATATGGTAGTCCTTCAATCAGATAGAAACAATAATTTTAGTTCCCCTTGATTTTCTTTTCTTCAGAATAAATAGCTCCACTTCCCTTAGATTTTGACAATGATTGCCATTTGCTACTTCCATGTTTCTAATGGTTTGACTGCTATATTTCACACATGTGTAATGTGATACAGAAAACAGATGTTTGTCTTAGATTTGGGACGTTCAAATCCCACTTCTGAGTTATATGATATTGAGCAAGACCCTTAACCTATGCTTCAGGCAACTCTCTTAGATATACCTTCTTAGTCATAGACTAATTATGATCTACATTAGTGGAGAGAATTCCCTATCCTTAAAAAAATCACATGTCCTTCCTTATATTTTACATATATGGGTAAAGTGTTAAGTAAAAACATTATGGCATTCATGCAAAGGTGAATCACTCATCTATCCTTGGTAAGACACACATTTAAAAATTTTGTTTTTTCTAGCTTAGAAGTAGTGATAAATTGTATAATATCTTTCACAGCCTCATATAACACCCCCTTGAAGACAATGGTACATTAGTACAATTTGATTGGCTGGAGGCAAAACCAAGACTGTGTTAAAGGAAGTGAATATTTGTCTGTGTTAAGTCACCTTAACTAGTCAAACTTGGTGGTTTAGAAACTATAGAACTATAGAATTTTACAACTGAATGGGGACTTATAAAGTCTCCCCTCAACTTTTTGTAGATGAGGAAACAGAAGCTTAGATAGATGAAGTGACTTCAACTTTATACAAGCAAGTAGCAGGGGACAAGAACTAGAACCCAGATTTCCTGATTTCCAGTATCCTGATTTCTGTTCTTAGTGAAGAGTCCTATCTGGTATAGCTATTATCTGCTCTAAGACTCCAAATGATCCACTTAGTGAATCCTATCTATAGTGTATGAAAGCATGTTAAACAGGTTTTCATGTTATTATTGTAGAAATAATAAGGAATGTGGGATGGTGTAAGGGTTATGGGATTTAAAGATCTTCCATGCCCCATGGACGTGCTGACATAGCAGAGCAAGAGAAAGCAGAAAGCGAGAGAAAGTGAAAGCCGAGCTAGCGGTCCTGCGGTTTGCTGACGTAGCAGGAAGGGGCGGAGCAAGAGAAAGCGGAAAGCCAGAGAAAGTGAAAGCCAAGCTAATGGTCCTGCGGTGGCTGGCGGCGGTTGGCAGTGGTTGCGGTTGCGGCAGCAGCAGAGGCAGTGGCAGCGCAAAGCCCTTTTTTGGGGAAATAAAATTTTTGAGTTAGGACTGCTAAGGACTTTCTGCTAAGGACTCCTGCTGAGGACTGCCAGGGGCCGGAGCTGCTGGGAGCGTGCTTCCAGGACGCTGGGTGGTTGCTGTGAGTGGGGAGAGGAGGACCTTTGCCTGAGGTAGCCTGTTCTGTTTTAAAGGCTTTAGAATGTGGGTGCTTTCTACTTTATCTACCTGTGCCAATGTCATAACTACTCCGATGGCTTTCACTTTCTGGTTTTGGGACTCAGTCTTTTGGTATCTTAATAAATTTTCTAGTTTATTTCCCCAAATGGCAAACCTGACGTATTTTGTGATGGATAATTATATCAGCATATTTGTAATCTCTATAGGCATTGTGAATATGGCATTGCTGATATATTTGGCGACCAGGATGGGATCACAAAATGTCAGGCCTCTATTTGGAAGCAGTGGGGCTTTAGAGGGAGAAATGGCTATTCCAGGATGGGAGGATTTCCCTTCTTCCTCTCTAGCCAGAGAATGGGCTAAAAGCACAGGGCCCTGTGAAAACTGGGAACCAAGGCTAAAAGAGGGAGAACCTGGAGATTTGGAAAGATGTTTGAAAGCAATACCCATAGAACCAGGCAAAGAACTGGCAGGAGTGTGCAGGAGAGGCTGGGTGCTCCTAACAAGTTATCGCCTTATGTGTAAAAGTAGGGATAAGCTGCTGAAGGAAAGAGCTAGGATGGCTAGGGAGTCAGCTGGTTTGCCTGAGGATTCTTCTGTGTCACAGCACTCAGAAGAGCAAACTGGAGGGACTCATGTGGTCCAGGAGCAAGCTACTGTTCATGTAGCTAAAAGGAAGCAAAAAACTAACAGAACGAATGTGCATGCAGCTTTTGTACATGCTGGGCAGAGTTGCCCTGACAGCTTCCAGGAGAATGTGTGTGAGGAGAATGGAACAAGGTTAGATGAGGAGTCTCCTAATGTAGAAGCTCTCCCCATACGAAGAAGAAGGCAGGAGAACCACCGAGGCAAAACAGAGTCCAGGGAGATAATTGAGGATTTCACTCAACAGGAGATCACTGATATATTGAGTAGATTTACCCAAAGAATGGGGGAGTCTTTAGTGTCTTGGATAGTAAGAATCACTGATGAAGGCGCAGGAGGAATAACACTGGACAATGAGGACTGTTTAAAATTCATAATTATCAGTCAGAATCCTTTTGTACACCAGGCTTTTAGGGATCACCATATGCAAGGAGGAAATAACAAAACGAATCTTCTAGCTTTAGCTGCAGAAGGTTGCAAAAAGCAATATCCAACTGAATCTATGTGGCCTAGGGGAGACAGACCCTGGTACTCACTTAGAGACTGTATGAGAAAGCTAAAGGAGGAGGTAATGAAAACTGCTATCCTGATTGGAGATGCAAATGCATATTATGATACCCCCCTAGGAGATCCTCATAGAAATATCATAGTGAAGACGGCTCCTCCTGCATATAAGCACCTAATTCTGACTCTGTTAATTGCAGAAATAGGGCACCCTCTTTCAGAGGTTCTGGATAAGATTTCACAATTAAGCGATTTAGGGGAATGGGAAAAAGACAAATTGCCTCAAGAGAGAAGAGTAAACAGCCAGAGGATTCAGAGACAAAATAGACCCACAAGAAGGGAACTGTTTATTGCTCTATTAAGAGCTGGGGTGGACTTTAGAAGAATAGATGGTATTCCAACTGAAGAGCTGCATAAGCTGTACCAAGAAAAGGTACTTAGCATTAGAATGAACAGGGAAGCAGGAACCACCCCCGCAGGTATTTCTGAATCTGAATCTTTGTATCCAAGTTTGCCCCACCTTCAGGGGGAATAGGAGATAGGCCAAGCCCCAGCCCAGATAAAAGAAATATGCAGAAGAGATTGCAGACCCCATATTGGTTTAACAATATATTGGAAGAATGGATCAACTACTGTGACTAGGGCACTGATTGATACTGGGGCTGAGGCCACACTTATCTATGGAAACCCTGATAAGTTTAAACATGGAACTCCTATTACCATCACAGGTCTAGGAGATGCTGAAATATCAGCCAGACAGGTTAAAATAACAATGAAAATTGGGCAGTTACCTAAGAAGGAATATACTGTGGTTGTTGTACCCATTCCTGAATACATCATTGGAATAGATGTATTGAGAGGCATGACTCTGAATTTACCTGAAGGAAGATACCAATTTGCTGTGAGGAAGATAGGAATTAATACAGTTTTAATGGGAAAACTAAAAATGTACCCAATCACTTTACCTGAACCTTCTGAAGTAATTACTTTAAAACAGTATCGTGTGCCAGGTGGACAAGATGAAATTGCCACTACTATAAAGGAATATGTTGAAGCAGGAGTGTTAGTCCCTACAACCACAAGATGGAATAATCCTGTCTGGCCAGTAAGAAAATCAGATGGGACGTGGAGAATGACTGTGGATTATAGACAGTTGAATAAGGTGACTCCTTCTTTGTATGCTGCTGTTCCAGATACCATCACCTTAATAGAAAGGATCCAGAAATATGATGGGACTTGGTATGCAGTTATTGACTTGGCAAATTCCTTCTTCACCATCTCAATAGAGTCTAAACAATGGGACCACTTCGCTTTCACTTGGCAGGGTAGACAATATACTTTTACTCGCTTGCCACAAGGGTACATACATAGCCCCACTATTTGTCACAGGATTGTTGCTGAACAGTTGGATGAATTAAAGCTACCTGGTGTACAGCTTACCCACTATATTGATGATGTCATGATACAGGGAAAAGATGCAAAAGTAGTGGAAAGGAGTTTGACCCTTCTAATTGAGCATATGAAAAGTAAAGGGTGGGAAATTAACCCTGCAAAGGTTCAAGGACCAGCTCAGAATGTGAAGTTTTTGGGTATACAATGGAACAAGGGGCTAAGGGAAATTCTTCCTCAAGCCCGACAAAAGATTCAGGATTTTCCTACCCCTACCAATAAGAAGGAGGCCCAAAAGTTCATAGGATTGTTTGGATACTGGAGGCACCACATTCCACATTTGGGACAGATTTTAAAACCTTTATATAGAGTCACATGGAAGAAATATGAATTCGATTGGGGCCTTGAGCAGAGGAAAGCTTTTGAAGAAGCCAAGGCTGCCATACAATTGGCCCTACATTTGTGGCCCATGCAAAATGGTCCAGTGGAATTGCAAGTGACTGTACAAGATGATTATGCAAACTGGAGCTTATGGCAAAAACAACAAAGCCGAAATGTACCTTTGGGATTTTGGTGTAGGAATCTCCCTTCATCTGGAGTCCAGTATACACCTTTTGAAAAGCAGTTGTTAGCTGCATATTGGGCTTTGGTGGAGACTGAACAACTGACTGTGGGCCATGAAGTGATATTAAGACCTGGAATCCCAATTATGACCTGGGTAATGAGTAACCCAGCTTCTCACAGAATTGGACATGCCCAAGAGGCTAGTATAATCAAATGGAAGTGGTATATTCAAAATAGAGCGAAAACAGGCAAAAGTGGAGTCTCTGCTCTGCATGAATCTATAGCAAACATAGAAATTGAGAGAAATGACACACCCCCTGAGCCAAAGCAACAGTTGGTACAGTCCACTGTAAAATGGAATGAGGGATATGATGTATTAACTGAGGAACAAAAGAGACATGCATGGTTTACTGATGGGACAGCAAAATATTTGGGGCAAAAAAGACATTGGAAAGCAGTGGCCTATAACCCATGTACTAGAAGGACTTTGGAAAGTACTGGGATAGGTGCAAGTAGCCAATATGCTGAACTTATGGCAGCATATCAAGCCATCAAACTAGAACAAGGAGGACAGTGTCATATATTCACTGATTCATGGGCGGTAGCTAATGGGTTAGCTACATGGATGCCCATGTGGAAAAATGAAAATTGGGAAATTCATGGGAAACAAGTCTGGGGCAAAGAATTATGGGAAGATATCTGGAACATGTCTTTGGTCACTGACTTGTCAGTTTTTCATGTAGATGCTCACGTGGCCCCCACCACACCAGAACGTGAGTACAATGCTCATGCTGATCGACTGACAAAGATTGCTACTGAACGTATTGTTCCTACTTTGACAACAACTGATGATCCGGTATTAGCAAAATGGGTCCACCAAACAGCAGGCCATTTGGGGGTCCAGGCCACACACCAGTGGGCACAAGATCGAGGTATTAGTATCTCTCATTCACTGTTAAAACAGATAGCAGAAGAATGTCATATATGTCAATTGGAAAAAGAGCGAACTGTTCCTCGGGTAGTAACTGGAGAGATAGCAAGAGGAAAAGTCCCAGCCCAAATCTGGCAAATAGATTATATTGGTCCACTACCACTGGATAAAGGATGCAGATTTATATGTACTTGTGTTGATACCTATTCAGGTGTACTAGTAGCTTGTCCTTACAAGAATGCAACCCAGAAAAACACTTGTAAAACCCTAGATCTCATAAGTCTATATTATGGAACCCCAATGCAGATTCAAAGTGACAATGGGTCACATTTCAAAGGCAATGAAATGAAGAAGTATTGTATACTAAACAATATAGAATGGATATATCATATTCCATATTATCCAGAAGCATCTGGGTTAATTGAAAGAATGAATGGATTACTGAAAGAACAGTTGAGGAAGTTAAGTTCCAATAATTCATATCAACATTGGAAGGATAATTTGTTCATGGCTTTGCATAATTTGAATAATAGACCATTGGGAGGAAGTACACCTCTAGCCAGAATGATGACCCCCAATCTGCAAATTAGAAAACAACAAACACACGAGATCCCAAATATTGAGTATTGGACCATGAGGCCATATGTCCCAGCACCATACCCAGGACCACCTGGTTCGGTGGGGTATGATTTACATTGTTTAGAGGACTTTTGGTTGGACAGGAAAGAAGTAAGAAAAATTTCCACTGGGATATGCATAAGAATCCCTAAAAATCACTTTGGACAGATTTTACCCAAATCTGGATTAGCAGCTCAAGGAATACATGTATTGGCTGGAGTAATAGATTCTAATTATCAAGGAGAAATTGTTGTAACATTCCAGAATTTAGTTGAAGGGCCCATACAGATTCACAAGAATGATAGGATAGTTCAAGTGATTATCATTCCTTGTAAAACAATGCCACTTGTAAAAACTGACCCTCCTTCCAAAATAACTGTCACAGGAACTGAAGGATTTGGTTCTACTGATAGAATAAAATCAGGAGCTAAAGTATGGGTAAAACGGAAGCCAGATGATGTTCCAAAGGCTGCAGAGATTATAGCATATGGGAAGGATAACACTGTAACTATTGTTTATTCTGGAGAAGATGATTATAAAATTGTACCCTTAAATCATTTATTCTACCGTGAGTGAGGCTGCAATAGTCTGGTTATTGTCTCTTTGCTTCTTCTTGATTTTTTGTTTGTTCACCTTGTTTGTTAGATTTGTTTCCACAGGCTTGGTACCCTCCATCTGTAGATGCCTGATAGCTTAAGCTGGATGTCACCCCCTGTCTGCAACTGTGATGTGTCACCCTTGGACCTGGCATCAAGCATATTAAGAACTGACCTCTCAAATGGGACCCCTTAGGACAGGGACAGCTCTACATCCGATTTCAGCAGCAAGTAGCCATAGAAG
>NW_027186473.1:40277269-40281551 GCF_028583685.1 Petaurus breviceps papuanus
AAAAGCAAAAAAAGAAGAGCAAGAGGAAGAAGAAGAAAAGAAGAAGTTTACTTTATAATAGTGAGTAATAAAAAAAAATAGAAGCATTGTCCCAGGAAACTGTTAACTTGGGAATTCATAGGGATATTGAGTCTCTAGTGACCTAAGGAACTGACATGCTTTTTCTAGAAGCAGTGGCAGTGATTTAATTATGGTTTCCAGAATAAAAAGTAGAATGTGGAGGCAAAGAAGAAGGGGGATGGCAAGAAGATAGGTAAATTTAGAGGACCAGATGGTGACAGGAAATATGTACTTCTCTGGGGATAGTTCCCCATGATAGACTTTTTTTTTTGTTTACATTCATTCACTCACCAATCAGGACAGCTCAGCCCCAAGGTGGGAATAGTGTAAGTCTAATACTTCTTCCATATGTCCTTTCAAATACTTGAAGACAACAGTTATATTCCCTCTAAGGGATATCTTCTTTAGGTTAAATATCCTCTTTTCTCCTAACTAGTTACACTCCTCTAGACTCTTCCTAATTCATCAGTATCATGTCTAGTATGTGGTGCCCAGAACTAAACACAGTCATCTGAGATGGAGTCTGACTGGCATAATTTAGTTTAGGGGAGGTTTAATTGCCTCTCTCATGTTGGACACAATTCTTCAAGCAATGCAGTCTGGGATTGAGTTAGTTTTTTTGGCTACCATATTATGGTACTCAAACCTATCATTCTACAAGCTCATTTTCCCCTCCATTGCTTCTTGCTGTTTTATGAGGCAATACTACTTATAATCTTCCACCATCCTCCTCCATAAGTCTTTACAAATGAGTTTATATTCTAAACTACTATTACCTTTGGCTTCCTGTCTCTCCAATTTTCAAAGAGATGAAGTGTTTTCTGGCTCAGATAGTTTCTGGGCTCTCTTAGAATTCTCATTGTAATGATTGCTTTACAGCAGTTACATTTCTGTAGGAAATGGTGATACCATGTGCCAGTGTCTCTTCTTGTTCCATTTCCCATGTTTTGGCATCCATAAATTATTCAAACAGGTCACAGTAGAGTTGTTGAGATTGCTTACCATAAATTCTTTTCTTTGTCCTTTCTTTTTATAAAATTTTTAGTATTGTTCAAAGTTCATCTCAAAATATATTAGCTATATGAGGTCTTTTGTAATCCCTTAGTTGCTACTACATTTCTCACCCCCAAATCACTTTGTACTTATTCCCTTATTTTCTAGTTATTTGTATATATATGCTGTCTTCTTCCCATAAAATGCATGCTTATTTAGGATAGAGATGCTTTTAGTTTTGTGTTTGCAACCTTAGTATCTAGCAAAGAGTCTGACACATAATAAGTAAATGAAAATTGATTGGATTTTATCTTTGTTCTAACAAGGCACTGGTCAGGCTGTACAGGTCATCTAGTACGTAAATGGTCATCATATAAGTAAGTATAAACTTTCTGTTTCTTAAAATATAGCCACTTATGTTTATGTGCATATGTGTGTGACATTGTTTTGTTTTACATCCAGTGCTTTCCAATCAGTGGCATGCTGCTAAATGTTTAATAGGCTTTCAAAAAAATATGTACAATATACTTTAAATGTATGATATGCATTATTAATATTTTCCCATCACTTTCTTAAGACTGGAAATCAATAAATAAAGCAATAAATAAAGCTCTAATTTGTAATATTTGTTGATTTTACAGGTATAAATGTTGACATGACAGTGTAACAATCAACTCTCAAAAGCCTGTTTGAGCTGGCTCCAGCATACCCCTGCTTCCAATTCATTCCTAAAAGGAAATGTCCATGATACATTGCTATAACACTTCAGTATAACTTATCAGCCTTCAGATTTCTCATTTCTTATTCTTGAATCACGTTTTCCACTTTGTCCTTTACTTTTAAAATAAATGTCGAACTTCAGATTAGGATGGTAAGGAAAGATGGACTCCCACATATACTCTATGAATGAGTACCAGATGAAGACATTTGAATAGAAATATCAGTAAATTCCTTTACCAAGCTTAGGACTGCACAAAAAGACAAAAAATCCATGTACAAGAGAAGTACATCATCTCAGGAAAGCCAAGATGAATTTGAGTGAATAGACCAAAAGTTTATATATGCCAGGGATGAAAGTCTAGAAGAAGATAAACTAGGGAGATGAGAGAAGAGGAGAATATGAAATCCTGAAGCAATACCTGAACAGATAAGGTCTAAGAAGGGAAAAAAAGTATGAAGCAAAACACTTAGCAAAAACAACTGACCTCAAAACTTTGATTGGGCATCCTGAAGCCTTCCAGTGCTCTAAGCATAGATATATTAGCAGATATATAAAGTATTGTCAGAAGTCCAGGAAATAATGGTTAGGATCAAAAAGAAACTGATTATTCCATCCAAAATTTTCGGAAAGGGTAGAACCTGGCATTAATACCCCTCAATAAATACACACACAAAACCGATGAGTAAGGCAGCAGACATGATTAAACAGAAGACATTCAACACTATAAAGAAATATTGAGGGTCAAGGGATGACTAAAAGATAAGTCCAGAAAATTAGCATAAAGCTATAGTACAAACAGAGCCTCAGAGGGGAAAAAATAAAAATACTTGACCAGAAGGCTTTTGTGAGAATACCGGGGGGGGGGGGGGAGGAAGGAAGTAAGAGTTTTTTTTTTTAATGGAATTTTAAATGAAATAAGAGTTGTGGCATAAAGATTTGAAACGATAATTGATGGCATAGAACAGAAATGTAGAGCCTTACTTAAAGATTGGGCTCCTTAAAATTATACTATACAAAAAGAAAAAAGGAGGAGAAAGACAGAGACAGAGAGGCCTGGACAAAGATCCAAGGTAGCTTGAGTACCATTGTATTATATGTAAACAATGAAAAAAAAGGCCAAGTTTTCATATTTCAAGAAATAATGAATGTAAATTTCTAAAATTTACTATAATCAGAGCTCACTGAAGAAATTGGAAATGGACAAGTGGAATATAATAATTCCACAAGAAATCAAGAAACAATAAAACTAACTCAAAAAGTTGAAAATAGAAGCAAATATCTCACTGGAAAAACAGCTGACCTGAAAAATAAATCCAAGAGAGATAATTTAAGAATTATTGGAGCATTTGAAAGCCATTATAATAATTACAAAAAGAGATGAGACATAATTTTTTCAAGAAATTTTCCAGGAAAACTATCCTGATATTCCAGAACTAGAGGTAAAATAAAAATAAAAAGAATCCACCAATCTCATACTGAAACAGATCCCAACATGAAAACTCCCAGGAATATTATAACCAAATTTCAGAGTTCTAAGGTTAAACAGAAAATATTGCAAACAGACAGAAAGATACAATTCAAGATATCATAGAGTCAGAGTAGGGACAATAGAAGATTCAGCAACTTCTCCATTAAAGGGTCTGAATTAGAATATAAGATTTGGAAAAGGCAAAGGAGTTATTATAACCAAGAATCCTCTACCTAGAAAAACTAAGTACAATCCTTCAGGGAGAAAATGAATGTTCAATGAAATAGAGGATCTTCAAGCATTCCTGATGAAAAAATAAGAGCTGTATAGAAAATATGACTTTCAAATACAAGACTCAAGAGTATTATAAAGGTAAACAAAAAAGTGAAATCATAAGGTTTTCAATAAGGTTAAACTGTTTACATTCCTAAATGGGGAGATAATACTTGGAACTCCTAAGAACTTTCTCATTATTGGGGCAGAAACAAGAAGTATACATCGATGGCATGGGTGTGAATTGAATACAATGTGATGATCTTGAAAGATAAATAAAATTAAGGAGTGAGAAAGAGGAATGCATTGGAAGAGGGGTAAGGGTAAAATAGAATGGAGTAAATTATGTCACATCAATGAGGTACAAAAGAGCTTTTACAGTGGAGGGGAAGATAGGGAAGTTGGTGGGAGAGCATTTGAATCTTATTTTCACTGGAATTGGCTAAAAAATGAAACAATGTATACATTCAGTTGAGTGCAAAAATCTTTATTAACCTGTAGGAAAGTAGGAGAGGGAGGGGTTAAAAGAGAAGAGGAGCTGATAGAAGGGAGGGCAGATTGGGGGAGGCATTAGTATGAAGCAAAATACTTTTAAGGAAGGAAAGGGTAAAAGGAGAGATTAGGATAAACAGGAGGAAAATAGGAAAGAGAGAAATACACAGTAATAATAACTGTGAAAAAATTCACAGCGGTTTATCTGATAAAGGTCTCATGTCTCAAATATATATATATATATATATATATATATATATATATATATATATATA
>NW_027186473.1:40281561-40291719 GCF_028583685.1 Petaurus breviceps papuanus
ATATATATATATATATATATATATATATATATATATATATATATATAGAATTGAGTGAAATTTATAAACATAAGTGCATTCCCCAATGATAAATGATTAAGAATATGAAGACACAGTTTTCAGATGAAATAATCAAAGCTTTATAAAGTCATATGAAAAATGCTCTAAATCACTATTGATTAGTGAAATGAAAATTAAACCAGCTTTGAGGTACACTCCACACTTATCAGATTGGGTGATAGAAAAGGAAAATGATAAATGTTGGGGGGGATGTGAGAAAATTGAGACACTAATGTACTGTTGGTGGAGTTGTGAATTGATTCAACCTTTTTGGAGAGCAACTTGGAACTATGCCCAAAGGGCTATAAAGTCATGCATACCCTTTGACCTATTAATAACACTACTAGATCAGTACTCCAAGGAGATTAAAAAAAGAGAGAAAAGGACATATATGTAGAAAAATATATGCTGAAGTTATTTTAGTGATAGCAAAGCATCAGGGATTGAGAAGATGCCCATCAATTGGAGAATGACTGTGGTATATGGTTACAATGGAATACTATTGCACTATAAGAAATGATGAGCAAGATGATCTCAGAAAAAGCATGGAAAGATTTATGTGAACTGATGCAAAGTTAAATGAAAAAAACAGAATAATATTGTATACAGTTACAGCAAAATTTTATAATAATCAATTGTGAGTGACAGCTATTCTCAGAAAAAAATGATCAAAGACAATTCAAAGGACTTATGGTAAAAAAAGATTATATATATATATATATATATATATATATATATATATATATATATATATCTTCATCTCCAGAGAAAGAACTGATGGAGTTGGAATGCAAATCAAGGCATACTATTTTTTATCTTATTTTTCTTGTGTGGTTTTTTTTTTGGTCTATGTTTTCTTTCACAACATGATTAAAATGGAAATATATTTTGTATGACTACACATGTATAAGTTATATAAAAATGCTCTCCATCTCAATAAAGAGAAAGGGAAGGAAGGGAGAGAATTTGGAAGTTATATAAAAATGCTCTCCATCTCAATAAAGAAAAAGGGAAGGAAGGGAGAGAATTTGGAACTAAATTAAATATATATATATTAGAAATTGTTTTTACATAGAATGGGGGGAAAGAAAATATTAAAAAAAATACAAAAAAAATCACCTTTTACTATAACCAGAAGGAAAAGCAAAAACTGAAATGATCTACCAATTTCCTTCCAAAAGAAACTCCTTAAATGAAACTCCTGGGAATGGCATAGTCAAAACCCAGAATTTAACAGGCAAAGAAAAAATATTTCAAAGGATCAGAAGGAAAGAATTAAAGTACCAAAAGAAAACCAGCCAGGAAAATACCAATACTTGGCAGAAATTACTGTAAACCAAGGAAAACTTTGTAATAAAATATTTCTGAGGGAGAAATAGTAGCTATAAAATTAAGAACAATTTACCTCGCAAATCTGATTATAGTCTCAGGCGGCGGGGGGTGGGGGGGGCGGTGTGAGGAAGGCAATGAATCTTTAATGAAATAGTGGACTTTCAGGCATTCTTTATGAAAAGACCAGAACTAAGTAGACATTTTAAGTTGGAAACATAGGCATCAAGAGAATACTACTTCAAATAAAAAACACCTGTAGCAAAGTTGCAGAATATGAAATAAACCAACACATATCACTGGCATTTCTGTATATTACTAACAAAGAAAAATAGTAAGAGACAGAAAGAAAAATTCCATTTAAAGTTAGTGTTGACCTTGTAAAATAGTAGGGAGTCTACCTGCCAAAACAAACACAGGAAGCATATAAACACAATCACAAAACACACTTCACACAAATAAAATCAGATCTAAATATTTGGAAAAGCATCAGTTGCTCATGAGTAGGCTGAGATAATATAATAAAAATGAAAATTTTATCTAAATCAATTTATGTATTTAGTGCAATATCAATCAAAATATTAAAAATATATATTTTACAGAGCTAGAAAAAGTAATAAATTCACCTGGAAGAACAAAAGATCCAGAATATCAAGGGAATTAATGAAAAGAAATGAAGGGGGCAGTTAGGTGGCACAGTAAATAGAGCACCTGCCCTGGAGTCAGGAGGACCTGAGTTCTAATTTGATCTCAGATACTTAACACTAAACTAGTCGTACGACCTTGGGCAAGTCACTTAACCCCAATTGCCCTGCCTTCCTCCCTCCAAAAAAAAAAAGAAGGAAAAAGCTCATAAATACATAAATTCAAAAAAATTTTAAATGTATCCTTTACTCATCACAATGAAATAAAATTATAAGTAATAAAATATTCTAAAATATAGAATTCAAACATAAATTTACAATAAAAATATTAATAAATAAAATGGCAGGTTAAAGGATGAATTATAGAAACAATAGGTAATTTTAGCAAATACAATGCTATCAACATTTAGGAATATAGTCAAAATAGTCCAGAGAAGAAATTTAGATCACACACACACACACACACACACACACACCAAACTAACTAAACACAAAAACGTATAAAACTTCAAAACAAAAAAAAAAAAGAAATTCACAGTTGTGGGAAGGATTGTGGAAGGCCAGATACAATTACAAAGATTGGTGGAACTAAGAATTGGTCCAGAAATTCTGGAAAGTATTTTGGAACTAGAGCCCCACATAACTAAATGGTGCATTCCACTGAACCCAGTGATACTAGTCACTAGACAATAGTGATACTAGGAATAAACCTAGAATGAAATAAAAGAAAGTAGGAAAGCATTATGTACTTAAAATATTCATAACCATGTTGTAGCAAAGCTCTGAAAAGTTAAGGGGTAGCCATTAACTTCAAAATGGCTGAACAAAGTGTGGTATATGAATATAATGGGATATTATACTATAAGAAACAATAAAAGAATTACAAGAAACAACATTAGGAACAGATGCATAGAAATCTAGGAAGACTCATTAATTAATGCATAGTAAATTGAGCAGAACCATAAAAATTTCTATTAATACAACATTATAAAGGAAAAACAACTCTGAAAGACTTAAGATTTCTGAGCAGTGTGATGAAAATCACAACTTTGCATGATCATTGATGAATTGTGCTTTTTGCCTCTGGACAGAGAGGAGATAATCTCAAAGTACAGAATGACACATATGTTTTCAGACATGGACAATGCATAGATGTTTTTTGCTTAATTACATTAATATATTTAAAGTGATAGAGGTTTGTTGTTGTTATTCTTGTTTGTCAGGATAGTAGGGAGAATTTTGAAGGGATGAAAATTGAGGGGCTGAAGTTGTCTAACAATAGTGATATCAAAGAAGAAAAGAAAGAACATAATTGAAGTTTTGGTTTTTTAATACACATAAGACATCAGAAGGGGGTTCAGAGGTTAACATAGAAAAGCTTTGGAACTAATGCATTAATTGAGTAAATTTTTTAAGCTCTACATAATGAGATCTGTGCTTATATATACACTTTTCCTGTTCTTCCTTGTAAAAGGAAATGTTCATATTTGTCACATTCAGAATAACAAAAATAAGTTAAAATAAAAAATGCAATTTATAGTGTTTTAACTTGGACAATCTTATCAAGTTCTTTATAGAATTGTACCAACTCCTCATCCTTTGTGACATATACTGGTGGGTAAGCTATGATTATCTGCATAGTGGTCTCTTTAATTATACATTCAATATAAGCACTCCAAGCTGAAATGACTAAGGGTCCTGAAAAATGATTCTTCTTGTTGCCTTGAGTGCTTAATAAAAACTGACTCTGCCATCTGTGTTATTTGCTCTTCTAAGATGAATCTATGAAGCATCCTTCCACATGACTGCAACTCTATTATCTTTGAGGTTTGTTTACAGAGAAAATGCCAGTATTGGTATAGTTTAAGTCTTCCAATAGAATGTCAACTGGTTAATTGGTTATCAACCTAGATATTCATATTGAAAATACCAAAAAACAAATATATAGGTTAAACTCTGTGGTCAGTAAGTTTCTTTCAGTTCTCCAATTCTGTATTTCTATGATTTCTCTTTTATATGACAACTCTTTAAATATTAGAAAATAGTTATTATGTCCCCTCTGCCCTCCCTTCTTCTCTCCTTCATGGTAAACCTTTCTAATTTCTTCAACTGACCTTCAAGTGATAAAGTCTTAATTTCCTTTCATCCTGTTTGCTGTCTTATGAAAATTCTATATCTATGTCCTTCCCAAAATATGCCATCAAGAACCAAATGCACTGTCTCAGATGTAGTCTGACCAAGTCAGAAGAAATCAGATCTATCCCTCTCTAGTCTTCAATATTACCTCTCTAGTCTGGGATATTATGCTGTTTTTAATGTAACCTAAAATTGCATTTGTTTTTTTCCTTCTATAAAATGATCTTAAGTCATACAATTTCCCAAAATTCTCTGAATCTTTTTTTTCAAAATAACTGAACATATAAGCCACGGTTCTATTTGCCTATACTAGTTATCTTAGAAGAAGAAAAAAACTTGTTAGGTATTATAATTTTTCCTACTAAAATTAAGGTTCAACTCAATAGTTTGCTCTTTTTGCATGCTAGCTCTCTAACTTTGTTGTATAGTGTGTTAGCTACCTCAAACTTTAGGGTCATTTGTAAATTTGAAAACATGCCATCCATGCCTTTATCCAATTCATTGGTATGTAGTGGGGGTAGGGAAGTATTTCTGTGCATGTACTCAGTGTTGCTATTATACTGGGAACTGAAAGAAAGATTCACTTATTGGAGGACATTCTTTTAAATATATCTATTGAAAGACTATGAGTTGTCAGGGACAGTTATCTGAAATATGTAGTCAAAAGAATTTTCCCCAGTTGAATAATATTCTCTCTCAGTTGTAAGCATGGTGCAAGATTGATGCCATCAAACTGAATGCACTTCCCTACAGATAAAAATGTTAAGCATCACAAGACTAAGCAAAGGTCAAACTTTGAACTATTAATGATTACTTCTTGAGGCTGAACTTCTGGCAGTTCCAAATCAACTTAACTATACTATTGTTCAGCCCACATCCCTCCATCTTTTCCAGAAGAAAAAATATGTCACTTTTTTTTACTATATCTAGAATATCGACCTTCCCAAATGTCCACTAATCCTTACTAAAACAAAACAAAATGAAACTAAATGAAATGAAACAAAACAAAAAACAATCAATTTGCCTGGCATGACCTGTAAAATGAGGCCTGATGGTTCTCTGTTTTCAAGGATTCATTTTCTTAGATGTCTACTAAGCATCCTTCTAATGTTTTAGAAACTTATCAAGTATCAAATCAAGTTCACCCTTCTCTAGTTTGAAAATTCCATTTTCTTCCCATTTTTGAGCACTGGTATAGGATTTGCCTTCCTTTGACGTCAGGGTTCTATTACCAATTTTGACTATCTTTCAAAGATAATTGATAGTGACACTTAGCAATAACCTAAACCTATCTGTCAGTTCTTTCAGTACCCTAGATTGTGGTTCATCTAGGTAAAGTGGTCAAAACTCAACAGGGGGGGGCAACGAGGGGGGAGCTAGGTGGCACAGTGAGTTAAGCACCAGCCCTGGAGCCAGGAGGATCTGAGTTCAGTTCTGGCCTCAGACACTTAACACCCACACACACACACACACACACACACACACACACACACACACACACAAACTAGCCCTGTAACCTTAGGCAAGTTACTTAACCCCAATTGCCCTCCAAAAGGCAAAAAAAAAAATCAACAGGAGCAGATGAATGTTCTCTTACTATCTCCTTGGTCACATTGGGTAATAGCTCTCTATTAGAGTTTTGGTTGTGCCCTTCCTTTTCAAAATTATTGTTGACAGAGAAAACATGTAGCTATACCTTCTGTCACCATTTATCATCTTCCCATGTACTATGCCCACAAATGTTAAAATACCCAAATAAAGCATTTTAGCATGTGGACTGGGGTCCCTAGAGAAGATTTATGGTAGATCATGAACAAGAATATCACAGGAAAGGAAAACATGATGGCAAAGACAACTAGAGGGTGCACTTATGTCAATGAAATTACTGATAAGTTGAGGGTAAATATCATACTACTAATTATATTCAATGAAAATGCAAGAAACATTTATTAAGTATCCAGGTATTGGTATAGAAAAATAAAAATCAAATAGTTCCTGCCCTTCACAAGTTTATATTCTCCTTAGCCCATAGTGTACTAAATCCTCTATATTTTTTTTCACACAAACTATTTCCTACCCATACCTCACAGATTGTACCTATGCAAAGTATATTTTTTAACCTAAATGCAGAACTGTACATTTATCCCTATTAAATTTTGCCTTACAAGGATTGGCCTACCATACTAATCTATTACAGTCTTTTCTGGATCCTGACTGTTATCTAAGGTTTTAGTGGTCCCTTTTGGCTTTATGCTATTTCGAGCAAATTGATACAAAAACTTCCTTACCATTAGACCTACATAAGGAAATATTATCAAAGATTATAAAGGGTTTTTTATAAGAAATTTATAAGAACAGGTCTTTACCTTAGAAGCAGAGATTGCATTTCTCTTACTTTTGCCCTTTGAAAGTGAGAGATTAGAAGAGAAAAATTAATTTGGGAAGTGAACATCTGGGTAAGAAGACAGTGTCTGAGTATGGGGTGTCAATTTTTGGACACCTTACAATGCAAGTTTGACAGATTCCTGGCCAGAGATGGGACATAATTTACAAAGGTTAGAAAGACTGTTTCTTCCCCTCCCCTAGGGGTCTTGAAAATATAATCAAAAGAGTTTTCTTTACATCAAAATATGGAGGGTGAAGAAAAGTCCCTATGGGTATCTCCCAACTTAGATGTTATAGAGGAAAACTACAAAGAAGAAAGATGAATAGCAGCTGAGATATCCACAGATTCACAGGAGACAATAGTTAAGAAAGGAGTCAGTAGTAAAGCCCATAGCCTCAAGAGTTCATACAAAAATGTTCAAAACTTGCACAAGAAAGAGTAATTAGAGTTCCTCATACAGGACAAATTTGACCCATTATATATCACTGAGACATAATAGCATGAAATCCTAACAGGAATATGGCTGTGAATGGGGAAGATGAGAGTAGAATTGTATATTTGAAGGTGTATGCATTTGAGGAAATCCAGAAAAAAGGAAAAGAAAGGGCATAATGAAGAATATTTGGATGAAGATTAGAGAAAGGAGAAGTAGGAGTGTTTGTGTTAGTGGAGTATAACCGACCCCCTAGAAAGAAAAAGGAAATAGACAAAGAAGTTGGAAAATAGATCAAAAGTCTACCACAGAAGCATCATATACTAGTGATTGGAAAGTCCAGATATCCAGACATCTGCTTAAATTCCCTCTCTGCTAAAAGCACTAATAATATCTTGATTTACCTTAATAATCATTTTATCATCCAAAAGATGGAGAAAGCAACAAGGGGGAATTGTATTCTGAATCTGATTCTAATTAACAGGACAGAATTGGTTCGTGAGGTGGTAATGATCACTACATTCTATTGTTTGTGATAGAAGAGAGGAAATATGGGTGTAGTTTGACAGGTGTCCTATTAGTGGAATCATATTCCAAAGATTTCAAGGAAAGATAGGTGGGATCCATTGTAATAAAATACGTCAAGGGACAACAGCCCAGAAGGGACAGGATATGATCAAGAAACAAATTTTGAAAACATAAAGGGAAACAATTACAATGAGGAATAAACATGGTAACTGTCTGATGAAATAAAAGTGAATGTACAGAGAACTCACAAACCAAATTAGATAAATGTAGAAGGCCATGTAGTAGAAAAAGAATATATGAACATCACACAGTCCAAAGAAATAGTCTGAGGCAGGGGTGGGGAATGTTATATCTCTCAGTGAGCTGAGGATCATATGGGAAGTCAAGGATAAGAGAAAAAGTGTCTTTTTTATTTGTTTCTCTTTTAATCTCTATGGGAAATAAAAAGAGGACCAACGAGATTGCAGTACCTATGACTGAGGTGGATGGGATCATAACAACTGAGTAATAGGGAGTTAGAATCCTTTAAGGACAGTTGGATATTATCTTTTTAATCATCTCAGTTGTCTTGGGTATCAATTAACTCCCTATTAATCATTTTGCTTCTGTCATGGTCAGTGTAAAGGTCATTTTCAAAATGAGTCCTGAAGAGCTGTACTTTCTTTATTTGGCAGTTGAATCCTAAAAGAACTGGCAGGTGTGATTCCTGAGTCATTATCAGTAATATTTGGAAGATCATAAAAAATGAGGGGATGCCACACAATTGGAAAAAAGAAAAATGTCCCAATTTTCAAAAAAAAAAAGGCCAAAGAACAGATTCTGCAAAACCATTAATCCTGGCTTTGATTCCTTTGGGTAAAATGGAGTTGAGATATCACCCTTCCAGTAGGAAAATCCATTCACTCTATGCAATGTCTGATATATTCTAATCTATACAACTCCTCTAACTTTAATTTACTATCTGATAGAATAAATGGGTTTATTCTCTGTTAATTATTTTTGATGGTCCTCGTGTAACTAACATTTGGTAGAGAGGAGTTAATATTCTAAATATAACCTTGGGTTACCCAGTTCCGTGTAAGGGACAGCGACTAGAAAGTTAACTTGAAACATTTATTTTTCATTGCTCTAGACCAGCCATATTTAGAATAGGCAGATAAATAAAATTCTAGTCCCACACCACTCTATGTCTCTCAGAGGAGAGCATGGCCAGTCTCATTGCCCTTTTCCCTTCCTCCATAAAAACATAAATCAAAGTCTCCCATGGACAAGGACAGGCAAGATTCTCTATCACTTTTAGTTACAGTTAGACATTCCATGTGGACATATACACATAACCTACATGGACAACACATATTTTATATGAAGATTGCTTTAAAAAACTTGGTTATGTATAGCCTACAGAAGAGAACATTCAAGAGAAACTTGGTAGTTCAAGTGTGGAAATATATTAAGAATGCCCTTTTAATTTCAACTAAAAATATTAAGAATTAATATTTTCTCTGTCCTAAAACTTTTTCAGACTTTAGGAAAATGGATAGAACAAAAGATAACCCTTTTCATTTAAATGAATTTAGGATAACTAAACGTATTTCTTGTTTCCAAACAGCTGGTTTGTATGTTATATATGATAAGCCTTATGTCATGCATATAATAAGCAGTTTTGGAAGCTGTCAATCACTTGTCACATCTGAGACTAAGTTAGTTTGGCCACACCAGACTACTTGTGATCCTTAGAAAGGGACAATCTTCATTCTCTTCTTGACATTGGGCAGTAAATCTGGGCAGTAGATCTCTCAGGAACATTGGTCCAGTCCATGAATAGGAATTGAGCTTCTATTCTGCACTGAAATTTGCATTTAAAATGACATCATTTACTTATTAAAGAAAAATATTAATACTGTCCTCGGTGTTTTAATTACAAGCTTGCCAGAAACAAATAGCATTTAATTTAACATCATTTTAAATTCAAGCCATTTTCTGGTTTAGAGAGAGATATATCCAAACTGGCATAGTTTCCTCATGCTCTAAACCAAGAAGATTTGAGGTAATATTTATACAAATCTTGAACTAATATTTATAGGAACAAATTAATATTTATAGGAATCCTGAACATTCTCAAACACGTTTTTAAGCTCTCATTGAATGAGTCAAGCCTCTGCTCTTTCTCAGATTCCTTTTTGTTCCTACTGGAATTTC
The DNA here is from genome assembly GCF_028583685.1 of Petaurus breviceps papuanus. Classification (NCBI taxonomy): domain Eukaryota; kingdom Metazoa; phylum Chordata; class Mammalia; order Diprotodontia; family Petauridae; genus Petaurus; species Petaurus breviceps. Next base: position 40,291,277 of record NW_027186473.1, read on the forward strand.
ACTTCTGTTTCCTTGAAAAAAAATCATTCCCCCTAAGACCTGGACTCTGGAGAGGTGTTCTTTGCATTCCTTTTCCTCCAGGAGTGAGATCAGCTTATGCTTAAAGCACATGTAACAGTCACTCAATCATGGCAGACATATAAGCACACCTGAACACTTGTTGCAAATCACTGAAAAAAAAATGTACCTCCTCTCCATAGTGTTTAAGGTTTTAAACCTTGCTTTTGTACTACTTTTAGGTGTTTCTATCCCTTGCCTGGAATGTTCTCTACCTCATCATTTCTGCCTCTTGATTTCCTTTAATTCCCAGATAAAATCTCATTTCTACAGGAAGCCTTTCCCAACTCCTCTTAATTGCAATGTCTTCTTCTTCTTCTTCTTCTTCTTCTTCTTCTTCTTCTTCTTCTTCTTCTTCTTCTTCTTCTTCTTCTTCTTCTTCTTCT
>NW_027186473.1:40291729-40326475 GCF_028583685.1 Petaurus breviceps papuanus
CTTCTTCTTCTTCTTCTTCTTCTTCTTCTTCTTCTTCTTCTTCTTCTGTCTCTCTCTATATGTCTGTCTCTGTCTCTCTGTTTCTCTGTCTCTCTGTCTCTGTGTCTGTTTCTCTTTCTCTATATGTCTCTGTCTATGTCTGTTTCTCTGTCTCTTTCTCTCTCTGTCTCTGTCTCTCTCTCTTTCTGTCCTTCTCTCTCTCTTGTGCCTGACATATATGAAGTATTTAATAAGCGGCGGCCAAGTAGCACAGCAAGTAAGAGCACTGGCCCCAGTGTCGGGATGACCTGGGGGATCGAATCCGGGCTCAGACACTTAGCACCCACCCAGAAACACCTGGCCGTGTAACCTTGAGCAAGTTACTTAACCCCAATTGCTTAAAAAAAGTATTTAATAAATGCTTTTTAGTTAGTTCTAGTGCCAGTTGCAGGCTTCCAGATCAAGCTTGGATGACCAAAGCAAGACAGGTTTTAATGCCTTTTCTCTTGCTAATTATTTCCTGTTTATCCTGTATCCAACTCATTTGTACATAGATCACTGTTTACAAGTGGTCTGCCCCATTCCATGGTGAGTTCCTAGAGGGCAGGGACTGTTTTTGGCTTTTTTTCATATCCTCAGCACTTAGCACAACACCTAGCATACAGCAGTCACTTAACAAATGCTTATTGGCTGACTGACAGGGGTTAAAGCTTTTACAATCATCACCTCAATAATTTGACAACCCACTCAGGTCCTTTCCTAAATCCTCTAACTCCAAAGTCCCACTCATCTCCACTTCAGTTTTATACTAACCTCCTCACTACTTCATTCATTTACTCAACTGACCAAATTATTTTCTCAATTGGCTTTACCCTTTAATTGTTCCATTAATCTTTTCTTTCTCACTGTGCCAACTACCTTCTTTTAATTTCTAAAATAGATATTTTTAAAGTCCCTTCTTTAGATTTTCCTCCCTAATCCTCCCTGATTCTTCTTAAGATTAGAAGTACTGGGCACAAAAATTGGTATATTTTTTATAATAGCCTACTTCCTGTGCACATACCCTTTAAATGCAAATAATTACAAGTGCTAGGGGAGGCCAGGTAGTACAGTGAGCAAGAGTGCTGGCCCCAGCATCGGGAGACCTGGGATCGGTTCTGGCCCCAGATACTTGGCACCCACACAAAAATAACTGGCCTTGTAACCTTGAGCTAGTTACTTAACCCCGATTGCTTTTAAGATAATAATAATAATAATTACAAGTGTTACTGCCAGGCAAACCTTCTACACCTCATTTTATACCTTCTTTATCATTTCACAATATTTCCAACCTTTTCATCCCTTCTCAAATTTCCAATGGCTTCCCATTCCACCACCTTCTTGACTGAGAAACTTGCTTCATATTTTACAGAAAAAAAATAAGATCATTAACAGCAAATTCTCTATTCTCTTCCTCATCTCTCATCATTCATTTGCCTTCTGCCACTATCTCTCCCTTCACCTCTGTCTGACATGCAGAAGTGGCTTTACCCCTTCCTGCAGCTAACTTTCTCAAGTGCTGCTCCCTCTGTTATCCCAATACTATCACTTACTTTCAATCTCCCCCTGACAATTTGGTTCATTCACTACTGCCAAGAAACATGCTTGTGTCTTTCTCATCCTGAAGACAAAAAAGCCTGGCTTGATTTTTGCACCCCTTCTAACTATTGTTCCCTATCTCTTTTGCTTTTTGTAGCTAAACTTCTTGGAAAAAAGTCATGTGCAATAGGTGCCTCCACTTTCCTCTCACTTTCTTCTTAATCTCTTACTAAATCTATAATCTTATCATTGCACTGAAACTGCTCTCTCAGAAGTTAACAATGATTTCCTAATCGTCAGATGCAATGGCTCTTTCTCAATTTTCATTTTTCTAGAACTCTCCCCTTTGTTTCAGTTAATCACTTTCTTCTCCTTCATGCTCTCTCTTATCTCTGGTTTTTTTTTTTTTTTTTGGCACATCATCCTTTCCTCTCTGGGTTTTCCTCCTACCTCTTTCTCAGTCATCTTTGTTGGATCCCCATCTAGTAACTACCTCTAACCTTATGTAACTCACATCTTTCTGTCCTGTGTCCTCTTCTCTGCTCTCAACAGCTCCCACGGATTTAGTTACCACCTCTATGCCAATGATTCTTAAATCTACCTTTTCAGCTCCAACTCTTATGCCTACCTACCAGCCTCTCATCTCCAACTACCTTTCAGATATCTTGAACTGGATGTCCAATAGACATCTTAAACTCAACATGTCAAAACCTGAACTTATTATCTTTCCCTTTAAACTGCTCTCCCTCCTAACTTCCCTGTTACAGTTGAAGGTTACACCATCTTCCCACTCCTTTAGGCTTGATGCCTTAGGCATCATCCTCAATTCCTCCCTCTCTCTCTTGTGCCCATGTCCAATCTCTTGTCAAGTCCTTTCAATTTCACCTTTTCAACATCTTTTAAATATCTCTTCTGCTACTTTTGGGGCTAAAGCAATAGTCTGTTGGTGGGTCTTTCCTTACCCCAATCCATCTTACATTCAATAGCCAATGTGACCTTACTAAAGCACAGGTTTGACCATATTACCCTGCCCCCCATTCAATAAACACTAGTTGTTCCCTATTGCCCCAAGGATCAAATACAAAGTCATCTATTTGGCATTCAAAGCCTTTTATGACTTACCCCACACAACCACCACCACCTTTCCATTCTTCTTATATCTTACTCATCTCTACTTACTTTTCGATCCAGTAACAGGGGCCTCCTTGCTGTCCATCTCTTGTCTCTGGGCATTTCCAATAGCTACCCCCACCCTCATGCCTGGAATGTTCTCCCTCTTTATCTCTTCCCACTGCCCTCTCAGGCTTCCTTTAAGTCCCAGTTAAAATTCCAACTTTTATAAGAAGCTTTTATCAATACTGTTTAATCTTAATGCCCTCCTCTTACTGATAATTTCCTCCTGTATGTACCTTGCTAATAGATATTTTTTGTTCTCTCCCCCATTAGATTGTGAGCTCCTGGAGAGCAGGGACTGTCTTGTGCATCTTTTTGCATCCCCAGTGATTATCATGGTGCCTGGTACATGGTAAACATTTAATAAATATTTATTGACTGATAAGCAGATATTATTTTACTTTGAAATAAAAATTTTCATCCTGCATCTAATATTTGCAAATGAATTATTTTAATTAACATAGCTTGGTCATTCATGATATTCTTAAATTCTGATCCTTCTTAATTTTCCTTATTCTGCTCCCTTTCTAACCATGAAGTAGAATATGGGAAAATATCTTGACTTGTAGATTACTCTCCCTTTAATCTTCCTAAATTTCATCAAATTACTCTGTCTTAAATTCACATTCTACTTTACTCATCCAAAACCCTCCAAGTCACCTACATGAATTCCTTTTCTTCATTTGGCTCAAGTTTTTCTCTCTCTTCTCTTTCTTTTTCTCACATCCTTCTTCAAAATAAGTTGAACATAGAATCATGGTGCCCTTAACAAAAATAAAGAAGTCTAGCATAGGGATGGGTTTAGGAGATGGGAAATAATGAGTTCAGCTTTTCCCATGTTATCTCTTACGTTAAAAACATGGATAGTTGCAGAAGTGAAAAAGCAAACTTTTGTAAAATTAGGCACAAAACTGGGAGGGGGAGAATGCTCAAATGACATCTGTGATCTCATTAATGTGGCTACATTGATAAAAATTTTAACCCATCCATGTCAGCCAATCCTATGTGATACAAAACCATGTCTTCACATACATTCACTACAGGGGGTCCACCCAAAATACAAGAGTCCTTCCCTGTATTGACATTGAATGAATAACAATGGAACCAGATGACTGCCCATCTGTCGTCACTCACTGTGTGACTGGATTTTTTTTTTCAAGTCATGCTTTTCTTAGATGATGCCCTTCACACTTCTCCTTTATAATTCTTCATTTATAATATTTCATGGCTTGCTCTTGCCCTCTTGATAATTCATCCATTTGTTGCTTTGGTGAGTCATTTAATTTTAAAATTTGCTGGAATTAAACTGTAGGGAATTGAAATTGAGCAGTTGAGAAATAATATTTTCATACAAAATTATCATGCCTGTTTAGCCAATGGATGGAATCATATTCCTAAAGATTCCCTCTTTAGTTCAAGAGGTAGTACAACTGTGTGGTGACCTTAATGGCCTCAACTTCCAAACAAAGTGACAGCAGGTTACACACAGGCTGATAACATGAGAATACAATGTATCATGGTCATTACTATGGTGCAACTAAAAGGCTTTGAAGTGATAACCCTGTAGAAATGGCACTTTATGGATTACTAGATGGTACACCTGCATCTTAATGTAACTTGAGCAGAGACTAAAGCACTATTGTGAAGCTGTTTCCAGATGGATAGCTTCTGCCTAAGTGTTCTTTCTCAGTGGGAGTTTCCACAGGGAGGTAAATTTAATGGTTCCTCAGTATAAAAGGGAGCTGTACCTTTGGAGGACCTGGATGAAACAGAAGAAGGAAAGGTTTGTTTTATTTGCCTAGTTTAAGGATATTATCATTTTTTTCTCTTGTAATAAATTTCCATTATTATGGATAAATATCTATAAAATGACTTAAAATAACAGTTCATTCTTTATTTTTTAAAACTAAAAAATACAATGTAGACAGAGGAAAATGTGTAAAATGAGGTGCATGAAAGTGGATTTGCTCTAATCTCTTTAGGGACTAGTAAAGTAGAAATAATTTAGGCCTGGGGTTCTTAACCTGGGTTCTGTGAATTTGCCTTTTAAAAATATTTGATAATTATTTCAGTATATTTTGTTTCCTTTAAAATTTCTATGCAATTTATTTTATGTATTCAAAAATATTATTTTGAGAAAGGATTCATGGACTTCATCAGATGGCCAAAGGGATCCAGGATTAAAAGCCCGATTTAGAGGAAAGAGAACAGAAATTTAAATAAACCTCCTTAGTCAATTTTCCTTCCTTCCTTCCTTCCTTCCTTCCTTCCTTCCTTCCTTCCTTCCTTCCTTCCTTCCTTTTCTTTCTCTATCTCATCCAGGATGGTTCATCTTTAGTGATACTAGGGGGGGGGGATGGGGAGGGAAGAAATGGTCTGACTTTCATCATAAGCAACACATAGGAGCTATAGAAGACTGCATGCCAAAAGAAGATACTATGCTTGACATTAGAGGAACCAGATTAAACTCCTCTCTCTGTTGCTTAAGACCTCTATGCCTTTGGGAAAATCAGATTTCTCTAGGCCTCAGTTTGCCCATCCACAACATAAGGAATTAGACTAAATAATCCTGTGAAAGGGTCCAAAAAACTTCTCCTGCTACAATACTTCCCATGATGTCTGGTGTCTGTAATTTTATACCTTGGACCATCATGTATATGAGGATGCTTTTCCACTTTTGAATGTTGAAATCACAGGTACTTTTTTCATTCATGGGAATGTAAATAAACTGATATTGCTTGCAATGGAAAATATATGAGCATAGGTAGCTGTATTGATCTGACATCATTTTCTTAAGATTAGAATTCTTGTTAAAGAAATCCTGACCCCTCCTCAGTCTGAGCTACAATTCATATGTAGAATCCCATGAGAGAAAGTTTTTAAGTATGTTACTTTCTAACTCCTCCAGGACTCTCCTGGAAGATTCATGTCCATATCAAATGGCATGTTAAGTGTTCATTGTCCCTTGATTTTTTTTTTACTTTCACTTTTAAAAGGAATAAAGAATCGGGCCTTTTCCCAATAATAATTTTATAGGTAAAACATTCATTTGGGTCAGAGTACCTCTAAAGCATCTAAAATTATAGATAACTCCCTCCATATCCTTGTTACTTGGGAACATTCCCCTTCAGCTAATAACTGAATTCAAGGAATCAAGAGTAGCCTATGATACCTTGCTTGCCACCAATCACCACCTTCAAACCACACACACACACACACACACTCACACCAAAGGGAACATATTTAACACACAACAGAAATGAGATTTTCCCTATACCAAAAGGGGAAACCAGGAAGCCATTTTTAGACCTTTTAAGGAAGTGCTACAACGTGCTCTAGTCTACATATAGATTTGGAGCCTGATAGCACCCCATTCCCATTTGCAGCTGGCTGTAAATAATATATACTCTAATCTCTTTTGGACACATATGTCTTTTATCTGTTTTCTTCTTTCTTCTCCCTAGTGTGACCTCGGTTATATCTGATCACTTATGTTAAGAGGTATTTTCTGCCAAATGAAAGAACTAATAAGATCAGAAGAAACTGATTGTCTCCTCATTTTTTTTTGTTGCTTTTTATTTTTGGAGGGTAATTGGGGTTAAGTGACTTGCCCAAGGTCACATGGCTAAATGTGCATGTGTGTGTGTGTGTGAAGTGTCTGAGGCTGGATTTGAACTCAGGTCCTCATGACTCCAGGGCCGGTGCTCTATTCACTGCTCCACCTAGCCTCCCCAAGTCTCCTCAATTTTAAATGACTTGCATTCAGAGACCCCTAATTATAAATATTATAGTGAATAGCCCTAATTTAGACCCCACAGATCTTTTCTAGCTAGAAACGTATAGTCCTATGTTTATTAATAAAGACTTCAAAATCCACTTACAAGAAAAAGGTAAATGCCTAAGGTAATACTTGAGATATTTTTACATTTCATAGACCGATATAAATAACTAGGTATTATAGTGTATAGATCTTGCTCTGAGGGTTCTAGCCTAAAGATAACATAAAATGTTCTACCAAAAAATGTTTTAATGCAAAATCTCTAATTTATCATATATGCTGACAATTTTTTTTTCAAAAAACATCTTTACCTTATAATTATGTAACTTTGACAATTTCTCACATTAGAGTTTTTATTATTATTTTCCCCAATCTATGTGAAAGTGGCACTGTGATACCTCATTATGGCCTAGAGGCAATTTGGGGTCCTTAAAAGGCTAAGCCAAAATTATAGTCAATTCTGTCATCCAAGATCCAGCCTCATTAAGGTTAGAGAAACCTATCATCAGTTTGGTTGAAGGGTGGTTAATTTTTTTTTTTTGGCTAGAGCAACTCTGAAAAATAAATTCTACTAAATGCTAAAGGTGTGACAACCCAGGTTAGTGGAAGGAGAGAACTCACACTAATGAAAATACCGGTCACTGAAGCATTGAAGTATTTTCCCATCAAAATGTACTTCCAATAAAATTAGTCAGGTGGAAAACATTTAATTTATAGAAGATAGTCATATTTTCACTTATAGTTTTATTTTATAATATAAAAATATATATTTCTCTCAAATTTCCCTAGATGTAATGGTAATGTAATTTAAAGATCCCCCTGTATTGGCTTGGTTTTTGGTTTGATTGTGTTAAAACCCAGAGCTTGTGAATCCCACTTGTGGGATGGACTTGTTGACGTTAAAGGAGAGGGCTGAACTGAGAGGAGCTGGTGACATAAATTTAGAAAGACACAAGAAAAGAGAGAGGCAGAAGAACTTTTTGGAAGCAGCACCTTTGGAGGCAGAGAGAGACTGAGAGGATTGCTGAGGGCCAGTTTGAATTGCCCAGGACTTTTGAGAGCTGCCACCCAGAGATGCCAAGGATTGAGGAGACATGGCTGTTATGCTGGTACTTTGTCTGTCTGTTTTGATGTTGTTTTGCCAGATTTGTCCACTGGTGAAGGACAGCCCTGTTGTTGCAGAGGTCTTGGAACCTGGCTGTTGGTTCAGAAGCCCTAAAGAAGGATTATCTTGTATGTTTACAGAAATCCTGGAAGAGGGTTTTGCTAATGTTTTCAGGGGCCCTAGAACTGTTCTGCAGACAGAGAATGAATTAGTGAAGACACTGGCAATGTATCTTCTGGCCTTGCTAAGTTTTGTCTCCCCAGGAACAAAGATTGCTGAGAACTTGCCTCATGTCAAGATGAAGAAAAGACTTCTCTTTGGGTATTAAATGCTGTGCTTAAGCTTGTTGTAACTCTGGGGTAGATTCAATTGTGATCCAAGGATGGGGAACTTTTGACTTTTTTGTGCTCTGTAATTAAACAAATGAATGTACTTTACTTATGATTGGAAACTAATCTCCATTTGAGAAGAGGGGCTTTGTGATGGAGTAAATGAAGGTACAGCCTAGGGGTAGAGTAGTATTTAGAAGATGACTTTGTGATTGATTAAATGAATGTAATGTCCAGGGGTGAGGTAGTACTTGATTAAATCACACTTGGTAAATGCTGTATTTTGAATTATGCTATATGTCAATTCTCTCTGTTCTTAATTTGTCACTGAATAAAATGGAGAGCACCTATGCTGGTATTTTGAACCTTGGGAAGTTGCCTTTGCTTGGCATTACACTAGATCACTAGTGATTGCAGTCTATTCTAGAAGTTTGGGAATTTAAAGGAATTTTACACACACACACACACACACACACCTAGAAAAGAGCATGGAGACACAGAAAAAATCTCTGCCCCTTTCTCAGCTGCCCCAAGTTAAGCTAACACCTTTCTTTCTGGAGTCTATGCTATCCAGACTATGTGGTGGTGTCTATGTGAGGCTAAGAGGATGGTGGGAAGGAGAAAGTAGTCTGCAAACCCCTGGCAGCTAAGGAGAAAGCTGCATTGTCCCGTAGGTGATTTGATGATTCAGCTATAGTAATCTTGTGTTTATGGCCTGTGCCACAAAGGAGAGCATCAGTCTTCCTGTACTTTGTTCTTGTACACACATACACACACACACACACACACACACATACACCTACCCTAGTCTCACCTCCCTGCTTCACCCATATATATACACAGAGAACTACCAAATCACTAAGACCAAAGCATTTCAGAATTTTACTCAAGTGAGGGCTATAGGATTGTATAGAGAGGAAGCAATTTCTCATTTAGACACATATGACTTAATTCTTCTTCTAAGGTATAATAAAGGAAAGGAGGGGAGGACAGGGGAAGGAAGGATAGCGGAGGGGAGAGGGGGGGAGGGGAGGGGGGGGGGGGGGATATGGGGGAGGCTGGGAGGATAGAAGGGGGGAGGAGGGGGGGGAGGGGAGGGAAGAGGAGGAGAGAGGGGTCTTGTAAGAGAGCCAGAAAAGAACAATTACTCCTATTTTATTGATGAGAAGGCCAGGGTTCTAGTAAGTGAAACAACATGTCTGGGGTCATGCAACTGGTCAACAGGAAAGCCAAGATTCAAACACACGTTCTAATAAAGTGCTTCAGCCACTTCATCAAGATGACCTATGGCTCCATCCTTTTCTAAGTTCCATTCCAGTCTGCTGCTTTTTGTCATATAGAAGCAGTCAGTGATGGGTTTCAGCACTGACAAGGCAAGGAAATAAGTTTCAAAGCCACACAATTTGTCATACCTTTTAAGAGTATGAATGATGTCAGTGGAGGAATTTATAAGATAGAAACTAACATTAATACAAGGGCCATTGTTCTGGCTAGTTGTTTTTTAAACTCAATAATAATCTTTTTTTAAGGAAGAGGAAGTAAGTGGGAAAGTAAGTAGGAAGGCATATATGAAAACTAATATTTATTCCTAATCACTATTCTGATAAAATAGCTGTATTCTAGATTTTAAAATAGTCAAAAACCTTTTACGTCTTTCTCTTTTATCTCTCTGTGACATTTGACACCATTTAATATGTTCTTCACTTTGAAATAGTATAATTCCTTGTACTTTTATCCCCAGCACCAAGAAAAATGCATGATGCAAGGTAGACCCATAATGAATGTTTGTCAATTGATTGAAAAAGATGTCCCCCATGCATGTTCTTGTTCTGCCCCTTTCTCTCTGAACAGTCATCTGTTTCCTTCATTTGCTTTTCTTCTTTTTCTTTCCCAGTTTTATACCCTAAATCTCGTTGTTCACAAGGACTAATACATAGTACTCAGCTCCTTTTTTTAAACTACTGCACTTAGAGGTATCATCCACTCTCCATTCTGACCATAATGAAGAAAAATGGATGAGACAATGCTTCTTTGGCAAAGCAGAGAGTGCTAGCTTGCCATTAGATAAGCAGGGCCAAGTTTAAACCTTTCCTGTCAGCATCTGTTCCCCACAAGGGCTTTTCAAATTCTCTCACTCATGCTACCCAAAATTCTGGAGGAAGGTAACTTCAAAGTGAACATGTAGTCTGTCTCTGGAAATGCTTTGTGTGTGCCTGTGGGTGTGAGTGTGTGTGTGTATGTGTGTGTGTGATAGACTCCTTTGGTAGTCTGGTGAAGCCTTATCTACCACTTCTCGAAATAATTTTTCAAATGCACAAAATCAAATGCATATGTTTATGAAAGAAATCAAGGTTAATGGGGGAAAAAGATGTCCTTTTTTCCTATCCAAGTTCATAAACCGCTTGAAATCTTGGCATTAACTAATTGAAGGTTTGTGGATCTCAGGTCTAATCAATCCTGAGAAAATCATGACATTTTTATTTTTACATACACAGAAGACATACATATACAGGAAACATAACTAATGATTGTGCAGATTAAACAAATTGATATTCATGGCTGGAAGTGAAGCATAGTAAAGTTATTGCTAAGTCTATGTTAAGAAAAGGGAGAAAAAAACAAGTTGATTTTCATAGCAGATGTTTTTAAGGCTCTTTTAAAATGAAAAATAAAGCCACTGTAAAGCTAATACCCCAAATCATATTATTGGGCAACTAAAACATTTTGAGCATTCAAAACATGAAATAATGAAATGACAATTCATTAAGTAGCCTGAGAGAAAGTGATTTTTTTTAAGTTAGCTTCTGTTTACATTCACATGCCTTGCCCGTTTGTTTAAAGGTTTAGCAAAGACCTTAGGGAAAAATAATTCCATTTAGTGCTATCATCTGTTATTTGAAATAATACAACTAATATGAGGAGCTATAAATGCCAGTGTACTTCAGCATTTAAGGTTTTTAGTAATTCAATAATAACTAATATATAAATTATAGAAAAGATAAATCTGAGCTTGTCAAACCTGGTGAATATAGTTGAATGCTGAGAAAGTTTCTTGAGGTTGGTGTAACCTCTAGTGGCTGTTCATTTCTTCCCTGGAAAAATACAGAGGGAAAAAAGTGAGGGTCATGTTGCAAACTGGATAGTACCCATGATTCTGCCCTCATTTGGTAGGGTTATACTATGATCAGCAAGTAGTAGCAAAAACATCTGGGCTCAACTAAGTCTTGTTGCCTAACAAAAGTACTGAGTAAAATGACAAAAAAATGTAAGTCATTCAAATTACCATGTGTCACAAATCTGATGACTTGGAATCTCCTTAAAACCACAAATTATATCTAATATCCATTCCAATCTGCTAATGATGGGCATGCAGTACACACTTTCAAGTGAGTTACACAGTATATTAATTCAGAAAATACTCAGAGCCAGAGCACTTTCAGAAGTTAATATGTTTATCCCATACACTACCATATAAGCTATTTTTCTTAGTTGTTTTTTTTTATGCTTCATTTTTGTTTTTTGTTTTTTCTGATGATGGGCTGTAATCCTCTCAAAAGGCTAGTGCTATTCAGGAGCTAATGAACAAAGAGATTTCATCTGCAGAGGCTGCAGTGAAATTTCAAAGGTCTCAGGGGCAGCTATGTGGCACAGTGAGTAGAGCACTGGCCCTGGAGTCAGGAGGACCTGAGTTCAAATCTGGCCTCAGACACCTAACACAAAAACTATCCATGTGACCTTGGGCAAGTCATTTAACGCCAATTGCCCTCCAAAAAGCAAAAACAAATTTCAAAGGTCTTATTTCCATTGCTTTATTTATTTTCAATTATCCAAGATGCTCTTGCTCATTAGTGCCACAGCTCTATATTTGAGCAAAAAAGGGAATAAGAAGTACACATTTATTTATTTATTTATTTATTTTTGCCCAGTAAGATTCTGAACTGACTCGTTACCAACTGGGCATAGCCAGCTCCAAAGAAAGGATTGTATGGGGTTGAGGAGGAGATGAAAAAAGAAATTACTTGGGTGGAGGTGAGGGATGGGGAGAAGAAGAGAAGTCTGATAAACTGACACTGTTCATTTGTTTTCTTTTTTAGAGATTACAGAAAAGTTTAGATATTCCTGACTCTACCCACTAAAGGCTGAGAGTTTACAACTCTTACTTAAGGAAAACTGAAATTATTGAATGGTATTATCAGTGCAGTCAGAGGTAAAGAAATATGATTAAGGACAGAGGTTTTGAACTGCTGGTTAATCCTGAAAAAGTTTCAATAAAACAGTCTGTCAAACACATTACAAAATACCAGGATACCATTCTTCCTGGCTTCAGTGAGCTTAAGGAGGGAGAGAAAAGAGTCATATATGAAATCAGCCAGGTAAACAGGTAAGGTTACATATGCAATAGGGCTTTGGTGTGTCACAGATCACCTAGAATAGAAGCACTCATGTGGGAGAAACCAGGTACCTGTTTCTTGGAGAATATATCCTATATTTGCCTCTCACATGGGTGGAACAGCTTCTTTCTATTGGTTGTAAAGCTGGAATAGGTGGCATCTTTAAATCTACCTCATGAAGCATAGTCTCTTTCTAGCAGCATCCAAGAGTGAAAATCTTATTCATTCCATGGCATAGACATCATGAGCTAAGCAGGACTGGGGAAGGGATAACTTCCCCACTCCCTATGGTCTGAAATTAGCTTGGAATTTTAGCCTGTCCTGTCCTGTTAGTTCCAAGTACAGAGGAAGAATCCTCAGAACTAGGACTTCAAGACACAGGAACTTTGGAGCCAAAATGCCAGGTTGGAGATTATAACAAGCCCAGGAGAGAAGTTCTAAAAGGTCAGGACATAAACCCTGTAGTTTGGATCCGGGGAATCTCTGGATTTGGAACTTGGTGGAATTAATGCTATGTAGGAACTGAGTTAAAATGTGAATCTAATCCCCTTCTCACTCCCCCAAAACTGACAGGGAGCAGTTTGGGGGAACTATGTCCCCAAGGTATTGGGAGTGTTTGTTATATTTGTTCTTGCTATACTTTAGACTTAAATATTCTATACTTATTCTACAATTAAATATTAAAAGCTAGTCTGAGATTTAAGTGGTTAAATGGAACTGGGAGTGCTTTGACTCCTAAAATTAGGGGAATGCCATCAGTGGAAGATCGAGCCAATAACAGAATACCCCCTTATGAATAAGGGGGAGAGGTATAAATGTAAGTGTGATACATGTGATCAAAGCAATGTTTCATCAGGTACAAAATATGGTGGAAGAGCTCTAACAATGTGTGCATCAGCCTCATCATCTATGTGTATGTCCCTGGAAAGCATATGCTAAGGTAAGTGAACTTATCCACAGTGCTAAAATTTCTCCATTCACTATAACCAATGGTTCCAATGTGGATGCTGACTGATGGAGAACTTCTGTTTTCTTGTTAATTGTGGAGCCAAAATTAGTCAAGAGGCAGAGAATTGGTCTTTATTCTATTGTATCTCAGCCTCAGAGGCTGTATCCAGTGCATAGTCATATGCAAATATAATGTCACAAACCAATTCACCCTCCACTTTAGTCTTGGTTTGTAGCCTTTTCAATTTAAATAATTTACTGTCAATGCAGTAGTTGACCTTGATACCTTTTTTTATTCCCATTGAAAGTATCTAGCAATGTTGCTGAAAACATCATGCTAAAAAGCATGGGAGCAAGCATATAACACAGCTTCACTCCATTGGTGACTGGGAAAGCACAAGAGCATCATCTATTGTCTAGAACCTAGTAAGGAGAGTACATTCTAGATATGGGGGAAAGGGTATGCAAAGATGTGGAAATTAGAATGACAGTGGTCAACCTGGCTGGACTGAAGAGTACATGGTGGTAGATGATGCCAAATGAGTCATTTGGAGTGAAGTCAGGCTGAAGATTTTAAATGTCAAAAAGACATGTTTGTACTTTATACTGGAGACAAGCCACTGAATTTTCTTGGCTTGGAGAGTAATATGTCAAGGCATGGGAGGGAAGAGCATTTAAGCCTTTTAAGGAAACCAATGGGTCATTTTTTCGCCCTTGATTATTACTTTTGTATTGCAAATGTTCTCTTTTTCTCTAATCCCTCCTCAAAATTTATTTTAGCAAAATTAAAGCCTATTCCCTGTGTGCTGTGTCTGAATCATAGTTTTAGATACATTTCCATGAGATTGGCAGCTAATGATTTGCTGTGCAGTTACTTATACCTTAGGAAAAAAAAGAATAACCACCTGACTGTTGGAGAAAGGTTTCTGTCACTTTCTATATTGCAAAGGTTTCATACAAAACAATCGTAAATGTACTTAAGGCCCAGATGCTGTAATATGAGCAAATGAAAAAATGTCTTCAGAGTAGCACAACACTTTTTTAAACATTAAGGAAAATTGGCCCCAGTGTGGAATTCATTCAAATACTTGCACTGAGTGGCTACTCTGGCATTATCTGACCCAACAGCCATTTTCTGTTCCATTAGGCTTGTAGGAAAAGAGTAACATCTTAAAACTAAAATAGATAAGAGTGGAATTATTTCCACTAATTTACTACCAAATTTTCTGCAGTCCCTGCTGAAGGGGCATTTTCTTCCTTTCTTTAAGAAAAAATAAAAGGTACACAAATCACATCTTGATATCTCTTTTTTTCTTTAGTAAATATTTACTGTACTAGTGCATTTCAGCTTACTTAGGTTGGCTTTCCTCTCTGTGCATCTGAGACCATTTTCTTTGATATTTAGATAAGCACATCTGGCTTTCCTTCCAGTCCCTCTAAAGCCAACTCTTTAAATATCTGATCATAGTTTGACTGAATGGATGTGATCAGTCTAGTAAATTTGGGGGGCTGCAAAGATAGTAAGGACATTTAAGAGCCCCAGAATATCAGTGAAGTCACAGTGTTCATTATCATCAACATAAACCTTTTAAATAAACCTTAAAATATCAGTTTCTCATGTGCCTTTGGGATGTTTACTTATGTCATATGCAATGTATTTTTAGAAATAGAAACTTAGACTGAAGTCATTCTCAGGTCATTTTCTCCACTTCTGTGATTGCAGCAAACCATGCTTAAACTCTTCATGGTAAATGATTATCTCTCCAATACTACAAGTTTTTCAGAGAAAACTGAGAAGTCACAATCTCCTTTCCAAGAGAAAACACATCTTATCAGTCAACAAGCATTTCAAGGTCCATTCTTTGGTCACCAATAGGGGAAACCAGTTTTAGCAACTTAAAACTTTGCTAAGACTTTGGTATACCCTGTACATATCTGAGCACCTATTTCATTGTTCCAGAGGAATGCAAACTTGAGGACAGGAATGAATCCTTGGTAGATTGAATTGGTTTAGATATGTATGAAAATAAAATTTGGAGACAATGCTCGCAAGCCCAGGAGATATTTCCTGTTTTTTCCTATTCTTAAAATCATGTCAGATTGTTGTCACAAATAAAATATTACTTTCAACTGTGAACCTTTGAGCAACGCAAATAACTTCAAACTGCCTGAGAGATATTGCTATGACTTGAAGCAGAAGAAGCACATGGAGTCAAAACTTGGGATCAAATCCCACATCTTCTGCTTATTAATCATGAGAAGCTGGTCAAATCACTTGCTCTGTCTATAGAATAGGATGAATAATTATTGTAGTACTAAATTCAAGGGCTGGTGTAAGACTGGCTGTATTGCAATAGATGGTGTTGTTCATCTTTATTAATATAAGAGCACCGATGATATCACGATGTTGAAGTCAAGGAATATTGAGTTCAACTGTAGCTGATTAGTCCGATATGAGCTAGGAAGGCTCAACTAGGTCAAAAACAAATAGTTCATTTGAATATTTGGAGGGGAGATGTCTTAAATTTGTGCATCTTGTGTTTCTTTTGAGCTATTGCAGTTCTGCTTTGCTCACAGAGCATAGCACCTTCTTTGAGCCAAGCACTCCATGCTGGGCAGTCCTGTTCCAGTGTCTCCTCCCACATCTCCCATCGATACCAAAATTCATCAGAGAGACCTTGAGAGTGCTCATGTATCACTTCTTCTGACCTCTGCATTAGCACTTGCCTCATGTGAGTTCTTTGTAAAATATCTTTTAGGTAAACATACATCCAGCACGTAAAAAACATTGCTTGGTCATCAGAGTTGCATTCTTTAGAGTAGAGTTTGAACGCTAGGTAGTTCAACTCAAGAGAGGACCTCGGTGTCTAGTACCTTATCTTTCCAGGTAATCTTTTTTTTAAAGTAGAATTCTATATTTTCCAATTACATGTAAAGATAGTTATCAACATTCATTTTTATAAGATTTTGAGTCCCAAATTTTTCTCCCTTCCATGCCCCTCCCCAAGACAGCAAGAAATATATATAGTTATACATGTCTTGCCAGGTAAACTTTTAAGTCTTCCTAAGACAATTTAAATGGAAGCAATTAATTTCCTGGCATGGCCCTGATATACTGTCCAGATTTCACAGGCACACAACAATGAAGTCACCATAACAGCTCTGTAGACTTTCAGTTTTGTGCGCAGCCTAATGCCTCTTCCCTTTCACACTTTCTTTCAGAGCCTCACAAATGCTGATCTAGTTCTGGCAATGCGTGTGTCAACCTCATTATCTGTGTGCACATCCCTGGAAATTATACTGCAAGGATAAGTGAAGCTATTCACAGCATTCAGAATTTCTCCATTTGATGTAACCAGTGGTTTCACATGTGGATGATATGGTGCTGACTGGTAGAAAAACCTGTTTTCTTGCTATTGGTTTTAAGGCCAAAATTAGCACAAGTAGTATAGGATAACATCCATACTCTGTTGCATTTCAGCTTCAGAGGCTGCACTGAGTACATAAACATCTACAAAAAAAAAAAAAGTCATGCACCAACTCTCCCTCCAGTTTAGTCTTGGTTTGTAGATTTTCAAACGAAATACTTTACCATCAGTGCAATAGCTGACCTTGATGGTGTTTTCATCCTTGATGGTGTCTAACAAAATAGCTGAAAATATAATGCTAAAAAGCATGGAAGCAAGCACATAGCCTTGTTTCCAATGGTGACCAGGAAAACATGAAAGCATTGTCCTTTATCCAGAACCCATCTAAGAATCCCATCATGAAACTGACATACAATACTGAAAGAATTTCCCTGGGCAACCAGATTTTGCCAAGAATTTTGGTGAAATTTGATTGCCCAGAGAACAGATTATATGTATCACACACACACACACACACACACACACACATATAATGTGTATAAATAATGTATTGTTAAGTGCTTTGGGAACTTTCAATGGATATATAAATCTCACTTTTTTTTTAAATATTTAACCAAACTTGTCACTTCATTGGTGTAGGAATGTAGGGAGTTTCCTAGTGAGGAAATCTGGCATCTTCTTGGGAAACTTAAAATATTAGAGAACTGTCTTGGGAACCAAGAGGTTAGGTAGATGGCTTGACAGAGTCCCACAGCTAGTATGTGTCTGAGGTGAGACTTAAACTTGAAAGACTTGAGTTTATTTGTTTAACTCAGCCAACTCTCTAGGTTAGTCTCATCTTTTCTTCTATTGAATAGAGGTCAAATAGAAACAATTAGTATTACTTTTTAAGATGTAATTATCAGAAAAATTGAAGAATTATAGTAGAAGGGAACCCCAATAAGATCCTCTGTACCCGATTGAGTCCAGTATTCTTATGTAATACCTGAAAATGTTTCTAAGAAGCATAACAATTGTAGATTTAGGTGGAATATTTCATTTAAATTAAATGTGAGGGAAGAAAAGATGTAGAAAAGAGATAGAGAGAAACAAAAATGCTAGTCAGCTAGGTGTTGTAATGCATATAATGATCAACTTAGAGTAACAAAGCCTGAGTTTAAATGCAGCCTCAGTCAGTTGCTAGTTTTATGACCCTAAGTCACTTAATTTCCCTGTGTCTGAGTCTCTTCCTTTGTCAAATGGGAATAATAATAGTACCAATCTCTCAAAATTGTTGTAAGGTTCAAATGAGATAGCATTTATAAAATGTCTTACAATCATTAAAGCCTCATATAAATTCTAACTATTGTTACTATTCTGATGGTGGGTAGATGGGGAAGGTCAAGAGGGGCAGTTAACAAAAGTGTGCTAAGTTGAGTCAGGTTTCTCAAGGTCACTTAGAGAGACGTTTAGAAAAAGAAAGAAAGCCTAATGTGGCTTTCAGGAAAAGCGCGCGTGCGTGTGTGTGTGTGTGTGTGTGTGTGTGTGTGTGTGTGTGTGTACAAATAAAAGAGAGAGAGAGAAAATATTTTAAATTCAGTATTTTTCCAGTATAGATCTGTTAGCAAGTTGGCAAATTTAATAATAGAATAAATCTTCTCAGATATGCAGAGTTAGCAAAATGCCAGCAGTTAGAAGCACATATTTCTAAACAGCCTTCTAAAGAGAACCTAAAGTCTTTGCACACTCACTTTCTCGGGTTTTTTTTTATGTTTCTGGAAGAAACAGGAGACTTTATGCATTTATGCAAAAGTGAAAAGTATTGAAAACAGCAAACTTTTACTTTTCCCAGGGACATTTCAGATTTGTGTATAAATATGCATGGCGAGCCCAAACCCAGAACCATTTTTCCACCTTCGTATTTTCTTTCTATGTCTTTTATATTTATTTTTGGAATTTCAAATAATATTTCTCTCCTGTGCAGTTGCAATTTCCTTAATCTTGAGCAGCTTCTTGGGTCAGGCAGAAGAAGCCTCTTAGCTCAGTTAGCATAATGACTAGGAATACTTCTTTCCAAGGCCAGGTATCTAGAATGATAGCTACTATGCATGACCATGGCCCAGTAGTAACCTGGCTCCATGCTCGTTCATTCCTGTTAGATAGCTATTCATTCACACAGCTGAAGAAATCCTCATTGATATTAAGGAATTCCAATGTTCTTCATTTTTGAGACTACCCACATTTCTTGGTATTATCATTATGATAGTGCCTCTTCACCCATCTTCAGTCACATCTGTGAGAATTGCTAGAGCTTGTATGTGCAAGCAATATGTACACATGCTTTACTTTTATAACCCAGTAAACCCATTGGACATAAATTTGATTTTGAAGGACTTATATGTTTTTTTTTCCATCTTCTGATTTTGTTATTGTCCCTTCCTTCCCCCACTCCTTCCATTAGTTTAAGTTCCAGCTTCCAGTTTGTGCATGGGATTTCACCAACATCCAAAAAAGATTTTTCTTCAGAAAGTGGCAGACACAGAAAGAGGCCCATGATTATTTTATCCTTACTAAACATGATAACATTCAAAGCCACATAGCATCTAAATCATCATCCAAGCAATGCCTAAAAAGTCTGTGCTTACATCCAGAAATTACACAAACTCTGATTCATTATTGAAATTATCTTGCTTAAGATAAATAAAGAAACATAATGAAATGAGAAATGATAATGCAGAAAGAAAACAAACCCTCAACTTGAAAATGTAGTTGATAGTAGAAAAATGCCAACTATAAAAGGTATATGGTGCCATGGCCAGTGGCACTGGTCTGGGAGCCCAGAAATTGTACTTTAATACTTTCTTTCTCCACTGATGTTCAGGAAGCTCTTAGGCAAGCACTTATTTTCAGAAGGGCTTCATCATATGGTCACCCCAAGGGTTAACTACTCTAAGAGTCTGTGAGTTTAAAAGAAAAAAGAAAACTGCCTCAATAGTGAGCTAAAAGTAGGAAGACCCCAAATGCATAACTGCTGAACCCAAGAGGTAGAACAGAATGAGACTAAGGGCAATTTGTGAAAGGACGACGAAAAGTTGTGACCCAAATCCTAAAATAAATGGGGAAGAGGCAGTTAATAGAAGACAAAGGTGAAATGGCCTCTCTGGGGTCCTTTGTGGACTGGAATTCAGAGAAATAGAATGTGAAAAAAATCACAGAGAGAGGGGTTTTCACAGGGAAAGAATAAATGAAGGCATCCAAGTAAGTACCAGTGTAGGGGGAGTGAGGCGGGAAACTAAGAATCATTGTCCAGAAGCCATATGCAGGGGCAGTGGGTGCAGGTGGAGATGGCTCCAAATCAGTCTCCTTTGGTGTTCTTTATCTACCCCCGGAAATCTCACTTGCTTTGCCTTACTCCTATTTCCATCCTGGATGATGAAAGCATTAAGGAGGTCAGGCAGCAGGAGCAGCTGCAAATATTGGCTCAGAGGAAGAAAAAGAGCTAAGGCAAAGAAATGGCAGGAGGCAGCTGGGCAACCATGAAACTAGGCCAAGTAGCAGCATTATGCCCATAAGGTGGCAGATGACAGAGCAGCAGAAGCAGCAGATGGCAACATTTCCAGCAGTTCTTCTGCTCTCCAGAAGACCAGTGTCTAGCATGGATTCCTTCCTGTCTTCTTCCTTTCCTTCCTTCCTCTCTCCCTCCCTTTTTTCTCCCTTCCTTCCTTTTTCTTCTTTTTCCTTCCTTGCTTTTTCCCTCCCTTCTTTCCTCCTTTTCTCCCTCCCTCCCTTTCTTCTTTCCTTTTTCTTTTTCTTTCTTTTACCTCCCTTCCTCTCTCTCTCCTCTTTCTCTCTCTGTCTCTGTCTCTCTGTCTCTCTCAGCCTGGCTTCCATGTATAACTGTTGGCTAGAATATTACACTCATTAAAAAATATTCATTTTTTCAGTTTCCCAAACAGATTTTGCATTCCTACTCCATTCCTAAAATGACCTAGGAAAATTGAAAAGGGTGATGTCCCACTAACTAACAATATCTCCCCATCACTTGTATCTCATAATGCCTTCCAGAATTTTTCTTGTTCCTATAAAGGGGTCCAGAGACTAAAACTAAATAAGAAATATACTGTGTTCCCTAGATATTGAACATCTACACCCATGCATATATATATATATATATATATATATATATATATATATATATATATATATACAGAACATTGACTGGGCTGCCTGTAGGGACCTTATGAGAAGTTGCACATATTAGGAAGGCGTCAGTAGATTATGAGGGGACACTCACATTGCAGAGATCATTGGTAGAGTTGAGTATTTGAATGTTTGAGCATGTATTCATATCTATATGTGTAAATACGTGATTACAAGCCTTTATACATTTAAATGCAACAATACAACCAACATTCATTAAGTTCCTGCTACTTACAGAATATTGTGCCAAATATTTGAGGAGAAAGTTTTTAGGTGAAGTTTAATCCTACATGCTTTTATTAAGTTTTGAATATGTGTGATATCATAGATGGAGGTTACCCTAAAGGGCAACCAAGAGGAATATGGTATGAATGAGATAGCTACAAAAAAAAAAAAATACAAACAAGGAATTTTACAGGAAGAACATTCTAGAAGATATCTTCAAAGACATTTATGACCAAAGAAAAGATATGCTGGTCACATAACAGGATTACCATTGGATAACAGAGAACGGTGTAGTATATTAGTATTTCCTAACTTTCAAGAGAGCTAAAGAAAGGTCCCCAACATGTTGGGTGAGCCACTTGTAAAGAATTAAGGAAAGGCACAGGTGAGAGTTCCACAGGAGGGACAGGCATAGATAGATTGTAATCTCATCTCACACTGATGAGATGACAGATTCATCTGAGATCCAGCTATGTATATGTAATATATGGTGCTTGGTATAGAACCCAGACAGATTAAAATAAAAAACAGACCCTCCTCTCAAGACACTTACATTCCACTGGAGAATATAGGAGGTATGTAGAGATAAACACTAACAGATGGGAAGACCAGTAAAACATTTGCAAAGCAGGAAATACCAGAGCCAAGAGTCAAAGTAGGAGACAGATTTTTTTTTTTTGCATTTTTGGAGGGCAGTTGGGGTTAAGTAACTTGCCCAAGGTTACATGGCTAGATTTTTTGTGTGGGTGTTAAGTGTCTGAGGCTGCAACTGAACTCGGGTCCTCCCGACTCCAGGGCTGGCGCTTTACTCACTGCACTACCTTGCCGCCCCATAGGAGACAGATTCTAAAAGAATGAAGTGAAGAGGGAGAATATTTGGGGTTTGAGCTAAAAACCTCTATGAAGAAATGGACATGGGATGGACATTTCAGGGAATGGAAATTAAATTGAATGTATAATAAAGGGTAATAATGTGAAATAAATCTAGAAAACTAAGCTGAAGCTAGATGGTGAAAGGCTTGAAATACTAGGCTTGACTTTCTCTCCTCAAACAATTTACAACACGGCTCCAGATTTTTCATAGTAATGGATTTCATACCCTTTATATTCCAATCAAACTGACTGACTAGGTCCCTGAATTCTGTGTAATTGGATCTGGCAATGCAAGGAGTGCTTCTGAAGCTACTCATCATGTTGAGGACCTGGGGATCCTGCTAAAAGGACAGCTGTGATGACTTTAATGGGAATGCCTTTGAGAGACTGTGAAGCAAGCTTGTACATTATGTAAATGGTTACAGTCTACTAACCATGTAATTAGGAGAAGTATCTTTGATAGGCGGCATAGGTAGATGCCTTCAAAATGTCCTTAGTCAACCTCAACAAATTTCCCTCCAGCTGTTTTCTCTTGGCCACTCTGATATTGGTTTGATTCTTGTACCTACATTGCCTGTTGAGAGATAATGTCGTGAGGGCAGAGATCTTATTCACCAAGGCCTGCTTGTGGCATTTGCTCTTGGCCTCTATGTCCAATTTTTATTTGTTTGTTTTAACATTCTATGTGAAAGGATCAGACTTATATGAGTTTCAAAAGGTCACAAAAGCCACTATGCAGGCATGCCAATGCCCAAGTGTCCCAGTATCCCAATGTATTTTACAGCCACCCCAGCATCAATGTCTCTAGGGAAATGGAGTTACCTTAAGGATCTAGCCTTCTGACAAGGACACATCTAGCAATCTTGCCATATCTGGACATAAACTTGGTGGGACCAATGTTGTGTAAAATCTGAGCTAAATTTAAACATACCCTCCCAAGAGACCAATATTGGACAGAAGAGAGTATGCCCTCAAGGGTAGAGTAGAAAATATTTGAACATTTGTTCTTGCTGTGTCTTTGAAGTAAATACCCCATTGTGAAATTCAGTTGATATTAAGTGGCTAAATTGAATTGGAGTACCACTTACTGGCATTGGGGAAGAATATAGCTAATGGAGCCTCAAGTCAATAGCTCAAAACATCCTGGAATTTTTAAATCCTAAGAACCATGAAGGATTGCTATATTAGGCCTCGCTTTTGAGGACAGATCAGAACATACTTGCTTCATCTTCATTCTACATCCATCTCCTAGCCTTGCACAGCTCCCCCTCCTCCTTCCTGTAGTTCACTTACCTTTTCTTCTGTCTTTTAGAATCTTTTTCTTTCTTCAGAGTTCCTCTCTTGTACAACCTCATCTGTCAAATCATCTCTCAAACCACCTACCATTACCTTTTCTGAGTTCATGTAGGATGTAAACTCCTTGATATCAGGAGTGGTTTCATTTTTTTTCTCTATAGGCCCAGTTCTAGAATAGTGATTAATAAATAATTAACAAAGCATTGTTTAACATGTTTAAATAATTAATTCAATTATAATCTAATGGAAATCAGAAATGCAAACTCCATGGAAGTATTTTAAAACTCAGGTGCATTTTGCAGAAATCTAGTGGCTTCTGATTTATTACTGAATCCAAATATATCTATGGACTACTCTGACAGGAAAGATTTTGAAAGAATTTTGTATTAATAATGTACAATTTTTGTAAATGAGCAGAGAAAAACACTGTATGAGTATAAAGCAGGGAACTAAGAGGAAAATTGGGTTGGCAAAGAAGGCATTTTTGATGGCCAGAAAATAATCTCCAAGTACTACCCCACCCCAGGACCTTATATTCATTCAATCAATTACAAAGTCCCTGTTCTAAATATTACTCCACCCCTAGGCTGTACCTTCATTTAGTCCATCACAAAGCCCCTCTTCTCAAATGGAGATTACTTTCCAAACATAAGTAAAGTACATTCATTTGTTCAACCATAGAACACAAAAAGGTCAAAAGTTCCCCACCCCTGGATCACAATTGAATCTACCCCAGAGTTACATCAAGTTTAAGCACAGCACTTAATACCAAAATGGAGGTCTTTTCTTCATCTTGACATGAGGCAAGTTCTCAGCAATCTTAGTTCCTGGGGAGACAAGGCTTAGCAAGGCCACAAGATACATTGCCAGTCTCTTCATTAATTCATCCTCTGTCTGCAGAACAGTCCTAGAACCCCTGAAAACATTAGCAAAACACTCTCCCAGGATTTCTGTAAACATACAACAAGAAAATCCTTCTTCAGGGCTTATGAACCAACAGAAAGGTTCCCAGACCCCTGCAACAACAGCACTGTCCTTCACCAATGGACAGTATTCACTCTCTGTCTGCAGGACAGTCTCAGGAGCTCTTAGCCAACAGCCAGGTTCCAGGACTTCTTTAACAGGACTGTCTTTCACCAGTGGACAAATCTGGCAAAACAATATCAAAACAGACAGACAAAGTACCAGCAAAACAGCCATGTCTCCTCGGTCCTTGGCAGCTCAGGGGGCAGGTCTCAAAAGTCCTAGGCGATTCAAAGTCTCCCTCAGCAATCCTCTCAGTCTCTCTCTGCCTCCACGAGGGTGCTGCTTCCAAAAAGTTCTTCTGTCTCTCTCTTGTCTCTCCAAATCTACGTCACCAGCTCCTCCCAGTTCAGGACTCTCTTTTCACATCAACAAGTCCATCCCACAGGATTAACAAGCTCTGGGTTTTAACACAATCAATTTGAAAACCAAGCCAATACAGGGGGATCTTTATATTCCATTACTATAACAACTACACATAGGGTTATTCCTTATCATTGTAAATTGTGGAACAATTGGTCTATACTGATGTTGGGACATTCCTTACCAAGTGTTCCCTATGTGTGTGGAATCACTGATCTTGAGCAAAGGAGAAAGAAAATGCATTATGGTAGATGAGCAAAAAGGGGAGAGTCACCCATGAATAGACACATCACAGGAAAGAAATAACTAGCTAAAAAAAATTGTCAATGACTTGGAAAAAGGCACGGATCAATTTTTCAGATGTCTCAACATTAGCAAAGATAGTTAAAATATTGGATAGTAAAGAAAGGACGTAAAAATATTTCAACAAGCTAGAACTTTGTGCCAACTCTAATAAAATGCATTTTAATAGGGTTAGTAACAAATACTTCAGTTTAAAAAATCAGCTTCGTAAACAAAATAGGGGGTGATTCTAGGTAAAGTTCTGAGAAAATGTTAGGGAGGATCATTCTTGACTAGGAGGAAACAGAAAAGCTCTTATAGAAGAGTTAGTACGTACACAGAGCCTTGAAGGATGACAGTGATTTCAGCAGGTAGATATGAAGACACCATAATTCTCAGGTTTGGGCTAATACAGAAATACAGAAAGATGGTAAAATGAGGTTTATAAACAGTTGCTTCTCCAGAATCACTGCAAGGTACAGAGCTTGAGAAGTATAATGTGAAACAAGAATGAAAAGGTACCAAGCCACAAGGCAAAATGGATTATAAAAAGGGTCTCTACCTAGTCTATTGCTATATGAATCTCAAATTCAATGTCAGGAAAAGGATGTATATTCATATCTCAAGTTCCCAAAACTCTAACTTTATTTGCATTGAAAAGAGGTCACCAGACAGGCAGGCCCAGAAGGCGAGGCCTGCAGACAGAGGCAGGCCAGAAGGGGCCTGATCGACCCGGAGGGCAAGTCTTCCCACCAACCACAAGGGCCACTACCAGACCTATCACCAAAGGGCTGGGACTGGAAAGAGCAAGGTAAGAAGCAAATACAGGGGCCCCTGTCCTGGACAGCAAACACTCCTGGGGCTACCACTTCATAGCCCAGAAACATTAAAAAAAAAGCCCCTTTCAGGACCTCCAAAGACTAAGATGACAGAGTGAACCTCACTTGCTCCAAAACCCCCCTCTGACCCTGAAAACATAGTAACTCTTGCCCCAGGGCAAAACCCTCTACAGTAAAGATTTGGGATCCTAGAGGAAGGGCGTGGCTAGCATCCTGCCTCAAAATTAGTAGAAAGCAAACTACAAAAACAAAGACTCTGGAGTCCTACTATCCTCAAAGGGAGGAACCAAACTCAGAGGGAGACAAGGTAGACTCCACACCCACAGCTGAAACTTCCACAGGGAATGGGTCCCAAGCACAGAAGGCTCTCTTAGATGAGATCAAAAGGAACTTTGAAATCAAAATGAGAGAGAAAGAAGACAAAATGAATAATTCTCTCAAAACCAAAATAGCAGAACTAGAAAAACATTATAATGAGGAAAATATCTCTCTAAAAAGAAAAGTATATGATATGGAAAAGGAGCTCCAAAAATTAACCAAGGAAAATGATTTGCTAAAAACTAGAATCAACCAAATGGAAACAAATAACTCTATGAGGAACCAAGAATTAGTCAAGCAAAACAACAAGAATGAAAAATTAGAAAAAGAGGTAAAATACCTCAAAGAAAAAAATAACTGACCTGGAAAACAGATCCAGGAGAGATAATCTGAGAATCATATGCCTACCAGAAAATTATGATGAAAAAATTAGCCTGGAAAACATTCTCCAAGAGCTCATTAAGGAAAACTGCTCTGAGATACTAGAACCTGAGGATAAAATAGAAATCGAGAGAATCCACCAGACACCTGCTGAAAGAGATCCCAAACTGAAAAGTCTTCGAACTGTTGTGGCCAAACTCCAGAACTGCCAGATAAAAGAGAAAATATTTCAAGTGGCCAGAAAGAAACAATTCAAATATTGAGGGTCCACAGTGAGGATTGCACAGGATTTGGCAGCCTCTACACTGAAAGATCAGAGACAGTGGAATACAATTTTCCGGAAGGCAAAAGAGCTCGGGTTACAACCAAAGATCACATACCCAGCGAGACTGAAGATATTCTTCCAGGCAAAGAGATGGTCATTAAATTATATAACAGAGTTCCAAACCTTCTTGATAAAAAAGCCAGAACTCAATGGAAAATTCAACCTCCAATTACGAGATGCAACAGTGCCTTAGAAAGGTAAACAAGGAAAACACACACACACCCTGATATTTGATAAGAGCAAACTAGTTATAGACAAGTAGAGGATATGAGTATAAAATACACAAAATGATGATTTAAAAAAATCTTATTAAGGGCTACAAAGGAACTGCAATGGAAGAAAGGGAATGAATGAAGTGGAAAAGGGTAAATTATGCCACACATAGAGGCATAAAAACAGTATAGCAGAGGAAAAGAAGGGAGGGAGATGGGAATCATATGAGCTTTTCCTTCATTGGTTCTAGTGCAAGGAGGGAATAACAACCAGTTAATCATAGGACTCTATGGAGAAGAAACGCAAAATGTATCATTTTAGAGGGAAAGAGGGGAGGGAGAGGAGCTTCGCATGAGATTTGTTCCTGTCACTCTCGGTGTGAAGAAGAAATAACATACTTCATTAACTATGAAAATATCCTACAGGCAGTAGGAGGGGGAAAGTGCTAAGAAATAGGGGTGGGAGTGTATTGTAGGGAGGGAAGAAGGGGAAAGGGGAGGAAAAGGGAGGGGGGCTGATAAGGGAATACTGAGGGAGGTGGTGGTCAAAAGAAAAACTATTAAAGGGGGGAAGGGAGAAGGGAGGGAAAATATGAACATTAAAAGGGGCGGGAATAGGATGGAGGGAAAGAAAGAGATAACAATCATAACTATAAATGCGAATGGAATGAAGTCTCCCATAAAATGGAGATGGATAGCAGAATGGATTAGAAATCATAATCCTACAATATGCTGTTTATAAGAAACACATCTGAAACAGAGGGATACACACAGGGTAAAGGTAAAAGGCTGGAGTAAAATATATCATGCCTCAGCTAAAGTAAAAAAAAAAAAAGCAGGGGTAGCAATCCTTATCTCAGATAAAGCAAAAGCAAAAATTGACCTAACTAAAAGAGATAAGGAAGGAAACTATATCCTGTTAAAAGGCACCATTGAGAATGAAGAAATATCATTACTTAACATATATGAACCAAAGTGGTGTCGCATCCAAATTCCTACAGGAGAAGGTAAAGGAATTAGAGGAAGAAATAGATAGCAAAACTATACTAGTGGGAGACCTTAATCTCCCCCTCTCTGAACTGGATAAATCCAACCTCAAAATAAACAAGAAAAAAGTTAAGGAGGTGAACAGGATTTTAGAGAGGATAGGTATGATAGATCTCTGGAGAAAACTGAATGGGGATAAAAAGGAATATACTTTTTTCTCAGCGGTTGATGGCACATACTCAAAAAATGACCACGTTTTAGGGCATAAAAACCTCACAATTCTATGCAGTAAGGCAGAAATATTAAATGCATTCTTCTCAGATCATGATGCAATAAAAATTATATGCAATAAAGGGCCAGGGAAAGACAGACTAAAAACTAATTGGAAATTAAAAAATTTAATGCTAAAGAATGAGTGGGTCAAACAAAAAATTATAGAAACAATCAGTAATTTCATTCAAGAGAATGATAATAATGAGACAACATACCAAAATTTGTGGGATACATTAAAGACAGTTCTTAGGAAAAATTTTATATCCCTGAGTCCATACATGATTAAATTAGAGAAAAGGGAGCTCAACGAATTAGGCATGCAATTGAAAAACCTAGAAAAAGAACCAATTCAAAATCCCCGATTAAATACTAAATTAGAAATACTGAAAACCAAAGGAGAGATTAATAAAATTGAAATTAAGAAAACTATTGAATTAATAAATAAAACAAAGAGCTGGTTTTATGAAAAAAACAACAAAATTGATAGACCCTTAGTCAATATGATAAAAAAAAAAAGAAAGAAGAAAACCAAATTATGAGTGTCAAAAATGAAAAGGGTGAATCTACCTCCAATGAAGAGGAAATCAAAACAATAATTAGGAATTGTTTTTCCCAATTGTATGCACATAAATTTGACAATCTTAGGGAAATGGATGAATATTTACAAACATACAAATTGCCTAGATTAACTGAAGAGGAATTAAATTACTTAAATAATCCCATCTCAGAAAAAGTAATTGAACAAGCCATCAGTCAACTCCCTAGGAAAAAATCTCCAGGGCCAGATGGATTCACTAGTGAATTCTATCAAACATTTAAAGAACAATTGATTCCAATATTCTACAAACTATTTGGGAAAATTAGTGAAGAAGGAGTCCTACCAAATTCTTTTTATGACACAAATATGCTACTGCTACCTAAATCAAAAAGAGATAAAATAGAGAAAGAAAATTATAGACCAATCTCCCTCATGAATATAGATGCAAAAATTCTAAATAAAATACTAGCAAAAAGACTACAGCAACTTATCTCAAGAATAATACACTTCAATCAGGTAGGATTTATTCCAGGAATTCAAGGATGGTTTACTATTAGGAAAACCATCAGTATAATTGATCATATCAACAATAAAACTAGCAGAAACCACATGATCATCTCAATAGATGCAGAAAAGGCTTCTGACAAAATACAACATCCATTCCTATTAAAAACTTTAGAAAGTATAGGAATAAATGGAGCCTTCCTTAAAATAATAGGTGGCATCTATTTAAAGCCATCAGCAAGTATTATACATAATAGGGAGAAGCTAGAAGCATTTCCCATAAGATCAGGGGTGAAACAAGGGTGTCCACTATCACCCCTCTTATTCAATCTGGTACTAGAAATGTTAGCAGTAGCAATTAGAGAAAAAAAAGAAATCAAAGGAATCAAATTAGGCAAAGAAGAGACCAAGCTATCACTCTTTGCAGATGATATGATGATATACTTAAAGAATCCTAGAAAATCAAGTAAAAAAACTACTTGAGACAATAAATAAATTTGGCAAAGTTGCAGGATATAAAATAAACCCAGACAAATCCTCGGCATTCCTATAAATTTCCAATGAAATTCAACCGCAAGAGATAGAAAGAGAAATCCCATTTAAAGTTACTGTAGACATTATAAAATATTTGGTAATCTACCTGCCAAAATAAACCCAGGACCTATATCACCACAACTACAAAAAACTTTTCACACAAATAAAGTCATATCTTACTAATTGGAAAAATATCAATTGCTCATGGCTGGGTCGAGCTAATATAATAAAAATGACAATTTTACCTAAATTAAATTACATATTTAGTGCCATACCAATTAATTTACCAAAATCTACTTTATAAAGGTAGAAAAAAATAGTAACAAAATTCATTTGGAAGAATAAATGGTCCAGAATATCAAGGGAATTAATGAAAAGAAAGGATAGGGATGGTGGACTAGCTATACCAGATTTCAATCTTTATTATAAAGCAACAGTCATCAAAACTACTTGGTACAGGCTGAGGAATAGAGGAGTTAATCAATGTAATAGATTAGGCACATGGGATTTAGAAGTCAATGACTATAGTAATCTATTGTTTGATAAACCCCAAGACCCTGGTTTTTGGGATAAGAACTCACTATTTGACAAAAACTGCTGGGAAAACTGGAATATAGTATGGCAGAAACTGGGCATAGACCATTATCTAACACTATATACCAAAATCACGTCTAAATGGGTGCATGATCTAGGAATAAAGGTTGATACTGTAAGCAGTCTCCTAAAACAAGGAATAGTTTACTTATCAGACTTGTGGAGAGGGAAAGACTTTATGACTAAACAAGAATTAGAGAACATTATAAAATGTAAAATGGATAATTTTGACCACATGAAATGGAAAAGCTTCTGTGGAAACAAAGCCAATATAACCAAGATTAAGATGGAGGTGGGAAATTGGGAAAGAATCGTTACAACCTATGTCTCTGACAAAGTACTCATTTCTAAAATATACAGAGAATTGAGTCAAATTTATAAGAATACAAGTCATTCCCCAATTGATAAATGGTCAAAGGATAGGAATAGGCAGTTTTCAGAGAAAGAAATCAAAGATATCCATAAGCACATGAAGAAATGCTCTAATTCACTATTGATTAGAGAAATGCAAATCAAAACAACTCTGAGGTACCACATCTCACCAGTCAGATTGGCTAAGATGACAAAACAGGAAAATGACAAATGCTGGAGAGGATGTGGGCAAATTGGAACACTAATGCATTGCTGGTGGAGTTGTGAACTGATCCAGCCTTTCTGGAGAGCAATCTCGAATTATGCCCAAAGGGCTATAAATACTTTCATACCCTTTGATCCAGCAATACCACTCCTAGGGTTATATCCCAAAGAGATCATAGAAGTGGGAGAAAGACCCATATGTACAAAAATGTTTATAGCAGCTCTTTTTTGTGGATGCAAAGAATTGGAAATTAAGGGGGTGCCCATCATTTGGGAATAGCTGAACAAGTTCTGGTATATGCATGTTATGGAATACTACTGTGCTATAAGAAACGAGGAGCCTTCATATTTACCTGGAGAGGCTTAAAAGAACTGATGCTGAGTAAGAAGAGTAGAACCAGGAGAAATTTGTACACAATTACAGACACAACGTATGTGTGATGACCAACTTTGATAGACTGGACTCCTCTCAGCAATGCAGTGATATGTCAATCCCAAAAGACTCATGATGGAGAGAAATATGTGCATCCAGAGAAAGAACTAGAAAGAACTGAGTTTATATCCAGGTGGAAGCAAAATACCTGATCTTTTTCCTTCTCTTATTTGGTTTTATCTTCTTTACTATTTTTCATTCCAGCTGATACAATCCGTCTTTATAACCTGACTAATGCATAATGTGAAAGTATTCACAGATCCTATATTTGACTATATGCCGCCATTGGGGGGGAGGGGAGGGAGGAGGACAAAATGTGAAACTCAAGGAATTGTGGAATTGAATCCTGTAAACTAAAAGAAAACAAACAAATTTATTTTAAAGAATGAAAATTTAAAAAAGAGGTCACCAGAAATTAAATAAGCAATAACTGAATTTAATCAAACCACGAAAATACAACTTACAGGAGACATCATTAAATAAATTATTTTACCAACAGTAAACCAATGGAAAATGTCCCCTCACCCCTACTGATTGGTTGCTGTCCTTCATTCTTGAAAAGGCCCAAAATGATATCACTACGCTAGAGACAAGTTTCATTATGTCTAGTCAGACCAATATGGGCGCAGAATGGTCTACCACAGGTTGGGCACAAATAGTCCATTTGAATATTTGGGGCTGATTCTCTAAATTTGGGCATTTTACATTTCTTTTGAGTTATTTCCATTTTGCTTTGCTCACAGAGCACAAAACCTTCTCTAATGTTGTATGCCACACAATCAATTATAAAATTCTTAAGAAAGATTTTGAGAGGTTCTGTATTGCTTCTTCTGACCACCATGTGAACACTTACCCTGTGTGAGATCTCCATAAAATAGGGTTTTTTGGCAACTGCATGTGCTGCATTCGAACAATGTGGCTAGCCCATCGGAATCTCACTCTCTGAATCAGAGTTTGAATGCTTAGCAGTTTAGTTCAAGAAAGGACCTCAGTGTATCTTATCCTACCAGGCAATATTCAGAATCTTCCCAAGACAATTCAAATGGAAGTGATTCAGTTTCCTGGATTGGCACTGGTGGACTGTCCAGGTATCTCCCCACTAACACATATACACAGACCCCTGAGAGGAAAATTCAGACTTAAACAATAGGGACAAGACAGCCTTGAGTTGTCACTGAAGAAGCTACTTTATTTCTTAAATGACACTGAGTGACTCTCTCCCCACCTTTGTCAGTCACATCTCAGCTGGTGATTTCATCTCAGTGTTAAAGTCAGTCATAATGAATGGCATCTTTGTAACCCTCATGGTGTCTTAAAGTTCCCTTTCTGTCATCAGGCACTGATAACCCACCTCTATGCCTATCCTAAAACTGTTGCTAACCCTGTTATCCCTGGCATAGTCTTTTTAGGTATCCATACGCACAAAGAGAAGGAAAACTCAACACACACAGATACCAAGTGTCTGAGACAAAATTTGAACTCAGGTCTTTCTGACTCCAGGCCCAGCTCACCATCTACCATGCCACCTAGCTGCCCTACATTATGGTTGCTTCCACAAATCTAAGTAATTATGATAGCAATGTCTTTTGCCATATAATTCACCCACACCTTAATTTTTTTTAAATGATTGAGATGGTTTCGGTCATATGGAATATAAAATCTTTCTACAGAAATAATTGTTCTTATAGTCTCAGAGGTCTGGAATATACTATACCAAGATTGGGAATAGTTTCAGATTTCAATCATATTCTTTGAATTTGTTTTATGTTAACATTCATTCAGTTTTATAATTTCATCTTAACATCTATATAGGCCTCTGTTTCTTTATCTGACAAATGAGGGCCTCTGAGGTACCATCTAGCTCATGTTCTATGATTTTTAATACCAGTTACAATAAATATGGTTTCCATGTGCCTGGAGACTCATCCACAAGTCTTACCATAATTTCAGATGTGCATTAATTCTATTAACTCTTTTCAGGAGTAAGTGCAAAATGGCTCTGTGCTCTCTATTTCTTTCCCTTATTTTAAAACATTTATATATTCTGAAAACCATTGTCTAAAACAAACATTCAAATGCACAGACAATAAATTAAAAATGATTAGGTCTACATACTTCTCCTTAGGAGCTTTTAAGTTATATAAGACAATAAAAGGGAAGGTTTATTTATTTATTTGGGTTTGGAAGAGCTGTACTCTGGCAAGGACAAAACCGTGCTATGATTTCCTATGATTTTTTTAAAAGTTCTATTAATGTCTACAATTTTTGTACCAATCATTTTTCCTCAAACGTTCCCTGTTTCCCTCCCCCCTCCCACCACCTTTCTAATTAGAAGAAAACACTGAGGGAGTCAAGGTCAACCAGCAGGAACTAGACTCCTCTGTAAAAATATACTTGCAGCCATCTCAAATAGAGGTATCTGCACCTGCAGCCATCTCAAATAGAGGCAGTTAGGTGGTATGGTATACATATGTATGTATACATACATGTGTATTTTTTCTTTATTTTTTTAGAGTGCTGTACTTATAGGGGAGGAAGGCTGAATTCAAATCCCTCCTCAGACACTTAGCTGTATAAACCAAGGGTAAGTCACGTAACATCTCTTAGGCTCTGATTTCTCATCTGTCAAGTGGGGATATTAAAATGTACTTTATTGGATTCTTGTGAAGATCAGCTGAGGAAATATATATGACAGTGCTTTTTAAACCTTAAAGTTTCATAGAAATGCTAGCAAGTATCAAGTGCTTAGATTTTGTAATGGGTCCTTAAGTCAGGAACATCTCAGTTCAAATTCAGCCTCAGAAACTTACTGCCGGGTGATCCTAAGCAAGTCATTTCATATCTGTCTTCCTCAGTTTTCTCAGCTGTAAAATATGTATAGTAGCACTCTCCCCCTCCCCCCCGAGGTTGTTGGGAGGATCCAGTAAGATAATATTTGTAAGGTGCTTTGAAAAGCTTAAAGTGCTGTATTACAAAGGCTATTTTATTATTATTATTAATTATTATCATTACTCAACGATTGTTTTAAAAAATAAAAAAAAAACACTAAAATAATGTTGAGGACATCTGACCCTGCATACCAAATCCATTTATTCAGCTTACAAAAGGGCTAATTGCCTATTTCTTATACAAAGTCATGCTACACATTTTGGTGGCTATACTGATTGACGTTCCTTGGTTTGCATACCCCCATGTTTCCCCAATAATAAGACACTGTCTTATTATTCTTTTTGGACAGAAAAACACCAGAGGGCTTATTTTCAGGGGAGGGCTTATTTTAATGAACATTGACAGCAATTTTAATAAACAGGTAAATGTGAACAAAAAAATGTACCTTTATTC
>NW_027186473.1:40326875-40359175 GCF_028583685.1 Petaurus breviceps papuanus
GTATGTATCTAGAGACCATTTGTTCCATAGTCTCCAGTGGCTCTGTGGCCAGTAGGTCAAGAAACACTGAGTTAGATCCACTTGTAAGAATGCCCTTGCAGCAAGTTTTAGATTTTCAGTCTACAGAAGGATTTTCTGAGCTAGAAGGAGAACTGAAGAAGGGAAATGAAGGCAGGCTTAGGAAAACAGGTAAAGCATCTGTTTCTACATATGAACTGAAAATTCAAATAAATATCCAAAGGAAAAAAGGAAAACAAAAAAAAATTACAGTTATCATACCCAGAGCAGCACACAACAAATAAATAGTGACAGCAAAAGGTAAAAAAAGCATTCAGAATATGTGGAAGAAGAAACAGGAACTGGAGGAGACAGATTTCAAAAAGGAAAACATTTACCTTATTTCCACAGAAGTTAAGAATCTAGGCCTCTTCTAGGAGACTGCATAATGGTATGGGGACCAGTCTCATCTCTTATGTGCTATTAAAGCTGGTTAGCTAGGTGGAACAGTGCATAGAGCTCCAGGTCTGGAGTCAGGAAGATCTGAGTTCAAATGTGACTTCAGGCAATTACTAGCTGTGTGACCCTGGGCAAGTCACTTAACACTTTTGCCTCAGTTTCCTCACCTGTAAAATGATCTGAAGGAAATGGCAAACTACTTTAGTATCATTACCAAGAAAACTCCAAAAAGGGTCATGTAAAACCACACACAGCTGAAATGACAACATTTGACACTAGAAAGTCTTCCTTCTGATGTTGTAGCTATATTAAGTTTATATAGCCATAAGAATTCAATGGAAATTTGGATATAAGGATGTTGTATGTTGCCAGGAGAAGGTAAGCTACTTGTGGGCAAGAGTACCCAGTTCTTTGTAGGCCTTAATAAATGTTTATTGAATTGAATTAGGAGCTAAATATTGCTATTATTTTAATATCCGAATTAGTATATCAGAAATTTTTTTATGTGTTTTTCCTCAAACCAAACCTTTTCTGAAAATCTTTTTACTAATAAACAGATAACTTTCAACTTAAGACTTTCAACTTAAGATCTTTCAACTTAAGACTCCATTTCTCAAACCCGATGTCACCCTTGACTGTTCACTCTCAGTCACACCATATATCTAATTGTTTCTCAAATCTTTTCATAACTTTCCTTCACAATATCTCTCCCCTATTGTCCCCTCCATAGTTACTACCCTGGTTCAGATACTTGTTGACTCTCACTTGGAGTAAATACAGTAGCCTTGTCTCCCTACCTCATCTCTCCCCACTCCAATTCACTTTCCATTTAGCTGTTAAGGTGATTTTCCTAAAATTGAGGTCTGGCCATGGTCTACTCAATAAGCTCCAATCTTTTCCTTTTTCTCCTAGATTAAATTTTGACTTCTTTAAAACATTTCACATTGAAAGCCCTTCACATTCTGATCTCTTCCTACTTTTTCAGTCTTTACTTTACTCTTTACCCTTTACTCCCCTCTATGAAATCTTAAATCCAGCTCCACCAGCTTATTTGCCATTCCTTGTCCATAATGCTACAATTCCATGTCCCACCTACTTCTGTCCTTTTACCCCAGCATCTTAGCTTCCTTGGCTTGCTTTAAGATTCAACTCAAATACCCTTCTGCAGGCAGGCTTTCCATGTTTCCCCATCTGCTAAAACCTTCACCTCTGAAATTACTTTCCATCTACTCTTTTTCCATGTATCCCATGGAGCCAACACATTTTTAAATACCTACTTATTCACTTGTCTTTTCCATTAAATTATAAGCACTTAATAAATGCTGATTGTCTGACTACCAACATAAGAGTGGCCACTCAAGGGGCGGCCAGGTGTTTGAGCGAGTAACAGCACTGGCCCCAGTGTCGGGATGACCTGGAGATCAAATCTGGGCTCAGATACTTAGCACCACACCCAGAAATAACTGGCCATGTAACCTTGAGCAAGTTACTTAACCTCAATTGCTTAAAAAAAAAGAGTGGCCACTCGATGAATATGTACTCTGGCTATGACACAAGCCATGTAGTGCTATAAGTGAGTCCTGGCTAATTTGGGTACAATATGTGCTTTGGCTTCATGCTAAATAGAATGCAAAACTGGAGGCTTTAATCAGTTAGAACTGGCTCCTGAAAGTCAGTTGTTAAACTAAATGTGAGCATTTGCACTCAGAAACTAGCAAATGCTACAAATCCGGCCTTGATATTTTGAGTTTTTTTTCTGTCTAAACTTTAGAAAGTGATGGGAAAATGTCAACGATTTTTATTTAAAGGTTCATTTAACTTAACAATACTTGTTAAACATTTGTCAGCATGCTCCTGCCTCTTTGTGTCCCCACTGATTGCTCGATTCAATCGCTAAGTTCATGCTTTCTGTAATGATTGAGGTAAAGGAATTTGACATTCCTTTTATAACCTCTTAAAGAAATGACTAGATTCCAAACCCTGGAGGAAACACCACTCTATATAAGATTATTCAATTCTTCTCAATAAATATTTATTAAGTGTTCTAATGATAACAACAGCTGAAACTGAAATAGTTTCTATCCCCAAGAAGACTGTACTTAGAGGATTTAGCAGATACATATATAATTATATGACATATACATATATTTTAAAAGGTAGGGTGTGATGGGAGGGAAAGCAAGAACCAGTTCAAATGCTCTTGAAAAATTTCGCAAGGCATAGAATTTCTCACTTGCAAATGAGGGGATTAAGAAAAGCTTCCTATAAGAAGTGATAGCTGAGCTAAGTCTAAAAGGAAAAGAAGGTACAGATAAAGAAGGAGTGCAATCAAGGCATGGGAGAAAGTTTGTTTAAATGGAGAAAATCAAGACGAGGTAGAAGCACATTAAAAAATTACTGTTTCAGGGCAGCTAGGTGGTGCAGTGAATAGAGCACCAGCCCTGGAGTCAGGAGGACCTGAGTTCATATTTGGTTCAAATATTTCATATTTGGCTTCAGACACTTAACACTTACTAGCTGTGTGACCTTGGGCAAGTTACTTAACCCCAATTGCCCTGCCTTCCGCTCTCCAAAAAGGTGAAAAAAAAAAACCCCAGTAGCCTCAATGAATCAGAGCAAAGAGTCTATAAAAAGGAATTAACATGGAATAATTCTTTCTAGGAAAGTTAAAACCAAACTGAAGGGGTTCTTAAAATAAAATCTAAGAGGGACAAAGATTTTTGAGCTAGGGAATCACATGGTCAAATCAGGTTATTTGTGGACCTCTCTTAAGGATGGACTAGAAAGATGAGCAAAAGAATGTATGAAGACAAGAAAATATTAGAATTGGCCGACTAAGTGATGAGGGAATCAAGTAAGTTGATGACAATGTAAATGGAGAGGAAGAGACATGTGAAAAAAAATGTTGTGAAGCTAGAATGGACAAAATATGGTAACTGATTAGTTGCTATGAGGATCTTGAGCTCAGAGATTTTGACCTGAAAGTTAACTTAGAAGTCATCTAATCCATCCCTCCTCCTTTTTTTTTTTGGAGGGGGAAGGCAGGGCAATTGGGGTTAAGTGACTTGCCCAAGGTCACATGGCTAGTAAGTGTTTCTATCCCTCCTGAGTCTTGTAGAGGGGAAGTGACTTGACTAAATTCATACAGGTGACTTGGAGAGTCAGGCAGGAATTGAGCTTGGAGCTTGTGACTCAGTGTTCTTAACACTATATTGCAAAGTGTTTGAAATGACTGATAGGATAAATGACTCCAATTTTGAGTCTATATAATAGATGAAAACAAATACAGAAATAAGGAAGCGAGGGAGGAGGGATCAGTTGAAGAGAGGAAATGACGAATTTGCTTTTGGGCAAGTTGAATTTGAGATATGGATGGGACAGTCAGAGAGAAAGCAAGCATTTAAAAGTGTGAGAATGGGCCTCTGAGCAGAGGCTGGGGCTGGACATATAGATTTAAGACTCATGTATGTACAGATGATATATGAAAAGAGAATATTAATAAGATAATCATTCGAATATAACTTGTCTATTATTAATTAATCAATAAACAGTCTATGTGCCTGACATTATGCTAGGTGTCAGAGAGATATATAAAAGTGAAACTTTTTTTGACCTTAAGGAACTTACATTTTATGGGTGGTATTGCTGGTATTTTTAGCAGGATTTAAGAAAAAAAAAGCTGGTGTATAGTCTTTTAAAGGCTGGTATATAGCTTGTGTATAGACAAAAGTGCTGGACAGGAGGTTGACCCAAATATCCAAGACTCAGTGTCTGTGATTTTGATTCTTGAAGGTGCCTGTGGGAAAGAACAAAAGCCAGAAAAGAAAGATGTCACTGAGAAAATCCAACTTGTCACATCAGTCCCACCCCATAAGTCACTTAAGTCTGTGGAGATGGCCAAAGACACTGGCTTGACTGAAATAGATAAGTAAACAAAGTGAGGAAACTGTGAAATTAAATAATATTTTGACACCTTTGTGTTGATTACATACAAAAATGTTAAATGAGGAGAGGTTGGATGGCCAAGGGAAAAAAAATGTTTCAGTACATAACTGAATACAACATAGAAATATAAGTATTTTTACTTTTCTGGCATGATATCATTACTGGTTGTTAAGGAAAAATCATATTTTGTTAAAATATTTAAAGATTATTTCTGCCCAGTTCATATTTAAATATTTAATGATGAACCACTGAAGCACTATGCTGTCTATTCCAAGTCTGTTACTGCAGCTCTCTGGAAATTCTGAAGCTCAGAATCTGTATAACAAAGCAAAGATAACAAGTTGTGATTTATAGGAAGAACTATTATAAATGGATGTGATTATATATATATATACATATACATGTATATAAACAGATATATAGATGTAAATATATTTCATAGCAGATATACTTGTCTTATGTTGATCTTTAGAATGGCAAAGATTACTGCTGAGAATACAGAAGTAAAAAAATACTTTAATTTCAAGGATATTCGGATTTAGGAAGGAGACAAGAGTGAAATATATGAAACAAAAATTCAAGACTAGCTAAAATTTTAGATAAATGTGTAATGGAGAATATTTCATTAAAAACACAACTAACAATGACCACATGTCTGCATATACCATATTTGGTACAAACAGTCCCCCATTTATGTTCCATACATTTCATCACTCAATATTGACAATTGAAGTGTTCTGAGTTCTGATATCTTTTTGTGTTGCTTTTCTTCACAATAGTGGGGGTAGAGAATCATCTGCTTTCTTAGATCTACATAACTTCATGAAAGTCTTCTAAGTTTCTTAAAATTTCCAATATTGATCATTTCTCATTAGGCAATAATACTCTATTGAATCCATATACAACCAATTAGTACTTAGCACTTCCCAAATTGATGGACAACAATTTTGTTTCTAGATTTTTGCTTCCAAAAACAGCACAGCCAGCTTAATTAAAAAAAAAATTCCAATCAACTCTTATGGGGTTGAATTTGAAAGTATACATTCAAATTACTTTGATCTCTCCCTTCTAGGTACCCTGCCATAAATCTGTATAAAACAAATGCAATCCTCACCCAGCAATACCACTTCTAAGGTTGTATCCCAAAGAGATCATAGAAGTGGGAGGAAGACCTGTATGCACAAAAAAATATTTATAGCAGCTCTTTTTGTGGTAGCAAAGAATTGGAAATTAAGGGGGTGACCATCAATTGAGGAATGGCTGAACAAGTTGTGGTATATGCATGTAATGGATTACTATTGTGCTGTAAGAAATGAGGAGCAGATGGACTTCATATTTACCTGGAGAGGCTTATATGAACTGATGCTGAGTGAGAAGAGTAGAACCAGGAGAAAATTGTACACAATTACAGACACAACATATGTGTAACAACCAACTTTGATAGACTGGACTCTTCTCAGCAAATGCAGGGTTATAAGTCAAACCCTAAAAGAGGGTGATGGAGAGAGATGTCTACATCCAGAGAAAGAACTAGAAAGAACTGAGCTTGAATCCAGATTGAAGCAAACTACCTGATCTTTTTCTTTTTCTTCTTTGGTTTTGTTTCCTCTTTCCCATTGTTCATTCCATCTGATACAATCTTTCTTTATAACATGACTAATGTCTAATGTGAAAGTATTTACAGATCCTGTACTTGATTGCATGCTGCCATGGGGGTGGGGAGGGGTGGGAGGGAGAGAAATTTTAAAACTCAAGAAATTGTGGAACTGAATCTTGTAAACTAAAAGTAAACAATCAAATTAATAAATACCAAAAAAAATTTTTAAATAACAAATGCAATCATGTTACATTCCCTTATGTACAGAAACATGTTGACTTATGTAGTAATTAGGATTCTACAAATTAAATGTAATATTTAGTCACAATGTTTGTTTACACAATTTAATTCCCTTAATTCAGATATCTAAAATACAGATAGCTAAAAAACCCTGAATAGGAATTTTTTTTTTAAACAATAGGGTTATATGAACTCAGAGTGCAACCTTTGAGGGGAAAATGGGTTTCTTTTTAAAAACTTCTGAACTCAAAAAAATAACAAAATAATAATTATAATTATCACCATTTCCATATATACAGTAGAATACAGAAAGAATTATCAAAGAAAGTGAGTCTCTAGTTTGTACTGATTATCTATGTGCTTTATGTAAGTACATTATATATATGCATCCTTCTGACTTCCTTTTATTTTCTTCTGTGTTTTTAAAAAAATGTTTCTTTGTTAATCACTGTTGCTAACCCCCAACCCTACCCCATCTCTAAGCAGCACCAATTCAAAACAGATTGGGGGACCTTGCAGCAAATAAGCAAAGTCAATCAAAATAAATCCATACGATGACTATGTCCAAAAATGTATTTCTCTTTCTCCATCACTTCTTTCTGTTGGTGGAATCATGGTTGTTTATTGCTTTGATGAGAGTTCCGAAGACCTTCCAGTGATTTTTTTTTTTGGATTGTGGTCATTATAAAAATCATTCTACTGGTTCTGTTCACTTGAATGTGCAACAGATGATATAATTCCCAGGACTGTCTGAAATTTTCTCTTCCGTTATTTGTCAGGGTACAATATTGTTTGTTATTCATTTTTGAAGAGAACCAATGACATCTTGGGATAATGCCTTGACTTGTACATGAATCTGGATTTATATGAGGCAGAACTCCATGTGTCTTCAGTCTCACTCTCTCTCCAAGAGTTACTGAAGTACAATGGCTAGCCAAAAGTCAAGAGGATTGGCAATGGCCTGAGATGCAGTGCATGACTTTGGTGTCTTCAATGTGACCAAGCTCTAGGTGTTCCATGGCACCTGCTTCACCTGCTTTCATGGTCATCAGAACACACTGTTCTCATCCACCCATTCTACTGGGGGAAATCTTCACATGCTTGGAGTAGACACCTCCCCCAATTCACCTACGGGTTTGAGGCCCCTCAATTACCTTCAACCTGGTTTAGCCCATTTGCCGAAATGGTTTGCTAGGATGTAGCCATTGCATGTGCCACCACTCCTTGGGCAAGCCCTCACACCAGAGATACTAGTCCTCCCTAAATACTCTCTATAACCCACAATAATATTCCATTATTTTCAAACACAACTTTTTTACCCATTCTCCAAATGATTATTATACTCCTAATAGATTTGTTTCCCTCCCCTTCTCTATCCTCCTTTCCCTGTCTTTTCCTTCCCCATCCCCCTTCAGAATCAAAGTTAATATTGTTTGTTTCTTCCTGGTATTATCCACTCTCTTAGCCCCATCCACCACCCCTACCTGTTTCCCTTTCAACTTTGATATATTTCTACACCAAACTGTTTGTATGCATGTGGGTGTGTGTTTTAACCTTTCTTTGCCTGTTTCAGATAAAAGTAAGATTTATCTGATATTTGTTCTCCCTTCCCACTTCCTTTGTTTTTGTTTATTCTTCTCCTCAAGCACCCCAAAGATGAGAAATAGCAAGTTCCACCCCCTCCTTCCATTCTCCACAAGTATATTCCTTTTCCTTTCCTGTTTTTTTTTTAATTTAAAAACCTCAGAAAAGAGTCAATCTACCCTTTTGGTACTCTGTTTCGTTGTTTTGTTTTGTTCTGTTTTTCTAACACAAATCCAACAATAACCTTAAAGACATTAAGGTTCTGAAGATACATTATTTTTTTCTTCCTCTCCTCTCATGACTCAGATAAGCTTACAGATCTCAATTTCTCTTCCCTGTATATGCATTTTGAAGTTCCCACTCAGCTGTTTCTGCTATCTTACATTAAAGTTCCTTTCCTTCCCTTCTTTCCCCAGGATTATATTCAACCAAGCAAGATGAGTTATTTTTTATTGTAAACCCCATTCTTTTTCCCTTTGGGATATTGTATTTCAAGATCTTGTCTTATTCATAGAAGAATCTACCAGTTCTTATTACCCTGACTATGGCCCTTTTACACTGGAGCTACTTCTTTATGGATGCGTATAGTACTTTTTTTTTTTTTAATTTGATGTGGAGATTCTGGATTTTGTAGATATTCCTAGAAATTTTGCTTTGGAAACCTCTTTCAGAAGGTGATTGGTGGATTCTTTATAACTTCACTTTGTACTCTAATTATAATACATATGGAAAGGTCCCATTACAACTTCTTGAACTATGGAATCCAAGTTGTTTTTGTTCTTGTTTTTGGTGGGTTTTGGTCATGGTTTTCAGGAAGTCTAATTATTCTTAAATGGTATTTCCTTGACCTGCTTTCTAGGAGAGTTGTTTTTGATATTAGATATTCTGCATTTTCTTATATTTTATTCAATCTTAATTTTGTTCTAAAATTTCTTTTTCTCCCGTTGAGTAACTGATTTCTCTTTTGTCTATTCTAATTTTCAAATATCATGGATCTACAGTCAGGATCACACAGGAACTAGCAGCTTCTATATTAAAAGATCATAGGGATTGGAATATGATATTTTGTTAAGTTCACCACTTTTTCTTCTAAGATTTTTTATTCTTCTTCAAAATCTACCCTCGAGGGCTTTTATATAATTTATTTTTAATCTCTTCATTTTTTTCTGGATGTTCATGTAGTCTGTGTGAAAAATATATTTTATTTTTCTTTGAGTCTTTGCTAGTTACTGTTATTGAAAATGCTCTACTTCCAGATTGGATTTTAAGACATCTGAGGATCAACAGTAATTCTTTAGAAGGTTTTGCATTTTTATCGCTTCACCAGCCTCTCTGATCCTAGTTCCTGAACTGTGGATTTGT
This sequence comes from Petaurus breviceps papuanus, assembly GCF_028583685.1. NCBI lineage: Eukaryota > Metazoa > Chordata > Mammalia > Diprotodontia > Petauridae > Petaurus > Petaurus breviceps. The sequence continues at coordinate 40,336,060 of NW_027186473.1, forward strand.
GCCAGCACTTGGCTCTACCTTTTTGCTTTGGATAGTATGGTCTGTAGAACATGGTTGGAATCTAGGTCATCTGGGTTCTGGCACTGATCTCCATCCCCAAAGGTTAGTAACTTCCTGGATCTTTGAGGTTTAGAGTGTTGGGCCTTTTGATATCACCATGCAGACTCAGGACAGAATGTTGGGGATCTTGGAGACCAATAGATCAGGATGTTCCAGTCTGAGAACAAAATCCTTTCTTTGCAATTCACAGACCTTCATAATTTAGCTCCTCCCTCCTCCTTCCCAGTTATCTTATCTCTCTGCTAACTTCATACTCTTCAATCCAGTGACACTGGCCTCCTGGCTGTTGCACAAACAGAAAATTCCATATTTTTTCTGGTGGTCTCCCATGCCTGGAATGCCCTCTCTCCTCATCTCCACCTAGCACCTTTTTGGACTTCTTTTAAGTCTCACCTAAAATCCCAACTACATGGGATGCCTTTCCCAAACCCTCTTAATTCTGGGATCTTCCTTCTCTTAGTAATTTCCTGTTTATCCTGTCCATAGCTTGTTATTTGTTTGCTTGTTGAGGGCAGGGACTGTCTTTTGTCTCTCTTTGTATCTTCAGGGTACAAGTGACTCACAGGGGCACAGAACATAGTACCTGACGTGTAGTAGACAATCTGTAAATATTGACTATTAGCTACTGACCTAGGGTTAGTGAGGTCTCCCTGTTTACTACCCCTCCCAATCCCCTTCCTAGGTCCCCCCAGTTGGGTTTCCAACCACTCTGGAGTAACGTTAGGGAGTCCTCCATTCTTGCCTCTCCCAACCAAGCCTTGCAGGCTTCGAGTTTCTCCGGTCTGTTTCAGATTAAACAAGAAATCTGATGATTTTTTTTCTGATTCAGTATTTTCTTTGCAAGCAGCCCCCTTTTCTAATGTCTGTGGGCTTCTGGCTGACTTTCTGGGAAGTTCTAGGGTACACCAAGTCATTTAGCATAGCTTAAGATTGGATTCCTTAATTATTCCTTGGCTTTATCTCATCTTTAGGTTCTGGCTGAGGCACACTTGGGGGAGCTGTCTCTCTTCAGGCAGCCATTCCCCCTTGCACCTTTTTGAGTGGCACACACTTTAGGATCCTTCTTTAAAGAAAAAAAAACTATCAGGTTCATAGTATTTAAAGATGAAAGGAAAGGCATCTATCTAGGTCAACTCACTTGTTGTACAAAGGAGAATCTAAATCCTAAAGAGGTGAAATGACTTATCCAAGTCAGAAAGGTTATAGGGAACAGAGCCAGAATTCTAAATCAAGTCCCTGATGACAACCCAGAGTTTATTTGATTACATCAGCTTGCTTCCCTCATTAGGTTTTTTTATATTGAATGACTCGTGAGCTCTCTGACCTTGAGATCACACACACACACACACACACACACACACACACACATACATTGTGTTGCTAGGCTAAGCATTACTGAATGTCCTTTAGTGTTCAACCCTTTGAAATGTGTGGGACTTGGGAAAGATGCTATCAAAGAAATGCTACAGAAAAGTGAGAATATATAAGGTATATATGAGGCAGCTAGGTGGCTCAGTGGATAGACTGCTAGCCTGGAATAGGGAAGACCTGCATTTGAGGAATTTTGAAAGAGAAGTGATGCAGAAGAAGAAATTAATAAGTGAAAACAATGGCCTAGAGATAACACAGGGTAAGGAATGGACAGGCTACATGTTTCATGGAATCCTCATGATATCAGTCAGGGAAAAATGGCGGCGGCGGCGGCGGTGGTGGTGGTGGTGGTGGTGGTAATATATTGATATATGGGATATGGAATAGTAAAGCAGGTAGTGATTTACTCTGGGTAGCTAAGAAGTGTGATAGCAGACGAGTCATGACAAGAAGAGAACTTACTCTTTCTTAACCTTTTCTCGGCCATGTTCCCCAAACAGAATTTAAATATGGAAGGGGCATTTCTGATTTAGAAATTTCTGTGTGTACATATTCTAGTGAATGCATCTTCAAATACCTACCTGCAATCTTATCCAGATCTATGAAAGGTAGAAAAAGAACTGCTAGAAAAGAATGAAGAGTTAAAAGGAAAAAAAATAGTCTGGAGATAAGACTCATTATCTCTTTTTTCTCCTCTTCTCTTCCTCTATCTGTATGCCTCTCTGTCTCTCAACCCTCTTTTTCTGTCTCTCTCTGTTTCTGCCTCTGTCAAACACACACACACACACACACACACACACACACACTAAACAAATCTATTCAAATTGGTTTTCTCCAAGACATCATAGAGAGAAAATTAAGCTTAATAAGTCCATACTTTAAAGAAAGCAATATTCTTTGCTCTAATAAAACAAAGTAATTTGATTATTTATAGCTACAATGAAGGAGTTTTGCAATCACCACCAATTATTCATATTTACAAAAATATATCACATCTAGCTGTATTTATATCTAGAGGGAATCTATACTGTAGTTTAATTTTGCTTCCCTGAACCATATCCATAACTCCCCAAACAACTAATCATGAAAATATTAATAAAATCTACCCATACTTTATTTATACGGTTTTACTTACTGGCCTCTCTTATTACATTGCCACAGGATAAAAAAAAGAAGAGTAAAAACAAATTATTTCTTTGTTAGTACTGAGAATATATCAAGATAACCACTATTTCAATTGCATGTACCTAGCAAATGTTGCATTTTTAGCACCCAGACCTGAGCTAGAAGAGTCCGCAATTCTGTCTAAAATACTTAAGAACTCCAAATGAATAAACCAATTGCATAGAGGTATATACTTTGAAAGTAGTCTCTTTGATTTGTTTTGGAATACTTGGTGCTATGTATCTCTTCCATTTGTGCACTAAGCTATAAACACACAGTTCTGCAAATGGAATATCTCTATCTATAAAACACTCAACAGAGTATAGTGTAGGCCTCTTGGTTCAAAAGAACTAATTCATTCTGTATTTTGTCCCATAAGAGGTGGTGGTAGGATAATATGACTTGTCAGTGGTAAAATTCTGTACCAAATCAAAGATGGATTCTGGGATTAATTAGAAGGGATTATTGATTGCCACCATCTGTCATCCCTGGTTTTTAAACTATCATTCTTCAATCTCCTTTGTGACTTTTCAGAATATTTCATTCTTTCTTGTCATTTTACTCTTATTCTCTGTCTCTAGCAAAGCAGTTGACTTTGTTGGGAGAACTCTTTATTTTGTCAGTCCATATCATATTATTGACTCCATGTATAATTCAATTATAGTACATTTGAGAATTAGGAATAATGTACCTAGTGTGTGAAAGGTTTGTGACCATTGCTGGGGATACAAAGACCTAGAAAAAGAGACACATCATTAAATATAGACTATATGCAAAGTACTTTCAAGGGATAAACTCAGGATTTAACATAGGTGTTCTACATAGCTATCACCATGGAATTTTAAGCTTTTGAAATGTCATGCTAGCCCACCATCAGTCTTTCTATCCATCTGTCTATTTAGACTTTACAAATTCATCCGTATGTCAGCAATCACAAATTCATCAAAAGTTGAATTTGTTTGCAGTTGAAACAAAGGGAAGCCTGAAAAAGACATGTCCTCATAGTTCTGTTGGGCACTTATGTATGTCTCACAAGTGACCCATGACAGATTCACAATCTCATCAAGAATGACCACTTAATTAGCCTTTGGATAATTCAAAGTCATCCATTCATTACAGCAGCCAAGCAAAATCATCACAATGGCAGCATAGTCATTCCTTTCTGTATTAGAAAAATGGCACCCTGCTCTTCCTGGATGCTAGTCTTTGGGTTCTCATCTTTGAAATTCTGTATCACCTAGCTCATATATTATTTTCTTTATGATTCTTTCAGTTGGCTCTTTTCACAGGATCATATTTTAAACCAAAAGGGCATGTTAGCACCTACAAAAACTTAATCATCTATTGCACTCAGTAAAATGTCAGTCCTTAAATTCACTGACTGTCTAGAAATGGATAACTTTGTGGCAATTTTCAAAAAAACATATGCCAGGAAAATAACTATATCTCCTAACTTCAAGTAGGTGCTTTGGAGGTAACACATTTGTATAGCATATGGAAATAAAAGTAGGGAGAGAGGAAAAGATGTCTGTTTTTGTTCACTGTTAAGAGATTGGGGATGGAGATGGAGAGAATGAATCAGGATAAAGCTGAAATCTTAGCTTATTTCAAAGATTCTGACCTTTATTTGCAAAAGGACCTCTTCAGCATACTGTGCAAAATAAACCTCAACTCCCTTGACCTCAGTGGAAGAACTTCATCACTTAACTCCATTAAAAATAGATAAATTCTGCATTGGATTTTAGGTACAAATATTGCAGTAGTATCAAGTTCCACAAATTAAAATTAATAGCAACTTTGAACCAATCTTCTTCCTATGAATTGGCTAAATTAGGGCTCATGTTGCCATTTCAACTTCCCTATGAACCAAATGCCAAACATTTCTATTAATGCTTGTAGTTATGTACCCTGTACTTAGCACATAATGTTGTTTGTCATTTGTTTTTGAAAAGGACCAATAACAGCATGAGGTGATGTCTTGACTTGTGTGTAAATTGGATTTAAGACAGGCAGAGTTGCACAAATTTGTCAGCCTCACTCTTCCAGACTTATCAAAGTGCAGTGGCAAGACAAAATTCAGGATGACTAGCAATGGTCAAGAAAACAGTAGATGACCTTAGTGTCTTTGACGTCTGACCAAGCTCTAAACTCTCCTTAGCATCAGGAGGCCTTCATGAACACTGAAATAAACTGTTCTCATCCACCCATTCCCTCCAGGGGTGCTCTTCACATGCTAGTGGTAAACATTCCCCTACTTCACCAAAAGGTAGTGTCTCTCTCTCTCTCTCTGTCTCTGTCTCTCTGTCTCTCTGTCTCTGTCTCTCTCTCTGTCTGTCTCTCTCTCTCTCTCTTCTCTCTCTCTGTCTATGTCTTTGTCTTTCTCTGTGTGTCTGTCTCTCTCTCTTTTCTCTCTCTGTCACTCTCTCTGTGCCTCTCTCCTCTTTTCTGTCTCTCTTTGCTCTCTTCTGTCTGTGAGTATAGATATATATATATATATATATATATATATATAATCTTCTATGAAATCAGATATTTACATATTGTATCTCCCTTTAGATAGTGAGTTCTTTGAGGGCAAAAGCTGTTTTTGCTTTTGTATCTCTAGCCCTTAGCACAGTCCCTGAGACCTGATGAGCACATAATAAAGCACTAAATGAATGATTCTGACCATACTCATCCCTTGCTTATGTTTGGGCAATCAAATCACCATGTATATACTTTGCATGTGGTCTGTACTTATTATCTTGAACTTGCCAAATTCTCCTTCCCCAGTCCATGCCTCAATTCTTAGCCCCTTGAGGTTAGAGACAGTTTTACCTTTGCCTCTATCTCTAGCATCCAGCACAGTCTCTCACAAAGGAGCCACTTAATGGGTGTTGACTGCTTGTTTGATTCCACTAGCATAGTGTAGTATAAGAGTGGGGGTTGAAACTACTCCATCCCATTATAGCAGGATACTGCCACTAGAAGAGACTCAGTAAATCAAGCAAGGTAGACTATGTGCAAAAAGACTTCAAAAGTCATTTGATGAAATGAAATGCTACCAGAGAAAGGGTATATTCCAGTCACCTGAGAGATTTCAGCATGCTTTCTCAGTCCTGTCTTGGGTTATTTGGAATGGGAAATTTTTCCATAAATTGTAAGAGTGACTTTGATTCAACTCAAATTCCTGAGGAGAAACTACCTGGTGGGGCACAGACTAGAAGGAAGGGTCTTGGAACTGGTCAGGAGGTGTCATTTAAAAATCACCCCAGGGGCAGCTACATGGTTCAGTGAATAGAGCACCGACCCTGGAGTCAGAAGAACCTGAGTTCAAATCCGGCCCCAGACTTTAACACTTCCCAGTCGTGTGGCCTTGGGAAAATCACTTAACCCCAATTACCCTGCATTCCCTCCTCCAAAAAAGCAAAAAAAAAAAAAAAGCATCACCCAGCTTCCCCAGAGTTACCCCAGAATCCTTATGGTAGATAGATGGAGGATGTTCTTATCCTAGCTGTGGGAAGCAGACTATATCTACAAGTGTATGATTTGGGATAAAGATATCTCAGAACTTTTATGAACTGCAGTAATATTCAAGATATTGAAGTTTATCTCTTTTTTTAAGTTAATCTTTGATGAATATCTGTTGCTTCTCACTTTTCCAAACCAAAATTGCATTTTTGCTTTCTGTTCATCTGCAAAAAATCTATCCAATCTTCAGATCCTTTTGAATTTAAGCTCTGCCTTTGCATTTAAATACTCCTTTAGCTGCATGATCTAGTAACTTTGCCAGAATAAACAGATTCTATTTTTCTTAGCAATTATTCTCAAGTCTGAGTAATCCTTTTTCCTTTCTTGTAAGCCTCTAAAAGTATTTAAAATCCAAACATCCTTCCTTGGAGCATGTTTTGAAGAAGAAAATCTACCTTGTAATCCCCCAAATAAGATAGGAAAAAATGAAGGTGAATAAAACAAAAGAAACAAAAGAAGTAAAAGGAGATGGAAACTGGTAATAACAAATGAAAACTGACTTAAAATTCATGGATATTTTGATAAAAGCACACTCAAAAATAAAGTGACCATAAAGCAGGGAGCTGTTCCTTTTGCACCTTGGAAATTGGCAAAAGCTACAGATCAGGACTTGATTTATTGCTTTGTTGTTTGTCTAGAGACTTAAGAAAGTGATGGAGAAAGTAACAATACAGATTAAATTTACAAGTGTGTTGCAAACATTCCCTCCCCCCCCCACCCGGGAGCTAGTTGTTAAATATTCATCAACAAACCACTGCCACAAAGCCAAAACTTCACAAATAGACCTAAAATTAAAAAAAAGTTAACCATGATGACTTGAAATGATTTCACCTACAGTCAGGGGGTGGCAGCATAATCTAAAATCAATCCTGAAAATAAATATAAGGGAACTTAAAAAAGGAATCAATTAATAAATAAGCATTCATTAAATGCTTACTATGTGCTAAGGTCTCAAAGTGCCAAGACACTGTGGCAAGTTCTAGGGATGCAAGGAAAATTCAAGTCATTGTCTTTAAGAAGCTTATATTCTAATGGGGGGAAATGCGCATATATAGTAACATGAAATATAATGCAAAGTAGATACAAGATAACTTGAGAGTTGAAGGAATTAGTAGCTGGACCTACTGCTGAAGCTGGTGTTTCAGCTTATTTCTGGAGAAAGTCGGGGATTCTAAGAGATGGAGAGGAGAAGGGGAAGGAATGTATTCCAGACATATGGGACAGTCAGTGTAAAAAGACATGGAGACTAGAGATGGAGTTTCTTGTGTAAGGCAAAGCAAGTAAGTCAGTAACACTGCACCTTAGACTTTGGGAAGGAGAGCAATTTGTAAGTCAAGAAAAGTAGGAATACTGCAAATTCTACAGAGAATTTATAGAAAGGCATTGACAAGAATCAGATAGAATGGAAAGATATATGTGGGTTACATTTTTTCCACTGTAGAGAGAATAATAAAAATAATGACAGTAACAATATTATTTAACAGTAACAATAGTATATAGCACTCAGAGGCTTGCAAAATTCTTTATATATAAGTTATCCTATTTGACCCTTATAATGACTTTCTGAGGTGGGTAATACTTTTATCATTCTTGTTGAAAAGATGAATTAAATGGAAAATGAGAGAGATAACTTGACTTCTCTGAATCATACAAGTAGTATCTGAGGCAGGATTCCAACTGAAGTCTTCCTGATTACAAATTCAATAGTCTATCCACTGTTACACCTAGTTGTTAGCAGTAGTAGTAGTAGTAGTCGCAAAAGCAGCAATAATTGTCCACTTATCCACTCATTAGTTGTAGTCATAGTCAAAGTAGTAATAGTAACAACTTATGTTTAAATAGTGCTTTAAGGTTTGCACAGCACTTGTAGCAGACTAGACCTAAATTTAATTGATCTGCTACCTCATGGTTGGCATTTGAATGAAAATAGAAATTTGTCAAATACTATCCAGTTAACAAAGGGAGATGTATCTAGCCATAGCAGGGAGAAGAGGGGAAGGAAATTCATAGACTATATAGTTTTGATTCATTTGGGCACAAATCCCCTGCCTCCATGTTTCCCATAGTGGTCCATTGGCCAAGCCTGAGGGAGGAGTTGGAGCTTCTTGTCCCCTGACTTTTATTGTACTCAGTTGACCAGAAAACTTCATCACTCCTCTGGGCCATTAGCTCCCTGAACCAATTAGAACTCATGGATGTTTTCAATACTTGTTTAAAGGAAAATAGTAAGCTTAGATAACATGTTGGGGAACTCTGTGTAAAACCCATAAGACTAGCACACGGGAAGGCTGCTAGCACAGGTTCTTGATCTGCTTTTATAAAGGAAAGACAGCTTCAAAGGGGTTAACAGTCTTACTTTAATTAAACAATGCAGACATATATAAGTAGAAGGTAAAGGTAAAGAAGTGAGCATCCAAGGTCATCACCCTAAAAGTGGAGAAAATCAATTAGTAATCTAATAGGGTTCCAACTGTCTTAACAGAGTAAGAGTAAAATCAAGAGTATTTACATACATTACCAAACCAAGGGAGTCCAACATCTGGGTTCACAAAGCTAGGGGGGAAGCAGAGAAACCTTAGCAAAGGCTACCCAGCATCACATTCAGGAAATCAAAAATACCTCAGAAAAAGCATTCTTTCCATGAGTGAGCCCCCCCCCCCAGGCAAATACCAATATCCAAGAATATATACAGTTTTCAAACAAAGACTTGGCACCTGATTGGCTTAGTGCCAAAAGGTGCACAAGCCTACATGACCCAGATGCTGAATGATTGGTTTAATGCCATTGGGTGTGAAAGCCTTTGAGATTCAGCACCTGATTGACTCTGCTTCAGGGCCCTATGTGAAAAATAAACAAGAGATTATTATGGACATGGATATTGGGAAACTGAACTCCAAGAAATACTAACAAAAATCTACTTTGCTTATGCTTACATGAGGATACGTAACATAAGCAACACCAGGAACATGATAGATAAGTTTCCTATCATAGTACTATATGTACACCATGTCACTTGAATATCATAATAACACTATGAGTTAGGTGCCAGAGATATTTTTATCCCCATTTTATAGATAAGTATGGTGAGAAAATAGCTGTGTGAATTCAGACAAGTCACTTAACCTTGCTTGTCTTAATTTTCTCATCTTTAAAAATGAGCTGGAAAATGAAACGGTAAACCACTCCAATATTTATGCCAAAAAATTCCTAAATGGGTCACAAAGAGTTAGAGACAACAAAAAAAAAAATTACTGAAATCCTGAAACTCAAAGAGGTAAGTGACTTGCCCAATGTCACACAGCTTTTAAGTGTTAGAGATAGAATTTGAACCCTATTCTTCCTGAATCTGAGCTCAGGAGGGTGAACACTAAACAAAGATGTTGCTCCAGCAGAGTATACAAGAACTATTTCTGAAAAAGAAAGAGTCCAGTGTATTCATTCTTAATTATATCAGAGTCCTCATGTAGCCCTCAAGCAAAATCCTCTTTTATGCTTCCCAAGTCTTCCTTTCTCTCTTAGGCTTCTTCCTAAATTATGTTTGTACTTTGCCAAGTACTGCTTCCCATGTTCTTCTAGTGAATTTATTTCTTGTGAAAACTAAATTTAATAGATACTAGGACTCTAGGTCTTATTTTGCTTATTGCAATATCAACTTCACAGTGGAAAAGATATGACTTAGAACTCTCTAACAAGGAAAATTCAGAGTTCCTTCTGTTGACACACCAAAGATCTGTCATGCAAAGGTTCTTCTTAGGGAATGGGTCCTTGAGGTCTCCTGAAGCAATTTACACCCAAGGAGCTAATCTCAGAAAATAGGCAATTAGGGAAAATGTAGTTCGAGTCTAAGAATGCAGGTTTTTGGCTTTTTATGCCACATCAATGAAGATATTTTTCGTTTTTTTCTTCCAACTCATCATCAAGCAGAGCTCAACAGTAGAATAAAATTTAAAACCTTATTTTTCTTCACATCATAATTGAGTTCATATGCCAGCTATTCAAGGAGATATGCCTGCCCCTGATTTTAGTCTTTAAATAAATTACTGGAAGGAAATAGAAGATGGAAGAATTTATTCATTTTTAAATATCTCTATTCAATAAACTATCCCTTCATGTTACAAAAGGGGAAATATGAACTTAAATGCCAAATCATCTCCATTCTCTCTCAGTTCTTGAAGTGAACAATTTCCTTCCAATTATGCCAGCTCTTTAGACACAAGCAATTTCTTTCACCAGGAACATCTTAAGTAATAAACCAAGGTGGAACACTAAGGAGGAATGAATAGGGACAAATGAACTGTGCCCCTTGACAAAAACAGTACTGCCTTCACTATAATTCAATGATGAATTAAGGTAATAGGATTCAATTTCCTTCATGGACACCATATTCATAGCACTATCTTTTTTTTTTTGGATGACTACATTATTTCTTAACACATTTTGGATTGAAATATAAATGTTAAACCTCCCCAACCCAATCATTTGATCCAGTTTTTTTTCTTAAAATAAGTAGAAAAAATCAGGGATGCTTTTAATCCCTTTCCTCCCACATTAAATTTTTTCTACCTATCCTTTAAAGTCATATTCAGATGCCACCTCCATTGTGAAGCTTTCTCTTGTCAACAAGAACCCTTCCTCTTAAACCCCACTGAGTCCTTTCTTTTTGAACCTTCTAATGCAATTATTTTTATTGTATTGTAAATTATAGCTATTTTAGTGTTTTATACTTCTACTTGACTTTAAGCTATACAGAGGCAGGGGCTATAATTTTATTTAACTTTGTATCATCTCTATCATCTAGTAAGTATAGTATTCTGCATAGTCAATACTTAATAAATTGTTTAATTTTGTAGTATTAGTGTATGAAACAATTTTCACATTAAAAAATAAACAAAACAAAAACAAGTTTCTGAGCCCCTGGTTAAGATCTGCTACAGAACAATGAAACAGAAAATTCTTAACCTGGGGGTCTATGAACTTCTAAAAAAAATCTTTTTACGTATATCTCAATATATTTCATTTCCTTTGTTATTCTATGCATTTTGTTCTATGCACATCATTCTGAAGAGGGGTTCATAGATTTTACTGCCAAAAGTGTCCATAACACGCACATAAAAAGCCAAAGAACCCCTGGTTGTCATAGGAAGAGTCAGGAGTACAGGGCTGTCCTGCTGGTTGCACCAAAAATGATCAGGGTGACCTTGAGCACATCACCTAAGTTCTCTATTTTCCACACCTGTAAAAGGAGGAAGTGCACTAGAGAAAATCATCAAGGTACCTTCTGGGTCTAAAATTACATAATTCTAAGAAATTCCACCAACCAATCAAGGTCTAGCTCATCTTTATTCATTCCTTAAAGCCTTGCCTGACACTATCTCTTTTACCTGACCACACATTTGGTGCTCCTGTGGCATATCATTTCTACACCTTGTAGTATTGTGCTCAGATACCATCTTACACTGCAGCTTTATATGAATATGTCTTATTCCTACCTCCTACTACACCAAAAATGTATCCTTGTATTTCCCAGGACTTAACACATAGTACTATGTAGGTAGTGTAGTAGTACAGATTATTACATAGGTGCCTGAATATTTGTTAAATTAAATTCAATGACATTTTTTTCAAGGCAAAATTCTCCCTTAGTATCACAAAAGGGGAAATTATTATGTCAAATCATCTATTTTCTTTTAGCTCTTGAAGTGAACAGTCTCCTTCCAATTACGCCGGCTCTTCACACTCAACAAATTTCTTTCACTGGAACATCTTAAATAATAAACCATAGTGGGAAGCCATGGAAGAATGAGTAGGGACATATGAATCCTTTCCCTTGACACAAGCAGTACAGTCTTTACTATAGTGCAGGGATGAATTAAGGTAATAGGATTCCCTCGTGGAAGGTATGGGAGAAAGGGAAAAAAACCTGAATAAATCCCTTCCTGCAAAATAGAAATGTGCCTGTCTATGTGTTTATATACCTAAGTCTGCCTGTCTGTCTTTCTGTCTTATGCCTCTGTCTGCCTGTCTATCTATCTATCTATCTATCTATCTATCTATCTATCTATCTATCTGTCTGTCTGTCTGTCTGTCTGTCTGTCTGTCTGTCTGTCTAACTAAACTAGGCAAGCATCTAAGTGGTAGAACAAGGTAGGGGTAAGGATGCTGACCCCTTCCCACTAAATAATAATTATACCACCATATGTTATACCATTCCTTTATTTTATCAATTTTTCACCTTACCCTCTATCATATTTTGTCTTCTATTAGGTTTATTCTCATTTCATTACGACAATAATGCTAAAAAAGGTTCCCTAGCTGGATGGGTATTAGTGTAAAGATAGCTTTAATGTCCTGATTTTTTGGTATCAGAAAAAATCATTAGAGAAGTTCTCGCTTAAAAGGTCAGAGACAAAGGGATTACATTTTAAAAGCCCTGCTGACTTTTGTTAAAGGAAATGAGGAAAAGAAAAGTTATTAAAAAATATGAAGCTCTGAATAAGTTTGCAATTCAACCTCACATTACAGGGCATCTTCTGTCACCTACAGGGCACAGAAGTGAAAATAAGTGGTTTGAGAAAAGGTTTCTAGTCACATTCAGATATATTCAGTAACTAGACCTCATAAAAATGATATCCTCAGAATCACTGTTCTAGTACAATTACTATTGCATTAACAGATAATAATTCAAGTCATTTATGCTATAATAAAAATATATTTACTTCTCACTCTCTATTCAAATAGCATTGATTAAGCAGCTACTATGTTCTGGGCACTGAATATACCAAGAATTCCCCTTCTTTCAGGAATCATACATATATTCAGATTCAAATGAACTCATGGCTTTGAGGACTGCCACCAAGATGTAAACCACTACCCACACATGACTTTTTGATCCTCTGCTATTCTTGCCCTTGTCTTCCTATGAGCCCTACCTCCACAGTAGGTCCACACAGCATGCTGAGGATTCTTTCTCTTTATTACTTAATATTGCGCAGATATCCTCCTCCTTGATCTCCATTTCTAAATGGAGATTTAGAAATTTAGAAATTTCTAAACAGGATAGACATGCCATTTTCCACCTGACAGCCCTAATTTTGGACTCCTTTGACTTCACCATCTCCTTGTCCTGGATACTTTCCCCATGTCTCGCCCAACCTCTTTAGCATTCTTTTTTGTGTTGCCTTTCCCTGTTAGACTTTAAGCTCTTTGAAGGCAGGAACTGTCTTTCTTTTTCATCTTTGCATCCCCAGCACTTAGCACCTGTCACATAGGAGTTGTTTACTATTTCTTTTTTTGAAGATTAACTATATCACTGAAGTAAGCAGACTCCCCACTGATTATCCTTCACGCTACATACATGATTGGCCCATCTCCTTGTGTAGTCATTCATTTCTCTGATGACATCTTTTGCACTACTTCTTTGGTGCAATCCTTCACCAGTAATATTATACAATATACTTGAATGTACTGTGGTCTTCTCCATTTTTTGGATAAATTATAATTTTAATCCTCCAGGTATTATGGAGCTTCAGGATTCATAGCCATATAGCATCATCTGAAGAATACTGCAAAATTGATGCCTTAAAAATATACGTTTGTGTTAGGCAAAAGTTTTAGGTCATTAAAAGCACTGCAGAAGAGCAAAGAAAACAGAAATGCAAATTTATTCAATGATGACAACATTATATGGAAAACAACTTTGAAAGGTCTTAGAATTCTTATCAAAGCAATGAAGAATCTCAAGTCAAAGTAATAAAGATTAAATATTCCACCCATCTCCTGACAGAGAGGTGATGAACTTAAAATATAGAAAGAGATATATATCCATACAATTATGGACATGAACAATGTGGGCAAATTGTTGGGGGTTTTTTTCCCTTGGACTGTGTAGTTATGTATTGAGGGCTTTGTTTTCAGGTTTCTTTGTTTTAATATAATTTGTTCAATGGCAGGTAAGGTAGTGTCCATGACAGACTAGTAAAATATAACTTTGATTTGAAAAAGAAAAATAATAAGCTATGAGGAAAAATTTTAAATGAAAGTACTGTACAACTTCCTAAAGACAATCAAACAAACTCTTCTCTTTAATTGTGTATCCTGTTCTTTGACAATCTGCAATATCAATCCCAGAAGTAACTACTGATGTACAACTCCGTGGGTTGACCAACTAAGTGACATCACAATCTTGACCAAAAAAAGGTTTTTCATCCACTTGTGTTTTCCTTTGTTGACCCAAATTCTTAAGTGATTACATATGTAATTACTTTTACATTACATTTAGATGACTTTACAATATGGCAGAACTATGGCAATCTCTCTCTGTCTCTCTGTCTCTGTCTCTCTCTCTGTCTCTCTGTCTCTGTCTCTCTGTCTCTGTCTCTGTCTCTGTCTCTGTCTCTCTGTCTCTGTCTCTCTCTCTCTCTGTCTCTCTGTCTCTGTCTCTCTCTCTCTCTCTCTCTCTCTCTCTCTCTCTCTCTCACACACACACACACACACACACACACACACACACACACACACAACACACAGACCTTTTGTTAACATATGTCTACCTATTTTATATGGAATGGGGGAGTCACCAATCAATTCGTTTAACCTGATGAGAATGTTTTGTAGGTAACTCCTTGGGAACAAGGACTCCACCTGATGGAATATGAGCAAATATACTGGTTCTATATTGATTTAATTTTAGTTTTGTTTTGTTTTGTTTGGAGTTTGGGGATGGTGGTGGTTCTGCTGATTGTCTGAGAATCCACCACTACTCTGCATTTAAAAAGCTAACTGAGAATTCTCTCTCCTTCTCCCCAGGACTTCATCCCCTTTTCCCCTTTTATACTTTCTTCCTTCTTTCAGATTGCAGCAATAGAAGGGCTCTCCGACCCCACCCCACACCTCCCCTCCTTAGTGGGAATTGATAGATATTAATAGAGAAGCACATGACAGTGTGGCATGACTTGTATATGGCCTGAGAAAGCAATGATCCTGAAACCCAATGTCTTCTCTATTAAAATAGAATTATCCAAATACATACTTATTACATTTTTATTTATTTCATTTTAATTTATGGAATAAAGCAAGTATTTACATAATATAGTGTAATGTTTTAAAAATGATTGCATATGAAACTGCAAATCTGTTATGTAAAACTTGATGTTCCTTTTAAATATATAATACATTTATTATGTAAATTGATTTTTTCTTTTTTTCTTCCCTCCCCCTTACACTGAAAATGGATTCCATTAGACATAAATATGTGTGTATGTGTGTATATATATATATATGCATACACACATATATACATATATATTCATACTATACATAAATCTATGTATCAGTTCTTTCTCTGGATGCATATTGCATCTTCCTTTATATGTCTTTTGTGGCCAGTTTGGGTATCTTTAATAGTCAAAATTACTTACCCACTTAAAGTTGTTCTTAAAGCAATACTGTACTGTATACAACTGTATACACTGTCTAGGTTATATTAATTTTGTTCTTAATTATTTCGTGGAAGTCTATCCATGTTTTTCTAAGATCATCAAGCTCATCATTTCTTATACCACAGTAGTACTCCATTATAATCATATACCACGACTCATTCAGCCATTCCACAATTGAAGTGCACCCCTCAAATTTCCAGTTCTTTGCTACCACAAACAGAGCTGCTATAAATATTTTGGAAGACATAGGTTATTTTCCTTTTCTCCTAATCATTTTTGGCAACAGACCTTGTAGTGTTATTGCTGAGTCAAAAGGTATAGGTTGTTTAATAACTCTTTGTGCATGATTTTAGATTGCTCTCCAAAATGGTTGGATCAGTTCATAATTTCACCAACAATAAATTCGTGTCCCAATTTTCCCACATTCCTTCAAATATTTGTTGCTTTCCTCTTCAAGCATTTTAGTCAATCTGATAGGTATAAAATGATATCTCAAGGTTGTTTTAATTTTCATTTCTCTAATCAATAATGATTTAGAGCCATTTTTATATAACTATAAATTGTTCAGAAAAATCATCACAAAAATGCCTGTTCATATACTTTGACCATTTATCAATTAGGCAGTGACTTTTATTCTTATAAATTTGTCAGAGTTGTTTATATATTTGAGATATAAGACCTTTATCTGAGAAACTGTCTATAAATTTTTCACAATTTTCTGCTATCTTAATTTAGGTTGAATTTGTTTTATTTGTATAAAACCTTTTTAATTTAATATACTAAAAATTATCCATTTTACATATCACCCTGCTTTCATTTACAAATTTTTCACCTATCCGTAAGTCTTATAAGTATATGTCCCATGTTCTTCAAATTTTCTTGTATCTATCTTTATATCTAGGACATGTATCCACTTTGACCTTCTCTTGATAAATAGTGTAAGATATTGGTCTACATCTAATTTCTGCTACATTGCTTTCCAGTTCTCCCAACTATTTTTGCCAAATAATGAAACCTTATCCCAAAATCATAAGTCTTTACACTTGGAAAATGCAAGGACACTATATTTATTTGCTGCTGTAAATTGTATGTCTACTCTTCACCACCAATCTTTCTATTTATTAGCCAGCACCAGATAATTTTGATAATTATTGCCTTATAATATAGTTTAAGATATGGTACTACTAAGACTCCTTCCATACATTTTTAATAAAATTTCAAAGACACCAAGTAAAAAACCCTTTGGGTTTGGCTTTGGGGATCCATTAGGAATTTTTTTTCTTTCAGCATAGTTTGGGATCTCCCTTGAGTCAACCACAAGTCCCAAGTCTCAGGTCACTCTTGAGATATTTTTGCTCTTCTGGAATTAAATTGCCTGTCTGAGGAGGGGAGTTTCATTTTCTTTTCCTTTTCCTTATTTATCTCTTTCTGATTATTATTAGTTACTTTTTTACTTTCATTTTTTTCTTTATGGTTTTTTTGGGGGACCTCTTACACTTACACTCTTACAAACACCAAGGCTGCTATGCAAAGGTAAGGAGTGGGAGACCATACATAAAGAGCTACAAAATGTCAAAGTATAAAGAACAGTGCTGGACTTAACAGGAGCTAAGATGGCAGGGTAAGCAGTAAATTGCTGAAACTCTCCCATATTCACCTTCAAACCACAATAAAATAGAACTCCAAAACAAATCCTTAAACAGCCAAGTCATCAAAGAGACAGTGTGAAACAATCTTTTAGCTCAAGAAACTTGAAAGATTGGCAGGAAATGTCTGTCCCACTCAGGTAAAAGGGGAGCCAGCAGCAAGCTCCACCTCAGCAAAGCAGCAGCAGATCCTGAGCCCCAGTGTGGTGAGGCAGGCAAATGCCAGCACCAGGATCCCCACATGCCTCAGCATAGCCTGTGGAATGGAAAAACTCTAGCTTTGAGAACTGCCATGTGCTTTGGCTTAACTCCAAGTGGCAAACAGTCAGTTGCCAGCGACCAGACCACCAAGTGCTTCAGTGTAGTCCTAGGCAAACAGGCAGACACCAATGCAGAAATACCCCACAGACCTTGCTACACTCCAGACACCAGCACTAGGCCCCCAGCTTACCACCAGGTAAGCTGCCAGATGGCTAAAGCCTACAACCTTCCATCCCACCCCCTCAGCACAGCACCAGGCATGAGGATACCCCATGGATGTCAGGGCAGTATCAGTGTGGCAACAGGTAAATATTTACCCCATTCTGTCTCTCCCCATCTCCTCTTGTTATATTCTTCTCTCACCTCTTAATTCCACCTTTTAAATATCATCCCTTCCTATTAAATTGGTCCTGTGCCCTCTATGTATAATATACACATTTATACACTGTAATAAGAATGTAAATTTTGAAGATCTTCCCTGCCCCTAGGCTAATGTGCACCTGAAGCCTGGGGTGGGAGGCTTGTTTTTCAGTAGATACTTCTTGATTGGCCAGTGAGTCAATAAGGTTGTTACATTCTCTGAGCCAGGAGAAGGTTATATAAGCCCTGATGTGTAGCTTTGTTTTGCTACTCACTTTGAGAAGTATTCTGTGATTTGATCTGAATTCTGGGAAGCCGTTGTTGAGAGTGCCCCGGCTTTGAAAAACCCAGAATGTGGAAACCCAGATGTTGACTGGGTATGGATGTAATGGTTGCACAGTTTGGAAATCTGTCTACTTGATGTTTCTGTCTTGATAATTATGCCTGTATACTTTGAGGTTCAGGGTGCTGACCTTTTCCCCTGAACAAGGTAAACAATATATGTCTGACTGATTAAAGTAAGCTTGTTAACCCATTTTGAGTTGCTTTCCTTTAACAAAGCAGATCCAAGAACCTGTGTGAGCAGGCACCCTGGGGACACTGGGGTGCTTGCTGCAACATACACACATTCACAAATGTGTTCATATGCCCATATACCCTCCTACATAGGCATATATATGTATGTATGTAAGTAGATAGATAGATAGATACATAGATAGATATAGATATACATTTTTATTCCTTTCAACTATTATCATACTGAGAAAAGTTTCATAAATTACAATTATTGTTTTTGATATAGGGATGTAAATAGTCCAATTTTGATAAATTCCTTATGATTTCTTTTCCCTGTTTACCTTCTCATGCTTCTCTTGCTTCTTGTATCTGAATGTCAAATTTTCTATTCAACTCTGGTTTTTTCAGCAAGAATGCTTCAAAGTCCTCTATTTCCTGAATGACCATATATTCCCCTGAAACATGATACTCAGTTTTGCAGGGTAAGTGATTTTTGGTTTTAATCCCAGCTCCTTTGATCTCTGGAATATCATATTCCAAGACCTTCGATCCCTCAGTGTAGAAGCTGCCAGATCCTGTGTTATCCTGATTGTGTTTCCACAATATTCAAATTGTTTCTTTCTGGCTGCTTGTAATATTTTTTCCTTGATCTGGGAATTCCAGAACCTGGCTATAATATTCCTAGGAGTTTTCTTTTTGGGACCTTTTTCAAAAGGTGATCAGTGGATTCTTTCAACCTCTATTTTGCCCTCTGATAATAAAACATCGGGCAATTTTCCTTAAGAGTTTCTTGAAAAATGATTTCTTTTTTTTAAAGCAATCAGGGTTAAGTGACTTGTTCAAGGTTACACAGCCAGTTATTTCTGGGTGTGGTGCTGAGTATCTGAGCCCGGGATTCGACCCAGGTCATCCCAACACTGGAGCCAGTGCTCTTACTCGCTGAGCCACCTGGCCACCCCTTGAAAAATGATTTCTAGGTTCTTTTTTTGATCATAGCTTTTGGGTAGTCCAATAATTTTTAAATTATCTCTCCTGGATCTATTTTCCAGGTTAGTGGTTTTCCCAATGAGATATTTCACATAGCCTCCTATTTTTTCATTTGTTTGGATCTGTTTAATAGTATCTTGATTTCTTATGAAGTCACTAGCTTCCATTTGCTCCAATCTAATTCTGAAGGAATGATTCTCTTCAGTGAGCTTTCGAGATTCTTTTTCCATCTGAAAAATTCAGCTTTTCAAGGCATTCTTCTCCTCATTGCCTTTTTGAGCCTCTTTTGCCATCTGAGTTAGTCTATTTTTAAGGTGTTATTTTCTTCAGTCAGGTTGCTGACTCTCATTTCATAATTTACTTGCAACACTCTCATTTCTCTTCCCAATTTTTCCTCCACTTCTCTTATTTGGTTTTCAAAATCCTTCTTAAGGTCCTCTATGCCTTGTAACCAGCTCATATTTTTCTTGGAAGCTTTTGGTGCAGGAGTTCTGACTTTGCTGTCTTCCTCCTGTTCCATGCTTTGATCCTTTTTGTCTCCAAAATAGGAGCATAAAGTTGCATTGGTCTCTTTGCTTTGCTTCCTTTGCCTGCTCATGTTGCCACTCAATTACTTGACTTTTAGGCTTTTTGTCACAATAGGACTCTGCCACCAGACAGTGGAGCTTCATCCCAAATGCTGGGGTTTTCTCAGCTGCCAAAGATATTAGTTGGATGCCCTCTCTGAAGCCTCCACACAGTCTGGCAAGCTTGTCCCACACCCCAGGACCTCCACCCTAGACAGCAATCCAGATCCAAGCAGGTTAAAGCAAGAGTGATTACGCCTCACACTGGTTGATTTGTCCCTTTACAATCTGCAGGCCAAGAGTTGAAGCTGCCACATGGCAGTGGCTACACAGCTGCGGGCACCTCAGTGGCTTCTCGCCCTGGTGGCTAAGGCCGACTGCACTCCCAATCTACCAGATCCCAAAGTCCACACTGCATTGACCTCTCAGTTTGTCCTTAGCATCTATGATAATTCTGGAGACTGCCACAGATGCTGGTGATCTGAAGTCCCTCCAGCCAGAGGCTGGTCAGGCACCCTGGGGCTAAGACATCCGTTTCCTGCAGGGCTGGACTTGGCATCCAGAGCACTGCACTGGCAACTTCCTGTCAGCCTCCCAGGCTGTCCTAAGTAGGAGGTTAGCTTCTCTGTGACATTTTGTGTGTTCTGTAGCCCCAAAGTTTGTTCAGAGTGACCTTTTATATGAATTGGAGGAGGTGGGAGCCAGAGCCCAGCAGAGGTCCTATGTCTATTCTGCCATCTTGACTTCCAGCCAAATTGAGTATAATCTTTCACGGGAAAAGATTTCAGTCATTCTTGGTTAAAAAAAAAAAACAGAACTGAACAAGACTCAAGAGAAGCATAAAAATTTAAAAAGGTGAAAAAAAGCATAAGGGATTGAATAGAACTAAACTCTTTACATCCCTACATAGGAAGATAATACTTCTAATTCTTAAAAAAATATATGACTAATAATACAGGTAGAAGCAATATACATAGACAGATAATATGGGTATAAGGTGAATTTTAGGGAATGACATTGAAAATTATTAAGAAATGAATAAGATGAGTACATTGGGTGAAGAATAACAGGAGAAGTAGACTGGAGTAAATTATTTCATATGAAGAGGTGTGAAAAACCTGTGGAGAGAAAGATTGGTGGGAGGTGGGCTATAGCCATCACTTGCAACTTACTCTCATCAGTCAGTATTGGCTCAAAGAGGGAATAATATACACAATCAGTTGAATATAGAAATCTATCTTACCTGAAAAGGAAGTAGGAGGGAAGAAAAGCAAATAAATGGAGGGTGGGAGGCTGACAGGAGAGAGGGCAGATCAGAGGAGGCAGTAGACAGAAGCAAAACACTAAAAAGGATGGAAAAGGTGAAAGGAGAGGACAAATAGGAGGAAAAATAGGAATAAGGAAAATACACAATTAGTATTCATGAATGTGAATATGAATGGGATGAACTCTTCCTAGCCTAGACTACCTAAATTGCTCAATGAAATATATATATATGTGTGTGTGTGTGTGTGTGTGTGTGTGTGTGTGTATTCATGTATGTATATATTCATGTATGTTGACATTTGGATATAAAAGTAGCTGCTCAAAAGTATTGGTCATAGTTAATTTTTTATCTGGAAAATACATGTTTAATTTGTCCAAAATAAGGTCTACTTGATACCCTGAAATTAATTGTTCTTAAACCAATTGGTTGCTGCCTATAGACCTAGGTCAAGTGACCAGTAGGGTACAGAGGTATGGAAAGCTATTCAATTTACATAGGTAAATACATATACCCATATCTATCTTATATTGGTTGGAGTTAATCACTGAGATGGATATAAAACTAAAATCAGCAGTTCACAAATATGCTAAGAAGACTGACTATATGCTGACTATAAATAGGAAAGTGTGATCTTGAATTTCTTTTTCATTAATGCTGTTTTGATGCTTGTATGATCATCTAAAGAAAATTTAAAATTATTCACCTCAGAATCAGTATGTCTAAAATTATTTTTTCCAAATTAGCCCTTCCCTTTAATCCCCAGTTTCCATTAATGGCAATACCAGTCTCCCATTTACCCAACCTAGTAGTATCCTTAAGGTGTCTTTGCCTTCTTCCCAGCACCCCACAGCACTATCCATTGATTTGTGTCCTATATTTTCTTTATTTTCACTTACAAATCATTCTACTACTACCACCTAGACTTATGCTATTATTATCTCCTTTGGGGTCTATTCCAATAATATCTCAATCGATTTCCCCACCTACAGTTTCTCACTTCTCTAATCCATCTTGAACACTTAATTTTCTGAAAGCTCATCTCTAATCATGTAATTGTTTTGCTCAAAACCTTCAGTAGTTCTTCCCTTCCCAAACCAATCCAGCATGGTTTCAAAGTTAACTCTATAGTGCACACAGCTACAGGGATTAGCTTTACCAGAAACTGGGATGTTTAGTCATTTTCTTTTTCTCTCATTTTAATTTTCAAGATTTTTAGTTCTTGGGTGAGATTTTCTACTATCTATTCTAAGGTATCAATCTTTGCCAATCTCCTGCCCTCCAGTTATTATATTTTGTATTATTTTATTTCTTCCACATACTCTTGAAATTCTTATGGTCAAGATACTATTTTAGTTTTCCTTTGAGGTTTTACTTGGACTTTTAATGGGATCACCCTCTGCCTTTAGCCTCAGCACATCTCTTAGTTCAAGATATTTCTTCATAGTATTAAGGGGTTTTCATTGGTTTGATTATCTCAGCATCCACAGTTATAGTTGTTTTGGGGGTTGAGGGTGGGCTGTGCTTGGGTCGGGCTCCATTCCTGCATCCCTCAATGGTGTGGATAGGACCCACTTGGTACTCAGTACGGTTATTAAGACAAGATAAGAAAAGAAAAGAGAGGAAGAAAGAAAAAGTCAATGAAACTTTTTTTGTAAATTCATACAAGATAATTGTTTCAGAAGGAATCATAGACATATAGTACAACCTTGACAGCAACACACTGTATTTATTATAATTTCTATATGTAGCACTTGTTTCAAAGGGTTGTTTACATGGAATTATCTTCATCCCTAGCAAGTTATTGTCTCTTCATGTCTGCATGAGGGGTGAAATTGATTGAGAGCTGGAGAGAGAGAGATCCTAGTCTTCTGGATTCTAGTTTCAAGAAGGAAGTCATGCAATTATAGATTCTCTTCAGGTCCTTGAAAGGAGAGAAAGACTCAGCAGACACATCAAGAGCCAGCAACCTTA
>NW_027186473.1:40359575-40408978 GCF_028583685.1 Petaurus breviceps papuanus
CTCCCTCCCCTCACCCCTTCCCTCTTGAACTGAGTTATATCACACTAAATGGGACTCATCATTTAAACTGTATATTGTCTGGTATATATTTTCCTATGAATACTTTCTCTGATTACTGTTTTGCTGTCAATTTGGATAAATGGATTTGACATTTGCTATGTTTATTCATTACACACTGGCATTTGGTAAAGAAAGGAATCAAGCTTGTGTATATATAGCTTGAGGCACTCATTTTTTCTCCATTAAGAGATAGTGATCAGGAGGGTAGCTTGAACCCAAAAAATATTGTCCTAGACTAACAATATATATTTTTTAAAGCAATCGGGGTTAAGTAACTTGCTCAAGGTTACACGGCCAGTTATTTCTGCATGTGGTGCTAAGTATCTGAGCCCGGATTTGAACCCCAGGTCATCCTGACACTGAAGCTGGTGGTCTCACTCACTGAGCCACCTGGCCTCCCCTTAGACTAACAATATTTAAGGGAGCATGTAGGCATAATTCTAACCTGGTACCCCCATGTCTCTGAGGACAGCATAATTACTAATCTCTGGCCTCAACTTCCTGCTTTTCCTCCTAATGAGAATCAGAGTTTCCCTTGAAGAACATTGGGGTGGTGAGAAGATCAAAGAGAAAGCTATTCTTCCCTGAAAGTCACATCTAGACTGACCCATTTGAACACAAATAACTTACATAGGCAAAACAGTATGCCCATATATCCCTTACATATGTAATATAATAAATTGTTATTATGTTACTGTGTTATAATACTATTAGTATTATATTAGTATTATTATGCTATGATAACATATCTTAAATCACTATTATGATATTACAATGATGTTTTAAAACAATCATCTATTATTTTCAGATATTTTATAATTAGCTTGTTTTCCATTTCAGTTTAATTGGAAATTTTTTACTCTCCCATGATAGTTTAAAGTATCTCTTAAAAAGAATATGTATATTTAAAAAGAAAAGCAAGCAACAAATAATATAGATTAGAAGTTTCATGTGCAATCCTCTTTTTCAATTCTATTGTCTATATATAACTGCTAATTATAATTAATGCTTGTTAAGTTCAGAATGTTAAAAGAAGGGAAATTAAATAGGAAAAGAAGAAATTCTAACTATTATTCCATCCTGGAAATAATGATAAACATGAAAATATCCATATCCCAAATTAAAACTCATCAAAACTTATTTGATGATTTAGTAATGAGATCACTGAATTTTCACTAGACATGAATAATGTTGGTTATGAATATCAAGGGATATTGTTTCACAGGTAATTTCAAGAGTATATTGGAACCAACTCTAGGCTTGCTAGAGAGTGGATTATTAAATTGTTAGTGTGAAATTCTCAAACATTACAAATCAGGAGTTTATAATTACTATGCATAGATGTTGTAGATCAGTGGTTATCAAATTCAAATGGGGGTGGAGCAGTAAACCATACATAAGGATCCCTACTACCACATATTGACTTGGAAAAATGTATGTTAATATTATCTGCTTCTCTTATATTTTTATTCATTTTGTCAAATATTTCCTAATTCCATTTTTTAGAGCATTCTGGAGTATTGTGGTCTGAATGCAGCCACACATGTTTGAAATCTATTTTGTGGATAGTATCAAAGCATTGGACTTGTGTCTTCTAGGCCCCTTTGAATTCTAAGATTGTGCAATTCAATGATTCTAAACTGTACAAGGTTAAGCATAAGGACTGAACTAAAATTCAAACGTAATTTTGTTGTTACATTTTTTTAATCTGGGTATATGATTTCATTGGGGTGGAAAATTCCTGGTGTGGAAACTACATCTACATGTACCCTGCAGATGCAATTTGTCAGTAATTTGTAGACTTAGGAGAGTAGTCTGGGCTGCTGAGAAGTTAAGGAACTTTCCAGGATCAAAATAACAATATGTGTCAGAGGTAAGGCCAAAGGCCCCAAATCAACCTAATTTAAGGCCAGTTCTTTATCAACTACATGATTATGCCTGTAAGTCTAGAGATTTTAATTTTTACTTTTTAGTATTTTACCAGTGAAATATTTTATGTGTTTCTTGTACATTCGATTATTTAAATTTCCTTTTAATGAACCTGCCTATAGGATGTAGGGATATAGTGGTAAACAGAAAGCATTATCTGGAAGCATGACTGTTTTTAATGTACTCAGGGAGAACTGAGTTTCATAAATCCAAGCTTCCTGTTGATTCAATTTTTTCCTCAGAGACTCAACAGGATTTAAATCATGCATTTTCAGATCCAATCTTTTATAATACAGGTGGGAGTCATGTAATAATTATATGCATCTGAATCAAAATTCCACTACAACAAAACTTCACAGCACATCAGATAAAGCCTCTGCATTCCACTTGAATTCTTCGGAGCACCATTTAATTAAAACAAAAGAAAAGGGCCATCTTTTAAAAACCCTCTGTATGACATTTCCTCAGATGTCCAATGAACTAAATGAACTTTTAATAGGCTCAGTTAAAGGCACTAGATATTACAACAAACACTGAGGTTTTGAAATAAAATATAAGAAAACAAACTGAGTCAACAGTCAACTGAAACCATGATGCCTCTAACAAATAAGCAAAAAAAAAATCTATTTGTTGAAATGATCATTCCAGAATAAAATGGAAAAGGAAGAATGAAACACATTTTTGAGAAGTGTTTCTCTACAATTATTTTGATCAATCTCAAAACATGTAAAATGTCTTAGAAAGTTATGTTTTAGGCAGATATTTTCTGTTTTGCCTTATTTCCATATCCATTTCACTGGAAATTTTTCAATCTTCTATGCTGGCGTCATATCAATTCAACATCTAGGTAAAACAAACAAAAATATAAGAAAATAATGTGTGATTTATTGAAAAATTTTGCTTTCTCTTGGAGATGACCACTTCTTCATCACTGCTTCTTTTTTTTCCCAATGTACTCTACTGCTTGCCCTGCTGAAAAGGGAAAGTCTTCTTACTTCATGGAACAAGAACTTTTGAAAACAGAGCTTACGTGACTTCCTTAAAGTCATTCAGTAGATGATCATTGGACAGTGAATACCCTTTCCATGCTGTAGTGCCAAAGCATTTCCAATTTGGTAATACACATATGCATACATACATATACATACACACATACACATGCACATACATATATATACATATATATACTCTGGACTGCATATAAATAGCCCACATTTCTGCCACATTCTTAAAAATACATTAAGGCAAAAAAGGTTTATCCCTATTAGAGCTCATTTACCATGTTTCTCCTTATTCATACAGCCTATTGTGAAAGATCATCACTTTTCCCTTGTTAGTTTAATTTGTCTTACTAAGTATAACTAATAAGTGGACATTAGGTAATGGCACTATTTTAGTTTAGTTTTATTTTAGTTTTAGTTTTGGGAGAACAGACCAACAACCCAGAACTGCCTTGGTTTTGATGTGTCATGTGTGGTAGATGTTTAATAGGTGTATGATGAGTTAAAATGGTGCTTTTGATAATTCAGTGATCTGTAGACTCATCAACATGGGTCTTCCCTTAACTGGCACAGATTAAAACCCACCCATACAGACCCATACTCTATGACCCTTGACCATGCCTTTCCTAAATTACCATTACTATGTGAAGTGTATGAATGCCAGAGAGCAGGAAGGCTATCTGTTGGCTATACTTTATTCCTGCAAACTTTATCCATACAAACTTTCCCCCCTTATTACATATCTCTCTGATGATATAATTCTTGTACTATACAATTTCTTGTCTATTATGTGTCACTGATTTCTCTTACCCACCATGCAGCTCTCTGTTGCACTCTGAGTGACCTTTGCCTTCAATCTTCAAAGTCTGTGTTATTTCATAATCCCACAGCCTTTCAGTATCACAGGAAGGATATACAGGTTTAAAAGACGGGTCTTTGCTCCTGGGTGAACATTGGAGTCATTTTAAAAAACTCCATTTTCCCAAGGGCAGTCCAGCCCATTCTTGTCTTCCTTTTCAGACTATCTACTGAATGGGTAGAGATCTTAAAATCTGTATGATCATATATTGGCACATTTGTATCAGGATTCTGGCTTTAGAGTGTAGTAGTGTATGTGCAAACTTTCAAAAGCCCCATCCCTACCCCTCAAAAAAAAATCCCACCCCTGAATGAAAGAAAAATTTTAAAAGACACTCAGTGCTTTATAAGCAAAATTCAGTCATTAACATAATTGTATACCCATATTTTTTCTACTTATGGTTTTGATTGACATATAATATGAAAGGGATAAATAATAGTCATCTTTTGCAAAGCACTTTGGGCATTTAGTTTCCAGTTGTTTCTGCAAATTCCTATACATCTTTTCAATTAATATGATTCATAGCCCCACATAGGGGGAAAAGTGAGTCCCAAAAAGTGAGATGATTTGAGGAGCTGTTTACATTTTTTAAATAAATTACCATGTAATGTCACCAAGAGGCTTTAAGTCAGTTATATGACATACATACCTGTATTCAGACTTAGGAGCACTCCAACAGAATACATCCTTTTATATCAATAGATAGATAGGTAGATAGACAGACAGATAGACAGACAGACAGAGAGAGAGAGAGAGAGAGAGAGAGAGAGAGAGAGAGAGAGGGAGAGAGAGAGAGAGAGATGACAGACCGACCAATGGATAGATAGACAGACAGACAGACACTTCAACAGAACACACACACATTTAGGAAAGGGGAGAGGGGACAACTAATGAGCCATGGTCCAGCAAAACATCTGTGTTCTTTTCTCTGTTTGGATTTTTCCATTGTCAAACTGATTAATGGAATGTCTTTAAGTTTATCTCCTTTCGGATATCTTATATCTCAACAAGTCTATTTCATGTTCTTGCCACCAACATTTCCAGTAGATTTCTTCCAACATGTCAGAATGACAGATATGTTTCAGCCGCCAACCTCATACAGAGCTCATTATTGTTTCAAACTGGTATACTCACCCTGGAGGGCCCCTACCAAGAGGGTCTCTAGGGCTTTGGGTCATTTCCAAACTAGTTTTGAGTAAAGGTAATAACTTCTATTCTGGAAAAAAAAAAGTTTGAGTTCATAGGTCAAGGCCACATACTGACTTTTATATAGCTGAAGGTCACAGTTGGACAATTAGGGAATAAAGACAAGTATAATAAACACAATGGTATTGCTAAATCACTTTGTTAATCGATGTATGGCTATCTGTGAATTTGGCTATGCTATTTCTTTATAAATCATGAGAATAACAGTAGTCAAATTATTTGCTATAGGAAATGACAGTACTTTTGTTAGCCTATTGGAATTCTTATAATGAAAAGCTTGAACACAATAAAATTGCCAGAATTTAATCCAGGACCTTAAGCTGCTTCAGTTTAAATCCCAGAGAGCAGTACTATAATACAAATATGCTTGTCATTTCCCACATTTAGACAATAGTCTAGACCAAAAGCGTCATCGCCTATTACATTCTTGAAAATCAAGGAAAATATTGGGGGGTTGGGAGGGATGGAGATGTGTGTGTGTGCACTAAAGTTCAACAGACAGAAGGAAGGAGCACATCCGGCTTCTGCTTGTCACAATTCTTCTCATTGTTCCCCTGCTTGACTTTTCATGCTGCTGAAAAATGCTCTCAGTTGTGCAAGCCCTTATAGCAAAAGCTAGCCTAGTTCTTCAGCATTTCTGATAAAAATGTCATAATTATATGATATTCAATGTCTGGTCCATTGATAAAGCCATTTTTCAGTTCCAAAATATGTGTGTGTATGTATATATGTATGCATATACACAAATGCATATCTATAGTAGGTATCTGTGTGGATGGATGGATTAATATGTGTGTATATTTGAAAACTAAGCCTCAGATGTATTAAGCATCTGCTGAATATAATCCAAGCAGTAGTGGATGCCAGGAATCGATAGAATACCAAGCCTTAAGTCAGGAAGACTCATCTTCCTGAATTCAAATCAGGCCTCAGAGAAGCTGTGTGACTCCAGGCAAGCAAGTCACTTGACCCAGTTTAATTCAGAACTTTTTGCCTCAGTTTCTTATCCATAAAATGAGCTAGAGAAGGAAATAGCAAACCATTCCACCATCTTTGTCAAGAAACCCTCAAATGAGATCAGAAGAGTCAAACACAACTGAAATGAATAAACAGCAATAAATAAAAAAATATAACCCCCATTGGGTTCCATGTAAACTAAAAATGATATTTTTTTATTCTTTTCTGACTTTTCCATTTGGTCAAGAAAGGTACAGATGAAGTTAAATAACACAACATGACTAATAACCAAGTTACTTAGATTATGTTCAAGAATTTAGACAAATTTCTAAAAATCTCAAGTTAGAGAAACCAGCCTTTTTTTTCTGAAATATTGAAAAAAGAGGAGATAGAAAAATTGAACATATGATGTCAGAAGGAAAAGGTATAAAAGGAATATAAAGCCATCATTCTGGGATGTGAATGAGTAACTATAAATACAACTCAGGGCAATTCCATTTGGAACTTTCTTTGGTTCTGAAGAGGCAAAGAGAAAAGAGCTTCAGGCCTTGAGTCAGGTGAGATATATGGAAATATACTGTTGTTGACATTTACCATCACAGGCAAGCTGCATGACCTATCTGAGCCTCAATTTTCTCATATGGTCTTTTTTTAAGTATAAGAAATTACAAAGAATGTCTTTTTTTACCTATAAAACATTATATATATACATATATATAGTATATGCATGTATGTATGTATACATACACACATATATACACCATGTGTATATATATTTACATATCTATATATACTGTATATATAGGGAGAATATATGTGATTGGTATATATTCATTTATTCACACATATTTGTGCATATATAGTATGTTACTTTTATACTCAGTCATTTCTATTAAATTCATATACTTTTATATGTATATATAATTGCTACATGCATCTACACACATATATCTATATAAGTATATTTTATATATACATATATAATCATATATATTATTTGTATACTTTTTAGGAATTTTAATGACCATTTTCTATTTTACATCAGAGGTTATCTGCTGTGGTTAGCCAGTGTTTAGATACAAAATAAAATTTTACCAGAGTACTGTCTCAAAAATCTAATTCAGAGATTTATTTCTCATAAGTTATCATGGATCATGGAATCAGATTTATAGCTGAAAGGGACCTTAGATACCACTTACTCTCACCCATACCACTATTTTCAAGAAAAGGAAACTGAGAAAAAGAGAAGTTTAAATGAATTCCCAGGATCACACAGCTAATAAGTAGAAGAGGTAGTATTTGAACCCACACCTTCTTTATTTTAAGTCCAATATCCTAGCAACTATACCACACTTGAAAGAGGAACTTCACCATTTCACTGACTACATATGACTATTTATCTTCATGCTGTATATCAAGTACATAAAATAAAATAATAACTCCCACTTCAACAATTGATAGACATGTCAGTTAAAGCAGAGTAGTTAAAATTCTTAGGCCATCTTCTCTACTGCATTTTTACAATTCAGTTAATACCCAAAGATGGTTAGACGAGCTAGAGAGCAACATTCTGCAAGAGTAACAGTGTTATTTTAATGGCTCTCTAGTAGGCACATATAAAAAAATTATGGTGAAGCTGTCACTGAATTATAGGATACCTTGCTATTCTTTCAGAAACAAATATTTCATTCTTAATGCCACTTTCCATCTTGTTATCACATCCATATCTTACTGAGATCAGCATCCAGACTATATTTCATGTTAAAGCAGATAATTCAACAAAAGGAAAAATAAGAGAAAACAAACATGGAGAAAGAGTTAAAATATTCATTTTCTTTTATGTATCAATACATTACTTTAGTAAAATAGATGTATAAACATTGTGTGAGATAGTATGATTCAGGGGAGGGAGGAAGGGAGGAAGAGAGGGGGAAGGGGAGGAAGAGAGGAAGAGGGAGGAGGAGGGGAGGGGGAGGGGAAAAGGGAGGAAGAGAGGGAGAAGGAGAGGGAGAGGGAGGGGGAGGGGAAAAAGGAGAGGGAGAAGGAGAAGGAGAGGGAGAGAGATGGCCTTGGAGCCAGGAAGACCTGAGTTCGATTCCTGACTGACAAAAACTAGTTGAGTAACTGGACAAATCTAACCTCTCAGTCAGTGCCACAGATAACTCTCTTCTTCCCCCCTCCCTCCCTCTCCTTCTCCCTCTCCCTCTGTTTCTCTGTCTCTGCCTTTCTCTTTCTCTGTCTTTGCCTTTCTCTTTCTCTGTCTTTGTCTTTCTATCTCTCTCTGTGTCTCTAGCTCTCTGTGTCTGTCTCTTTCTCTGCCTCTCTGTCTTTTGGTATCCCCACCCCACCCCACTCTCTCTTCCCCCCCTCTATGTGTGTATATACACACATACATTTATATGTACGTACTTGTATGCATTTATATATATAATATTTGTACCTGTATTCTATTTTATATATTTATAATATATATATTTGTATATATACATGCATGTATTCTTCTATGTCTATACCCATGTATGTATGTCTACAAAAAAGTTGTTCATAATACTGGCTGGAGCATAGACTGCTGGACGTGGAATCAGGGAGACTTGAGTTCAAGTTCCACTTTAGATATTTATTGATTATGTAAACCTTGACAAGACATTCAACATCTACATACCTCATCTGTAAAACGAGAAAACTGGAACTAATGAACTTTAAAGGGCTTTCCCAGTTCCACATCTGTGATCATGTTTGTGTAGGAGCAACAATATGAAGAGAAGATACTTTCAGAGAGGAAATGCACTAACAGCTGAGCATCAGCTAAGGCTTCAGGCAGAAAGTGATACTTGAGTTGAGATTAGAAGAAGACTGGTGGTCCTGGGGGCACAAGTGAGGGAGAAATGCATGTTGGCTGAGGTGCAGACAAAGGAGATTGAATTTCCTGTACAAGGAACAGTTAGGAGGCCATTTTGGGTAAAACACAGAGAATGTGAAGGGCAACAATACATAATATGGCTGGAAAGGTAGGTTGGGGAATGGTTATGAATGGCTTTAAATAACAAACAAAAGAATTTATATTTAATTCTAGAGGCAACAGGGAGACAGTGGAAGCTAATGAACAGGACAGAAGATGAAATGCTCAGATCTGCAACACTGAAAAATCACTGATAGTTGTGTGAGGATACAAAGAAGGAAGGAAGAGTTTAGAGGCAGAGAGGTGAAATAGAAGACCACTGCAGTTATCCATGGGAGAGGTAAGGATGGCCTGAATTAGCCTGATGATGTGCGACTGAAGAGAAAGGAACAGATGTAAGAGATCTCACACAGGTAAACCCAGTTTGTTGGATCTGTGTTTACCTCATTCAGAATAAAGCATATTTTTCTCTGGACTTCTCAATAATCTCTAAGCCAAAATGAATATTAACAATGATTCTCTTCATCTTGATTTTTCTTCTTTTTTGTTGCTTTTTGGAGGGGGATGGTGGGCAATTGGGTTTCAGTGACTTGCCCAAGGTCACTCGGCTAGCTTCATCTTGACTTTTGAAACTCATCCATATATTTTGAATAGAAGTGGATTTATCCATTATTCTAATGTCTTCCCCTTTACTGACAAAACTCTTTTTAAAATTTGCCTTTCACCAGCAACTTCACTACCACCATACCAACATGAAGCATATTATTTTTGCCCCTAAGTGTGTTCCTTAATTTGTATTTCCATTGGTGGTGATACCAGTCACCTAGATTTGTCTCCCATTTACATATTATATATATATATATACATATATATATATATATATAATTTTAGTTTATGGAATAAAGCAAGCATTTCCATAATATAATTTTAAAAATTTGATTACACATGAAACTGCAAATCTATTATGTACAATTTGCTATTCCTTTTAAATATACAATTAAATTATGTAACTTTTTTGTTCTTCTCTCCCCTTCACTACCTCAGTGATGGCTACCAGTAGACACAAATTTGTGTGTGTGTGTGTGTGTGTGTAACTATTCTATACATGCATTTTGCAATTCTTTCTCCAGATGCAAATTTCTGTCTTTGTAGATCCTTTGTAATTCATTTGGGTATTTAAAACAATCAAAATGACTTATTTGCTCAGTTTTCTTAAAACAATATTGCTGTAACTGTCCCATTTCTGAAACCTTGGTGTTACCTTTGACTTTTCTTTCTCTCTCAATTCTAGTATCTAATCAATTAGCAAAGTCTTGATTCTACCTCCACAATATTTCTTTTACACAATAACTTCTTCATATTTACACCACATTAGCAGGTCATTGTTGCTTCCTAAACAAAGTTAAAGCTTTACGTATCATTAAGTCATCCATAATTTACACCCATCCTATCTTTCTGACTTTAGTTCATTCTATGCCTCTCCTTGAACTCTACAATCCCATTAAACTAGACTACTAAATAACCTAGAAAAACTGAATTGTGTTTCCCATCCTCCATTCTTTTCCACATACTATTTCTAAATTCAGGAATATCTGCTAACTCCTAACTCCACCTGTTTAATTCTGAACCTCTTAAACTAAACAAATTCCATTTCCTTCATGGAATATTCCATGATCTATTTAGTTAATTACTTCTTTTCCCCCCTGGACCTAGCATAGGATTTAACCTGTCCAATGCATGAATTTCCCATGAACTTAGCATGAATTTAACCTTTTTAATGCATGAAGAAATATCATGTAGAAGAATTAGATGTTATTTTGCTCTCAAGAAAGTGCAGAGGGACCTATTTCAGATTGATGTGAAAAGTAGCTTCCTAATACTTAAAGATGACCCAAGGTGAAATAGACTGCTTTGGGAATTAGGAGGCTTCCCTTCAGTGGAATTCTTAAACAGAGATTGAATGACCACTTCTTTGGGATCTTATAGGAGGAACATTTGTTCAGGCATTGATTGGACTAGATGACTTCTAAGATTCCTTTCAACTTGGAGTCTGTGAATTATTAGAGTTAACTGTACTGGACTTACTAGACCCTGATCTCTGGGAGGTCAGAGACTTTGCATTATCAGAACCTTGTATCTTTTCCAATGCCTAGCACAGTACCCTACACACAATGTACACTTAAAAATTGTTCCTCAAATTAAATAAAATTTCATATTATCAACCACAGTTTGGTTATTTCACATCTTGCTACAGATTATTTTTAAGGTATCAGCTCCACTGTATTCCCTTCTACTGAGTCCTGTGAGTTTATCATTCTGAAAATGATGGGGTGAATCCATTGATTTTAGCTTTCTCTGAGCATTTCCCATAGCATTCTTTCACTTCTTAGAATAGGATTGATGCATTCTGAATTTAAAAAAAAAAAACCTTTAAGGTAAAGGAACTAGCAAAAGAAAAATCAGAGTGAGCATTCCGTTTGATTTTTCCCCATTATCTAATGCTGATAAATGCTTTTATGAATAATTGAATAAAGACCAAAATTAAAAATGGAAATTAGGATTTCTTAGAAGCCCTCTACAAAATGTTGGGTTGCTGTCAGGCTTGGGGATATCATATTTTGATATTGCCAGATTTTTAAGTAGTCTGTTTGATCTGGCCTTGACCAGTCCTTGGTATGGAGTTCAAACTTAGGGCTTGGAGTGGCCCAGGGTCTAATATAGCACCACAGCTAGTTGGTAGAACATGATGCTATGGGTCTCAGGTCAGATAAAGTAGTTAACCACTGGGATCGTGGAATTGAGACTAGTAAGAACCAAAGTTGAAGTATGTAACAGGAAGAAAGACATCAAAACCAATTATTGCATACAGATTGAGATAAAGCTAAAGACCAGGGGAAGTGGCTATATACACGAAGCAGATAGCAAAAAGGGAAAAAAAATTGGATCAATACATCAGCCATCTCTTATTAAGCAATGTACTAGGCATTTGGTATGTAAAACTAAAAATGGAAATTATCTTCCTTCAAGGAATTTACATTATACAAGGGATATACCTCATATAAACATAAATGAAATAAATATATGATAATGTCACGGAAGAGAAAGGGAGAGGGCCTTAACAACTAGGGATATCAGAAAAGATTTCATAAAGAAAGTGGCAATCGATCTGAGTGCTGAAGGAAACAAGTGATTGCTAAGAGGCAGAGATGAAAAGAAAGTAAATCCCAATCATGGATGTGAAAGTGTAAAGAGAAGCAGTGGTCTATAGGCCAAATGAAGATGAGCAAAGATGAGGAGGGGCAAAACAAAGAATAGCTCTGAGCTTGTTCAAAGAGCTTACAAAAAATGTGTTACCTTTAGTGAACTTGAAATTCTGTAGGAGATTATAGAGGTCTAGCTCAACCCATCTCACATCTCTAATGAACCATCACTGTGGAGACCCCAGGTCCATTTCTGTAGCCTACATAATAGGAGGCACCTGTGCTAATAATAGCAGAAGACAAGGAATTAAAAAAAACAGATGCTCTCATTAGTCAATTGATCTTGATGTTTAGAATCTAAGAATATTGGCTGAAACACAAACCAATGATCTAATCCAACTTGCCCTGAACTACTTGCTTTGTTCTGTTTTGTGAAGGATGGACAAGTTTGTCTTTAGAATCCTTTGGCATGGTTTGAGTTAGACAGAAGTTATGTTGCTACTATATGACCATGAAAATAATCTTTATAATGATGGCACCATCACATGAGAAGATAATAATATTAATATGATGTTTTTATATAACAAAATAAACTCTTTATTAGAAAAATATTTTTTAAAACTTAACTATAGAAATAGACCAAGTTTGTTATCTGGAAATCATAAGGATGTTCACCCTGTTTAAAGGGTTTCCTGTGTGAACTTAGGCAAGTTATTTCTTTATGCCTGTTTCCTAATCCAGTAGAATAGATGAGAGAATTTTTTAAAGTATTTATTAAGTGCTTACTGCATGCCAAGAAATGTACTAAGGATTGGGGATAGATATGGCCAAGCATAACAATCCTTGTTTATCAAGGACTCTGTCAATGGGAGAAAGTATATACGGGAGTTTTCAATTTGCAAGATAGATGGAAAGGTCCAGTGGTCCTTAGAATAAAGTGCCAGTAATTTATCTTTAGAGTCATTTCTGATAAAAACTAAATCTATATCTGACATTGAACATGTTACATGAGAATAAGGATTATTCTATTTTTACATTTGTGTCTACAACACTAGTATATAGTATGTGTCTCTTTAAACGTGGTTGAATTTAGTTGCAATGAACTGGATCTACAAAAGAAGAAACCATGTTTTCTCTTCCTGACTGTGGGTAGTGAGAGGAAATGAATTAAGTGGTGGGCTTTGCTTCATCAGGTCACAAGGACCTGCTCCTCTGTTGTTACTCTGAAGATCACCAGATCTGCTAATTAGCATGGTTTTCTGTCATTATCATAAGCTGGCATATCAAGTTAGAAAGAGAAGCTACAATAAATGGTAACTCATTTGTATTTTGGAACCATTCAGTGGTGAAATGGAATACCATACTGCTCTGAGCTATTTCTATCAATGCTCAGTAAGACATAACAAAGAATTGTTTCTTCCTGGGTCAAACTCCCTTGGTGGGTAGTGGTCCAGAAATCAGGCCATGCTGAGGGCAGTATTGCCAAGAAAGGTGAAAAAAAATCTTTAATTGTGTTTAGCCCATGCTTCTGTACCATAATCTGATGTCCTAAACTAGGGGTGGGGAACCTGTGGCCTTGAGGCCACGTGTGGCCTTCCAGGTCCTTGGATGTGGCCTTTTGACTGAGTCCAAGCTTCACAGAACAAATCCTTTTATTAAGGAGATTTGTTCTGTGAAGTTTGGATGTAGTCAAAGGGTAGCACTTGAGGACCTATATGTTGCCTTGAGGCCACAGGTTTCCTACCCCTGCTGCCTAAACCTTAGAAGGTAGGAGACTGCTTTGAGGGAGGGGAGTCATAGAAGAAGGGAGGACCTGGGAGGGTTGAACCTAAAGGAATTTCTGCTAAAGTGTATAGAAGGGCAGAGTTGGTATGGATAGCATCCTGGGTGTCCATGGCACAATAAAACAGGAGTATCAAGGTTTTATACTTGAATTTCAAAGACAGGTATGAGTGATTGTGTCAGCAATGCCATATTCACAATGCCTATGGAGATTACAAATATGCTGATATAATTATCCATTACAAAATACGTCATGCTTGCCATATGGGGAAATAAACTAGAAAATTTATTAAGATACCGAAAGACTGAGTCCCAAAACCAGAAAGTGAAAGCCATCAGAGTAGTTATGATATTGGCACAGGTAGATAAAGTAGAAAGCACCCACATTTTCAAGCCTTTAAAACAGAACAGGCTACCTCAGGCAAAGGTCCTCCTCTCCCCATGCACAGCAACCACCCAGCGTCCTAGAAGCGCGCTCCCAGCAGCTCCGGCCCCTGGCAGTCCTCAGCAGGAGTCCTTAGCAGAAAGGGCTCAAAAAGGGCTTTGCACTGCCGCTGCCTCTGCTGCTGCTGCCACCGTCGCCACCACCGCCAGCCACCGCAGGAACGCTAGCTTGGCTTCCGCTTCCTCTTGCTCCGCCCCTTCCTGCTACGTCAGCAAGTCCAATGGGGCATGGAAGATCTTTAAATCCCATAACCCTTACAGTGATACAAGAGGGAACAGACATGAAGGGAATCAAACATAGAGTAGACAGAGTAGTAAGAGGCAGACAATTTAACAATAAACATTTTGGGGTCCAAAGTGTCAAGTTGGCAGAAGAAAGGTTGTGGTCAATGACAAGTAGTCTCTCAGATAGATCATGGTAACAACTTTTTATCCTTGTCTTTAGGATGACCATCAAGAATAGTTCTAACTATTGGAACCAGGTTGTCTAGGATGTAAAGAACCGTCTTCCAAATAAGAGTCACAGATTAGGGAGATATTCCTCTAAATGAAAGCAGAATTTAGAAAGCCTGATCCATACAAAGAAAGTAGAACTTAGTTCCTTGGGAACAAGGAATTTGCCCAAGGTCATAAGAGAACCTTTTATGATGTCCCTTTGCTTTTCCTTTAGTATACAGATCAAGAAATTATTTATTTCCCCTCATGTGTGCTGTTTCCAATTCCTAGTGATAGCAAGCATCTCAAAGATAAGATCAAAGAGCAGCAAATCTGTTTGCTCCTTTTTGGTCTGTCTACATGTGGACTCATTGTCATGGTTTGATTTGTCTCAGATATTATGAGGAGTACTTAAATCCATCTGCGGACTCTTCAATGTAAGCAAATCCACCCTCCAATGATGCAGGTCAGCAATGTCTAAGCCTTCTTAATGTGTGTTACTTTTGTCCCTGTCTTCCCATTAATCTTCCACAGGGATCCAGCCATTGTGCTGAGGGGATTTCCTCGTTGCTCTCTACTCTGCACAAAGAGCATGCATGGAGTATTCAGGATGAACAAAACTTATTTTTCCAATATGGCTAGTTCATCTCCTTTTTTTAGTCATAATCGACTCTGGGCCCTTAAATCTACTCAAGGTCAGGGATTATGTATTCTACTTCCTCTGTAATTTCTTGCAGGGCTGAAGATAATGCTATTACACATGGGGTTCTTGAAATATATTTAATGATTAAGGTTAAATGGCAGTATATTATATGTAACTGTGTCATAGGAGCACAGATTTTTTTAGCTGGAAGGACTTCAGAGGCAATGTAGTCTAATGATCGAATGAACAAATTGAGGCCCAGGGAAGCTAAATTACTTGAATTACTTGCCCAAAGTAACATGGGGAGTGTCAAGGGCAGGATTTGAATGAAGATTCTCTAACTATATAGTCATTTCTCTTTCCAATACATCATGCTGGTTTCCCAGTTTGATCAAACAGGTTGTGCCCAAATTTTTATTTATATATTATATATACAGATATAAAACATTTATCTAGACACACACACGTGTGTGTGTGATATAGCTTACATCAGCGATTTTCACTGCTTTCATCATCACCTCTTTGTTGTTTTTCTTCAGCACCATCATTATTAATCACAACCACTACCAGATTGAACTGAATTCCTTCATGTGTTATACTAAAAACTCTTAATTGCCAAATTGTGTTACCTGAGCTCAAATCTCCCATATTTTTTAATGATTGATTCTTATTTGCAGTGCAAGTTAAAATGTATGGTGAAACCAGTATATCATCTTTGGCTTTGTTGACACAACACACAACTTATCAGTCAGCTTAGAGCAGATGGCCTCCAGATGCTACTGTTTGGGGTTGTCCTTGTGCAGATTCCCTCACTACAGAGTTTCCTAAATGATCACTCAGAAGAGTTTGCTTCAATCATCTATTCAGGAAAACCAAGCAGGTGAAGAATATATATTGTCTATAGCATGACATACAGTCAAACCTACTTTCTTTAGAACATATTTAACTACACACACACACATATAATCTATATACTTATATACAACTGCATATGTATGCAAATATATATTTACATAAATGCATTTATTTGCATAAATTTTATAATTTATAATAAACATATAAAATATTAATATATGTATTATTGTGTGAGTATACGTATGTATATGACAGTGAGTAAGTAGAACCTCAATTTGAAAAAGAAGAGGAACACACAAATTAAATTATCTTTGGAAAAATTGTGCAGTGCTTCTAATGACTTCAATATCCTCCGCTTTTAAGGTCAATAATCTTTGAGTAATGTAGGATAGTTATGAATCATGACACATTAGAGCCTCTAAAGAATTCAAGTTGCAGAATTATTCAGGTTGGTTGTTCTACCCATTACTCAAAGGACAATGGAAAGGCAGGTAGGGGGCTTGAACATACTGCTACATATTATAACTATGCAGAAGTGTCAGAAAGAAGGTGATTTACAGAAAACAAGTGTCACATGGGATGAAATGGAATGATGAGTAACAAATTGTACTACTGAAGGAAGTGAACTATTGGAGGAAGGGGTTATAGGTCTGTTAAATTATCCCTGTATAAAGTTGTAAGACAGGGTGAGTGTTCCATTTTGACCCACCATTTCTAAAAAGAAAAATATGATGGAAGATTTTTTTCTCATTTTTCGAATTAAATTTTATGTTTATTTTTAGTTTACATCATTCATTTCCACAAAATTTTGAGATACAAATATTCTCCCCACTTTTCCCCCACCCACCAACCCAAAACAGCAATGCCACTGAATATTCCTTCCCCAAGCTGCTCTCTCCCATATCTTCCCCCATCCCCCCTCTGACTTTCCAGTAGGGCACAGTGGATCTCTATGGCCCAGTGCCTGTATATCTTATTTCCCAGTTACATGTAAAATAATAATAATTTATATATACATATATTTAAACATTTGATTTTAAAACCCTAAATTCTAGATTCTTTCCCTTCCTCCCTTGTCACCCACCCTTACTGGAAAGATAAGCAATTCAATATAGGTTGTACATGTGTAGCTATACAAAGCATTTCCATAGAGAATATATTGTGAAAGACTGACTATATTTCCCTCCATCCTATCCCAACCCCACTTATTCTAGTCTCTACTTTAATCCTGTCCCTTTTCAGAAGTGGGTGCTTCCAACTTACCTCCCCCCGCCCCAGCCTGCCCTCCCTCTCATTCCCTTCATCTCTATTCTCCTGTAGGGAGAGATACACTATTTAGTGTGCATGTCATTCCCTCCCTAAATCAAATTTAATGAGAACAAGGTTGACTTATTCCCTTTTGCCTTTCTGTTCTTCCCCTCCATTGTAACATTTTCCCTTGCCTCTTCTATATGAGATAATTTACCCCATTCTGTCTCTCCCCACATCCTCTCATTATATTCCTCTCTCACTTCTTAATTTCACCTTTAAGTATCATCCCTTCCTATTAAATTGGTCCTGTGCCCTCTGTCTATATATACCTGTATAGATATATACACACACTCACATATGTATTCATATGCCCATATACCCTCCTATATAGACATATATATATATATATATATGTATTTGTGTGTGTATATATATATATATACAATTCTGTTCCCTTCAACTATTATCATACTGAGAAAAGTTTCATAAGTTACAATTATCATTTTTTCATGTAGGAATGAATGTAAATAGTTCAGCTTTGATAAGTTCCTTATGATTTCTTTTCCATTTGCCTTCTCATGTTTCTCTTGCTTCTTGTATCTGAATGTCAAATTTTCTATGCAGCTCTGGTTTTTTCAGCAAGAATGCTTGAAAGTCCTCTATCCATTGAATGACCATATTTTTCCCTGAAACATGATACTCAGTTTTGCTGCATACGTGATTCTTAGTTTCAATCCCTGCTCCTTTGACTTCTGGAATATCATATTCCAAGCCTCAGTGTAGAAGCTGCCATATCCTGTGCTATCCTGATTGTGTTTCCACAATATTGAAATTGTTTCTTCCTGATTGCTTGTAATATTTTCTCCTTGATCTGGGAATTCCAGAACCTGGGCTATAATATTCCTAGGAGTTTTCTTTTGGGGATCTTTTTTGGGAGGTGATTGGAGGATTCTTTCAACCTCAATTTTGCCCTCTGGTTCTAAAACATTAGGGCAATTTTCCTTGAAAATTTCTTGAAGGATGATTTCTAGGTTCTTTTTTTGATCATGGCTTCCAGGTAATCCAATAATTGTTAAATTATCTCTCCTGGATCTATTTTCCAGCTCAGTGCTTTTTCAAATGAGATATTTCACCTTGCCTTCTATTTTTTCATTTGTTTGGATCTGTTTAATAATATCTTGATTTCTCATAAAGCCACTAGCTTCCATTTCCTCCAATATACTTCTGAAGGAATGATTCTCTTCAGTGAGTTTTTCAGACTCTTTTTCCATCTGGCAAATTTGGCTTTTTAAGGCATTCTTCTCCTCATTGCCTTTTTAGTCTCTTTTGCCATTTGAGTTAGTATATTTTTAAGGTGTTATTTTCTTCAGTCAGGTTGTTGACTCTCATTTCATAATTTTCTTACATCATTCTCATTTCTCTTCCCAAATTTTTCTTCCATTTCTCTTATTTGGTTTTCAAAATCCTTATTAAGGTCCTCTATGCCTTGTAACCAGCTCATATTTTTCTTGGAAGTTTCTGGTGCAGGAGTTCTGATTTTGCTGTCTTCCTCCTGTTCCATGCTTTGATGATTTTTGTCCCCAAAATAGGAGTGTAAAGTTGGATTGCTCTGCTTGCTTTGCTTCCTTTGCTTGCTCATGTTGCCACTCAATTACTTGAATTTTGAGCTTTTTGCCACAGTAGAACTCTGCTACCAGAGAGGGGAGCTTTGTCCCAAATCACTAGGGTTTTTGCAGCTCCTGGAGCTTTTAGTTGGCTGCCCTCTCTGAAGCCTCCACCGACTCTGGCACCTGGTCATGCACCCCAGGACCTCCAACCTAGACAGCAATCCAGATCCAAGCAGGTTAAAGCAAGAGCTATTACCCCTCAGACTAGTTGCTTGGTCCCCCTACAATATTCAGTCCAGGAGCTCTGAAGCAGCCACTAGGAAGTGGCAGCACAGCCACAGTGCCTCAGTTACTTCTCCCTCCAGGGATCAAAGGCTAGACCACACTCCCGAACTCCCAGTTTCCAAAGTCCACACTGCAGTGACCTCTCACTTTGTCCTTAGCATATATGGGTTGATAATTCTGGAAACCACCACAGCTGCTGGTAATCGGAAGTCCCTCCATCAGGTGGCTGCTTGTGGCCTCCCTGAGGCGAAAACCACCAGCTCACGCAGGGCTGCGCTCTGCTCCCAGATCACTGCATTGGCCCCTTCCTGCCAGCCTGCCAGGCTGTCTTCAGTGGGAGGTTATCTTCTCTCTGTCATTTTGTGGGTTCTGTAGCTCCAAAGTTTGTTTAGAGTCATTTTTTTCATGATGGAAGATTTTGAGGCTAGCTCTACATGCATGTGTTAAGTGTAATATAGACTAAGGTCCATGTAATATAGACTAGGGTAGTTTTTGTTTATTGTTTGTTGTTTTGGTTTGTTTTTCCTAAAAATAGGAGGCTTAATTGATGTAGTACAGAGGACTAAGGCTATAGGTGTTGATTTAGCTTCCTGGCAGCTCAAGTACAAAAACCAGGGCAAGAGGAGTCAGGAACTCCTCATATCATGATTCCAATCA
Organism: Petaurus breviceps papuanus; assembly: GCF_028583685.1. Classification (NCBI taxonomy): domain Eukaryota; kingdom Metazoa; phylum Chordata; class Mammalia; order Diprotodontia; family Petauridae; genus Petaurus; species Petaurus breviceps. Next base: position 40,379,646 of record NW_027186473.1, read on the forward strand.
CTATCCCAATGTGGTCAATCCAGGGCTAAAGAAGTGATGAGTCCAGTTTAACCAACATTTTATCCTTGCTCAATATTGTTTCCATGCTATTCTGTATCTAAGAAAATGTCATTCTGTCACTTGTTAAATGGACTACAAAAATATCATTGTTTTATTTTCCTAATCCTGAACCCAAACCACCAGACAAACCTGGCTCAGGTTTGGCCTACAACAACATACCATATAAACCAAACTACAGCCATCAAAGGAGCAGCTAGGTGGTGCAGTGAATAGAGTACCAGCCCTGGAGTCAGGAGGACCTGAGTTCAAATCCAGACTCAGACATTTAACAGAAAAACTAGCCATGTCACTTAACCCCAATTGCCCTCCACAAAAAGGGCAAACTACAGCCATCACACGTAAATGGGCCAGTTCACTGCAGTCCAGCTATGTGGGAGAATCATTAAGGGGGAAAAAATGGAAGCATCATTTTTTCTCATGTGCACAGAATGACTGCTACTTGGAGTAAATTAAACCAACCTACTCTTGGAAATTTAGTGAAATTTTTCCCACCAGAATGTGGAATTTGTAAATTAAGCATGCATTGAAACATAACCCCACCAGAACTATCCAAAACTTACTATCAGTTCGAAAATACAAGTACAGGAGATGGCCAATAACTGAAAAAGCGTAAGAGCAAAACCCTACAGTAAGCTAAAAATAGGAACTGACAAAGTATATACTATTGTGGGCAAAAACTACATGCAGCCATACACACACACACATACACACACACACACACACACACACACACACACACACACACACACAAGCAACAGCAAGACATCTGGCAAGAAGGTGACCAAAACTGATGAGTACCGCTTACAGAGCCACTTATAAGAAAGAAAATCCCAGTGAACTGGAAATTATCTTTCTTTTTTCTTTCCAACCAAGAGGACAAAGAAATTCTTAAGAATTATAGACCTATCAGCTCTCTGAATTTGGTCTATAATATTTCTCTGAAATGCTAAGTAATTGGGCTAGAGCAATGCTCACTTTCAACACCTAAAGAACAGATGCTTTCTCTATGAAGGACAAGTAAAATAAGTCACCTTTCTGCATTCTCTCAATATGTCTCTCTCTCTCTCTCTCTCTCTCTCTCTCTCTCTCTCTCTCTCTCTCAGCATCCAGTCAATCATAACAAGTATGCTCTGCAATCTGGGACAGAGGTGGGTGGAGAGAGATGAGAAATATTCCACATTGAGAAGCACAGGGACAATACCCAGGACTTGTGAAATTAAACCTAAAAATAAGAAGTCCATTGCTCTGATGTATAAGGACAGAAGCACCCATAATTAACAATAAAGTTAAATAAAGATGCAAATGAGAGGAGCTCTAACTCATGGAGCATCAATGCACTTTAGACATTTTTGAACCCAAAAAAGTGATTAAGAAAGAAGTTTCTTCCTAACAGTGGAATTGAACATTTCCAATGAACATTCTGGCTGCATTTATCATAACCTAGATAAAAGGACAAAAGAGTGATGAGTCTTTTTTTTATCTTTAATCGTGTCTCAGATCTATTTGCAGCTGGAAGCCAGTTTTAAATTAAGCTAACAGTAAGAATACATTTGGTAGTGTATGTTAAATAAAGTTAATCTCTTTATCTTTCAAAGAATGTGGAATGAGAAGAAACATCATTTCCATTTGGAAATTTCACAAATAATTTTTAGCTACAACATCTTTTGAAAAATCAAAAGCTTTAGGTAAGGAATAAAGCTGGAATTTACATAATCTTGGAGTTGGAAAGGACCTTAGGGACCATTTATCTATCTATCTCTCAGAACAATCATTTCCTCTTCAACATACCCAACAAGCGGCAGATGGTCATTCACTCTCTACTTGAAGACCTCCACTAAAGTGGGACTCTACCATTCAGGGAAGTCCATTACATTTTTAGATAGCTCTAGTTGTTGGGAACTTTTTTTTCTTTACATCAAGTTGAAATCTATCCCATTAACTTTCAATCATTGCTCCTATTTCTATTCTCTGGGAACAAGGAGAAGAATGATAACAATTCCTCATCTTTTATTATTTATTTTTAGTTTTCAACATTCACTTCCATAAGATTTCCAGTTCCAAATTTTCTCCCCATCCATATCCTTCTCCTCCCCCCTCTCCAAGACAGCAGGCAATCTGATATAGGCTCTACATATGCATACATATTAAATATATTTTAACATTAGTCATGTTGTAAAGCAGAATCAGAACCAGTTAGAGAAACCACAAGAAAGAAGAAACAAAAGAAAGAGAATAAATAATATGCTTCCATCTGCATTCAAACTACAAAGTTTTTCTCTGGATGGGGACAGTTTTTTCCATCTTGAGTCTTTTGGAATTGTTTTAGGTCCCTGAATTGCTGAGAAGGGCTAATTCTCTCAAAGTCACTCATCACATGATCTGGCTGTTACTGTGTACAATGTTCTCCTGGTTCTGCTCACTTCACTAAGCATCAGTTCATATAAGTCTTTCCAGGTTTTCTGAAATCTGCCTGCTCATCATTTCTTATGGAACAATAGTATTACTATCAGTTTTTATTACATTCATATACCATTACATTCATATACTACAACTTGTTCAGTCTTTCCCAGCTGATGGGCATCCCCTCAATTTCCAGTTCTCGGCCACCAAAAAAGAGCTGCCAAAATTTCTTTTTTGTATATGTGGGTCTTTTTCCCATTTTTATGATCTTCTTGGGATACAGACATAGAAGTATCACTGTAATCACTGGATTAATGTAATCACTGTTAATAAAGTAATCACTGGATTAATGCACAGTTTTATAGCCCTTTGGATATAGTTCCAAATTGCTCTCCAGAATGGTTGGATCAGTTCACAACTTCACCAACAATGCATTAGTGTTCCAATTTTCCTGTCTCTTCTCCAACATTTATCATTTTCCTGTTTTGCCATTTTAGCCAATATGATAGGTGTAATGTGGTACCTCAGAATTGTTTTGATTTTCATTTCTTTAAACAATAGTGATTTAAAGTATTTTTTCATGTGACTGTAGATAGCTTTAATTTCTTCCTCTGAAAACTGCCTGTTCACATCCTTTGACCCTTTATCAACTGGAAAATGATTTGCATTCTTCTAAATTTAACTCATTTCACTATATATTTTAGAAATGAGGCTTTTATCAAAGACACTGATTATAAAAATTGTTTCCCAGTTTTCTGCATCCCTTCTAATCTTGGTTGCATTGGCTCTGTTTGTGCAAAAACTTTTCAATTTAATGTAATCAAAATTATCCACTTTGCATTTCATAATATTCTCTATCTTTGGCTATAAATTCTTCCATTCTGCATAAATCTGACAGGTAAACTATTCATTGTTTTCCTAGATTGTTTGTAGTATCAACATTTATATCTAAATTGTATACCCATTTTGATTTTATCTTGGTATATGGTATAAGATGTTGGTCTATGCCTAGTTTCTGACATAATATTTTCCAGTTACCCCAAAAGTTTTTGTCAAATAATGAGTTCTAATCCCAGAAGCTGGTGTTTTGGGGTTTACAAAACAGTAGATTAGTATAGTCATTGACTACTGTGTCTTATATTCTTAAACTATTCCACTGATCCACCATTCTATTTCTTAGCCAGTACCAAGTAGTTTTTATGACTGCTGCTTTATAATACAATTTAAGATCTGGTATGGCTAGACCACCTTTCCTTGCATTTCTTTTCATTAATTCTCTTGATATTCTGGACCTTTTGTTCTTCCAGATGAATTTTGTTATTGCTTTTTCTAGCACTACAAAATAATTTTGGTAGTTTAATTGGAATGGCACTAGAAAAGTAAATTAATTTAGGTAGAATTGACATTTTTATTATATTAACTTGGCCTACACATGAGCAACTGATGTTTTTCTAATTATTTAGATCTGACTATTTGTGTGAAAAGTGTTTTGTAATTGTTTTCATACAGTTCCTAGGTTTGTCTTGGCAGGTAGACTCCCAAATATTTTACAAGGTTTATACTAACTTTAAATGGAATTTCTCTTTCTATCTCTTGTTGTTGGGATTTGTTAGTAATATATAGAAATACTGATGATTTATATGGGCTTATTTTATATCCTGTAACTTTCTAAAGCTATTTATTATTTCAAGTAGTTTTTACTTGATTCTCTAGGATTCTTTAAGTATACCATCATATCATCTGCAAAGTGATAGCTTTGTTTCTTCTTTGCCTATTCTAATTCCTTCAATTTCTTCTTCTTCTCTTATTGCTAAAAGTAACATTTCTAATACAATAGTAAATAATAGTGGTGATAATGGACATCCTTGTTTCACACCCCCCCCAATCTTCTTAGAAATGCTTTTAGCTTATCCCCATTACATATAATGTTTGCTGATAGTTTTAGGTAGATGCTACTTATCATGCTCAGGAAGACTCCATTTATGCCTATGCTCTCTAGCATTTTTTAATGGGAATGAGTGTTGTATTTTGTCATTAAAACTCCTCTTTAGATGGTCCTTTGATAAATGAAGATAGATATTTGCCTCTTTTCCATCATCTCCCAACTCTGCTCCCCAAGTCCTCTCTTCTCCAGGCTAAGTATTTCAAGGACCTTCAGTGGATCTTTTGGGGGCATGTTCTCAAGATTTTTCAATATTCTAGCAACCTTCTCTGGATACTCTCCAGCTTCTTTTAAATCCTCAAATGCAGCACTCAGAATTGAAGACAATTTTGAAGTTGTCATCTGACCAGGTCATAATACAATCTAATCATCTCCTCCTTGCAAAGTCTATGAATATACCATCTATGTTTTTGTCCAATTTATTACTAATAAAAATGATGAGCAACACAGGGCTAATCCCAGAAGCCCAAGCAATGCCCTTTCAAGTTTCCATTTAAGCATTAATGACTATTACTGCAGTCTGATTATTCAAGCAATTCTGCACTCACCTCACAATATTATTATATATACTAATTCTCTCCATCTAGGTTAGAAAAATTGACACATATTTGTTTCTTTTTTTTATTTTACAAATAATTAAACTATAACTACAGCATCCTCTGATTTATTGTCTAAAATATCTATTTAAATAAGGACATATAGTTAGTCTGATATGACTTATCTTTGATGAGGTCATGTTAGTAATTTGTACTCATTATTTTTTCTAAATGTTCACTAGTCATATCTTTCTTCTACTAGGTTATAGAATTTTGCCAGTAATGAAACTCAAGCTCATTAGCCCACAGTTGACAGACACCACTGTTTTCTTTCTTTTTTTTCCTTTTTTAATCAGGAAAGCATTTGCCCATTCCATTCCAACAACAGTTCTCTAATTCTTCTAATTTTTTTTCAAAGATAATTGTCAGTGGAATGGCAGTCTCATATGCCAGCTCATCCTAAGTGTCCTACATTTCAACTTCCCATTAGCCATTTTTTTCTGTCCTTCAATATCCAAAAAAAGTCCTCCTTATCTGGGAAAATAGAAATAAAAGTAAGAATTTAGTAGCTCTGACTTCTTTTACTTATCAGTTATCATTATGGCATCTACTCTGAGCACAGGTTCCATTACCTCTTTACTCTTCCTCTTCTTAGCTATGAAGTCAATCAATAAATGAACAAATGAGTGAATAAGTGAATAAATGAATTAATAGAGCCTCTTTTGAGTTGCCCTTAGTTGTTTCTTAGCAGTCTCAACTCATTATAAGAGATGGCACTAATAATACCTCACCTAGGATAATAGTAGGCTTTATATTTATACTTTTCACCTATCCTAGTGACTGGATTCTGCATATGTCAGTTTAAAATAGAATTTGATTGATGAGATCTCTTTGCATCCACATCAATCTCTTCAGATAACTAATCCTTTTTCCTTCTCAGTGGAATTATTTCTCTTTGTGTCTTAGGGATTGCATTTTTGGAAGTTTCCCATCTCTCCAGGATTGATTTCCCCTATAGAATTTTGGTTCATAGACTTTACCTATTCTTTCTCTGAATGCTTTGAAATTTTCCTTCCTCCTTATTAATAGGAATTTGATCCATAAAAGAACTTCCCTTTGTTAGTTCCTCCACATTTTGAAGGATGAAATTATGATTAATTAAATTCGATAAACAACTGCTCTTTTTGGGTCTACAGAGACCTCTAGCTAATTTCTAGGTAGTTTAAATATTCCATCAGTACTGGACCACTTATATCTCCCTCTATGCCAGAATTGGGATTGATTACATGAACTTATGAATTTGTTCAGTAGGTAAGAAAGAACACACAGGCACAGAACATTTACATTGATGGAGTGGCAGCATCTTTAAAGAAATGCTCAAATATAACAAAGAATTGTCTAGATCCAGAGGTAGCCTTGAGGCCACATGTGGTGCTCTATGTCCTCAAGTGCGACCCTTTGACTGAATCCAAACTTCACAGAACAAATAATTTATTATGATTTATTATTTTATACATATTTATATAATTATTATTTTTATTATTTATATATTATTAGGCCCCTTAACAAAGGATTTTTCTGTGAAGTTTGGACTGAGTCAAAGGGCCACACTTGTGGCCTTGAGGTTTCAGGGCCTAGACCTTAAAATATTATAGAAATGTATATGATTGCTGGGATGCAGAAGGCATGCAGCAAATTCATCTGATAATAATCATAAAATGGTTCCATGGTAACTCTTCTGTAGTAGTTTAGAAGTGACACAATCAAAACTAGTTCAACTATTGATAAGTAAAATATTTTACCAGGAAAGTGTGCTGAGGGAAAAGATTATGTTATGTTAATAAATGGGGATGGGAGTACTTGAGAGAAAATTCTGTTTTTTCCTACAGTGGAAAGTTTCCCTGAGAAAGCCTTCTTCGTAAACTTGAAAGTGGTATAGGAGTGTGAATCATTAAGTATTTTCAAAATACAACCTAAACTGGGGAAGAGTTTTTTCCTTGTTTTTTTTTTTTACTTTTAGTTTACAAGATTCAATTCCTTGAGTTTCAAATTTTCTCTCCCTCCCTCCCCTCCTAATGATGGTATACAATCAAGTATAGGATCTGCAAATACTTTCACATTAGACATTAGTCAGGTTATAAGGATGGATTGTATCAGATGGAATGAAAAAATGGTAAAGAGGAAACAAAACCAAACAAGAAAAAGAAAAAGATCAGGTAGTTTGCTTCAATCTGGATTCAAACTCAATTCTTTCTAGTTCTTTCTCTGGATTCACATATTTCTCTCCATCATGAGTCTTTTGGGATTGACATATCACTGCATTGCTGAGAGGAGTCCAGTCTATCAAAGTTGGTCATCACACATATGTTTGTGTCTGTAATTGTGCATAAATTTCTCCTGGCTCTACTCTTCTCACTAAGCATCAGTTTATATAAGCTTCTCCAGGTAAATATGAAGTCCATCTGCTCCTCGTTTCTTATAGCACCATAGTATTCCATTACATGCATATACCACAACTTGTTCAGCCATGTCCCAATTGATGGGCACCCCCTTAATTTCCAATTCTTTGCCACCACAAAAAGAGCTGCTATAAATATTTTTGTACATATGGGTCTTCCTCCCACTTCTATGATCTCTTTGGGATATAACCCTAGAAATGGTATTGCTGGGTCAAAGGGTATGAAATTATTTGTAGCCCTTTGGGCATAATTTCAGATTGCTCTCCAGAAAAGTTAGATCAGTTCACAACTCCACCAGCAATGCATTAGTGTTCCATTTGTCATTTTCCTGTTTTGTCATCTTAGCCAATATGACTGGTGAGATGTGGTACCTCAGAGTTGTTTTGATTTGCATTTCTCTAATCAACAGTGATTTAGATCATTTCTTCATATGCTTATGGATATCTTTAATTTCTTCCTCTAAGAACTGCCTGTTCATATCCTTTGACCATTTCTCAATTGGGGAATGACTTGTATTCTTATATATTTGACTCAGTTCTCTGCATATTTTAGAAATGAGGCCTTTATCAGACACATAGGTTGTTTTTGTTGATGTTGTTTTATTAGGTTAAGTTCTATTGTATGTGAAAGAATGTGAACAGCCATTGATTTCTTCAGTAGGGAAGAAAGGCACTGTATGGGAAAATTCTCAGTATTGGAATTCTCTCCACCAATAGATTAAACCTCCTATAGCTTAGTAGATAAGTCTTTAGCATTTGCCTGTGGAACAAAGAGAAGAATAAACTTGACAGAGGTCACATATCTAGTGAGTATCAGAAGTAGGCTGGAAATTCAGGTCCATTGCATGATGCAACAGAAAGTGTTATTGGTGAATATGAGTCAGAGGACCTGAGTTCATATTTCAATTGCTACTTACTACCTCTATGACTCTGAACTCCTCCATAGGCCTACATAACCTCTAACAATCCTTCCATCACTAAGTCTGTGATCCAATGAGCCTACGTCATGCTGGTTTAACTCTAGATTTTAAAAAAACAACCTTTCCAAACTCATGACACAAATGTACAGTTCATTGTTTTCTGCTAAATTAAGAATTTAAAACTCTTCACAAATAGCCCCTCCTCCCTCTTCCTGTCTTCTTACATGTTAGTCCATTCCCTATACTCTTGAATCCAGCTATTCTGACCGACTTGTTTTATTGGCACATGACACTTCCTGATTCGTTTCCCTGTTTTTGCACCAACTCTCCAGACCCAGAATGTTCTCCCTACTGCTGTTCAGTCATTTTCGGTCCTATCTGACTCTTCATAACCCCTGTTTGGGTTTTCTTGGCAAAGATACTGGAGTGTCTTGCTATTTCCTTCTCCAGCTCATTTGACAGAAGAAGAAACTGAGACAAATAAGGTTATGTGACTTGCCCACGGTCACACAGCTTGTAAGTGTCTTAACCATATCCTGATTCCAAGCCCAGTGCTCTATCTACTGTGCCATATGGCTTCCCTCTCCCTGCACTTCTTAAAATCTCTAGCTGCCTTCAAGATTCATGTCAAATTCTAGTGTCTACAGTGGACTTTTTTCTTTTCCCTGCCCCCCAGTTGCTAGAGTCTCCTGATTAAGGTTTACTTTCTACCTACTCTGTATGCATCTTATCTGCACCAATGTATGCATATGTTGTCTCTCCTTTCAGAATGTAAATGATGCTTGCCCATGTGAAGGTTAATCAGTACTTTTCTTAAAAATCTCTTTCTATACATCTTGAATGCCCTAATTTACCACCAGTATATCCTGATTGACAACATTATCATATCCTTAATGGCTAGGATCATATTTTGGCCTTTCTTTGTAGCCTCCATACTTAGCATGGTGTGTGTATTATTTATTATGAAGCACTTAATATATGCTTGTTGTTCTAGCTGAGGTCATTGACGAGATGAAAGATCATCCTGAGTAAGACCTAAGTTCTATACTAACCAGCATCAGAGATACTCTACCACAAGCTTCAAACACACTGTCCTAATTGGTCACAAGTAACTGAAAGAGATGATTCCAACAACAACACATAATCAAAGGATAGGTAATAGCAAATAATAGGCAAAAGACTAACAATGTGTGTAAGCAGCTCTAAATGCCCCCATACAGATTCTTAGAATCTATTGGGTATACCCAATTCTATTGCTCATAAGCCCACATTTTCCTCTTGAATCTCTGTAGTGGCAACCATACTGGCATACCCAAGATGGCTGCTAGCACAGATTCTTAGATATGCTTTACTAGGAAAGATGGCTGTTCAAGGGGTCAGCAATCTTTTTTAATTACATTCATTAATTCAGGGGAAAAATTAGCACCCTGAACTTCAGAGAAAATCCAAACAAAGAAAATAGAGAAAATATAAGCAGAGAAATAAAGACCAACAGAGAGGGCTTCTGATTGTCTGAGAAATTAGCACGGATTACCAGATAGATCCAACTGTCTGACCAAGGTAATGCATACATAATTACCAGAGAGAGAAGCACCAACATCTGGGTTTTTCAAAGGCAGGAGAGGGGTGCTCCCTAACAGCTACCCAGTGTCTTGTCTGGACAAATCAAAGAATACTCTTCCAATGAGTGAATCCCAAAGCAAAATGTTAATCTCAGAGTATAAACACACACACACACACACACACAGAGACACACACACACTCTCTCTCTCTCTCTCTCTCTCTCTCTCTCTCTCTCTGTCTAATTACAAAGTAACAAAAGGTGTGGCCCTTTCTGAAAAATAAGCCTCCCCTAATCAAATTTTCCTTAATGCGCTCCAGGTGAGGCCTATTAATGGGCAGGAAGATCTTATATCCATTAACATTACAATCTCACACACACATCTTCCATTGAATCCCACCAAAGTTACAAGCATGGTCTACACTGTAGTAATGCAAAAACACAATTTACTTTAAATGGAAATTCAATATAAATGATAGTAAAGTAATAAACAATAAACATTCTCATATCCACCCCAAAACCTTTCTCCCAAAATCGAGTTTGTTAATCTACTCCCCCTCTAGTCCCTTTATATCTACAGAATGAGAGAGCTACCTGGACAATTTTACTATTATCTCGCATTTAACTCTTCAGTCTTTCCACCACAGCAAAAAAAGGGCTATTTCATGGAGAGGGGATGGGGAAACTTGCTGCTGAATTTGGTATGTTCTGGCTTCCTCAGCATGCACTACTGATAATGAAGAGAATCTTAGCTATTCCACATGTACCCTCCATTCCACAGGCTCTAGTCACCTTCCCTTTCCATGGCTTCTACTGAACTCAGTGGCTCTGGGATAGGCTAGCTGCTGCCATTGTGAGTATTGAAAACACTTCCAAGTCTTCAAACTCCTAAAGAGGAGAGGCAACCCAGGAGAAAAGTCTTGATTCCAGGACTATTTCTTTTCCTTCACTAAGCTTTAATAGTTCCTTCTTCCTTTTCTTCTCTCCTAGCCACACTACCCTTCAACTTTTATACTGCAAGTCTAACACATTATTTTCTAGGTTACATCATTGCCGGAATCTGGAAGATTATAATTTCTAAAGATTATATGTTATCATCTCCAGTCAGATATGTCCCTTACATATAAATCAAGAAACACAGAATGTCTCTTGGGGATAAGAAGCCACCTATGAATAAGGTCCTCAAATTAAACTAAATACTGTCTAAATTCTGGTTATTAGTGTAGGACTCTCTGTTTGGTTTCTCATTCAAATTCAGAGCCAATATCACTAAGACCTCTTACAGAGTTTGCTTAGCATGAAATGGAAGGACAAAATCATCCATAGTAGGGTGTTGAAGCACCAGCACTCAAGTCCTGCTCATTTAAATTCAAATTTGCTGTGTAGGTTATGTGAAGAAAATGGATGACAAGCAGAGAATTATATCCAGTGAACTAAATGGAAGAGCAGTTCTCTGCAAAAGGACACCCATGACTTAACTGTAACAGAAGGAATAAGTGCATGACTAGCAGTCAACCACGGTCTTAACAAATTTGAACCAAACTCTTGTGAATTTTTTTCCTTCTTTCTTCTTAAGAAGCAAGGCAATGAAATGGTCAGCTATAGCATTTTATGTAATTAGAAACTGAAGAAAATAGTCACAAAAATATCTTTGTGTACCAGCTTGGCCTTTACTTGTATGTCTTTTTAACTACATTTTGTAATGTAGGAAATGGGTCTTGAAGATGAGGGTCACAGTCAGGAAGGTCTTCTTGACGCAGGTCAATCCTCTATCCACATACCTAGTTCCTTTTCTATATGAAAGCAGCTGAGTCTTGTTGGCAATTTTTTAAATTAAAAAGATAGGGAACATTATATCTCCAGGGAGATGGAGCAAACTCTTTCCATTGATACAGACCCCAACCTATTTGTAACTTAGTAGATAGAACTTTTCAAAGCTACCTAAAACCCAAAGTTTAGTATGAACCTAATTCTGCCTCATTCTATGTTCAGTAGTCTGGCTCCTATTCAATACTACCTCTCCATCCATAAGCAGCACAATGACACAAGAGATTTTTAAGCTTCAAAATTAAAGAGAATGGCATAGTGGAATGAGAAATGGGTTGTGACCCATATGGTCTGGGTTTTATTCCAGAGTCTGCAACCTTGGGTTGGTCACAACACATTTGTAAGCCTTAGCTTACTGATTTTCAAACTATGAACTTTGAATTAGATGGTATCTGACACCTTCCAGTTCTAATATCTTTTATTCTATCCTATTCTTCAGTTACCCTCACAAGAGTAGTTTTCCATAGTAATAATAAATATTATACCACTGTCCACTTGCTGAAAAGCACAGTAATAACATTTTCAATATGAGAGATTATAAATGGTAAAAAAAATGATTTAGATATACTTTTTCTCCTAAAATTCAATACTGAGGTGATTGCTGATGTGAAAAATAATCCATCTTCTTCTTTAAAATCTCTTTCTATACATTTTGGATGCCCTAATTTACTGCCAGTGTATCTTGATTACAATAAGTTATCATATCACCCCAAGTTAAGGAATATGTTTCAGCCAGTGAAAGTGCATCAAATCAAATAATAGAAACCTTGAGAGCTGGCATAGAATCTATATATTCTCGCAGACACAGTAAATATCAGGAGTGCATTTTTAAGAATGCATTTTTTCTGAATGTGCACAGAGGAGGAAATTCAGAAATTAGACACAGACAACGGTTCATTGATATATTTTATTGCTAGTTCACGAAGGAATGAAACTGTCATGCTCCAAGAAGCACATAAACAAAGGCTTCTCAAACAAACCACCAGGACATGAGAATCAGGAACATGCCACATAACTACAGCGACAACACTGTACACTGTCATTATCTCAGCTAGAAGAACATGCAGACCCCTAGGGGACCCACAGAAGTTGCTCCATGGTTCCCTTCTTTTGCAGCTCAGATTCCAGGTGTAATGCTTTCGTTTCTCATACCATCTGAATAGCTGAGGTCACTTTGGGAATACAGATAGCATTGAAAGTATTGAGTAGAGTACGTGTGATACATGACAGGTTTTTGTATTGCACATTCAAACTGGTGAGGCTGTGCACAGAATGCTGACACTAACAAGACAGTGTCTAAAATAAGAAACCAAGATATCTCAAGCAGATGAGTTGCAGATTGAGATTTTTAAGGAACTATTTCTATTCCTCTCCTCTTCATGTGTTTAAGTCAATTTAGAAAAGAAACAGGCTGGCATTGGGTAGGGCAAGGAGTTCCATGAATTTTTCAACTAAATATTTTTTCACATGTTACTGAAAATGTATGAGTCATTTTTTTCCTGTGATGATTTACCTGAAATTGTTCAGACATATACAGCTTAAAATTTGCCTTTGTGGGAAGAGTGTAAAAAGTGTCAGTTATGCCAGTGAATGAAGAAACAACTGACTTAGCTTAAAGTAGGGAATAAACTAAACATAAGCCTCTCTTGACTAATCATTAAAAGAAGCTTAATTTTTTTTCATAGAATCTTTGATTTAAATATGGAAGATGACTCATAAGTCATCTAACTCAACCTTGAACAAAATCATGAATAGCTTCTACAATAATTCTTATCTTGAGGTCTTCAGATTCCTAAGGGGTCCATGGATAGATTTCAGGGAATCTGTGAACTTGGAATAACAAAAAAATTACATCCTTATTTTTACTATTAAGTGAAATTGAGTATTTCCTTCAATTATGAATTAAAAAAACACAATCTGAGGAGTCCATTGGCTTTATCATCAGAAGGCCAAAGTAGGTCCATGAAACAAACAAATAAAAAATAGATTAAGGGGGCAGCTAGAGGGCACAGTGAATAGAGCACCAGCCCTGGAGTCAGGAGAACCTGAGTTGAAATCCAATCTCAGAAACTTGACACTCTTACTAGCCATGTGACTTTGGGCAAGTCACTTAACCGCAATTGCACTCCAAAAAGAAAAAAAAATATTAAGAATCTCTGGTCTATGATATCATAGCAGTTTGAAGGACAATCTCTGACTAATTATCTCCATTAAGATAGAACTCCCTAGCTCACCAAATCAACACATTTAGGTTTTAGGAAGTTTTAATTACTAGGGAATTATTTGTTAGTTTTTTTTTTTTTTAATTTTGAGCTTAAATTTGTCCTCCTATAATTTCTACTAGATCTGATTCTGAAAGAAAAAAAAGCAGAACATAATTCTTTTCTACATTATATCTTTTAAACATTTTGAGTGGTATCACATCACTATAAAGTCTTTATCCCTTAGGACATTCCTTAGTTACTTCAAATGTCTTCATATGACATCATTTTTAGTCTTTCCTCAATCTTAATTTATCTCTATCCAATTTGTCAGTATCTTTCCTGAAATGAACAGTTGCACAGCATCTTCATCACATAGCCTAACAGATGGCAGCAAAAGGCATTGCAGACCATCTCTTAACCACATTGCCTAGGAAGTCAATGGAGTCACATGATCCACCCTCATAAACAGAGGAAAGGCAATTATCTGGAAAAGGTCAGGCTCATGAAGAGTCTTTGCACCCAGATTTCTGCAGTGAGTTAACCAGACATAAACATTAAGCACCTACTATGTGCCAGACATAGTGGGGTACAAAGGAAAACAAAGACAATCCCTTCTGTCAAAGAACTCAGACTCATAGGGAAGACAACATGCAAACAAGATATGTATAAGATAAATTGAAAATAATTAACAGAAGGAAGATACTAGAATTAAGAGGGACTGGAAAAAGATTCCTACAGAAATAGGGTTTTATTCAGTTAAGCCAGGAGGTGGGTGGACATGAGGAGGAAGATCATTTTGAGATGTGAGTGGAGGATGGCCTTGAGCAGGGAGATGGTGGCCAGGAAGGAAAATAGAATATCTGGAAAGCCCAAGACTTGGTAACAATAGGTTGTCTATAAAGACTGGGAAGGTCTCAAAAGGGAGGGAATTATTGGATGTCAATCATTAGAGAGAAAGAGGATCACAGAACCAAGCCTGAGTATGTGGCTTTAAAGCTATGAGGGCAACAAAGAGAATGAGCCAAAATGAAGACAAGCAAAAAAATATGGCTTCCCTGTCACATCACACATTGTCCTCCAATACTATTAGAAGGAAGATAAGGCCCAAAACGATCAAACTACACCGCTACTAAGTTTGGGAGCTAAAATTAGCATTATCATTCCAAGTCATCTGCTCTTTCTGCTATTATATACTTCAGAAAGATCACCTGGAAAGTAGCAGAGATTCTGGGAATTTTTCATTACAAGGTCTTCTAATTCCTACCCCCTTCAATTGATAACATTCCTGGCATACTGAAATTTACGTTTTAAAAATAATTTTGTATATACTTTATGTTTAGAGAAGCAAAATGGGATGGGGGGGTGGATAGAGGACTAGCCTCACAGTCATGGAAAATTGAATTCATGTCCCACTTGACAAATACTGGATATAAGATCTTGGTATGTACCCTGGATGTCACTTACCCTCTCAAGATCCCAGGCAACTTTCAAAGACAGTAAGCTTCAGAACTGCTTTAGTAGAGGGAGATTCTTTTACTTGGAAGTAAAATTCCCCATACCAATAAAATCACAGTTCCAGATAAAAAAAATAAGCCCCTCCCCCCAAAAAGTTTAAATTCATGTATATTTTGTGTTTCTCTCCATCATAGAAAATAAACTATTTGAGGACCTATTGTCTTTGTAATCCCAGAACCTACTTAATGCCTCGTACGTGGCATCATCATCAATTTAGAGCTGAAAATCACCCTAGAAGCACTATCAATCCAACCTCTTCCTTTGCAGATGAGGAAACTACACACACACACACACACACACACACACACTAACAAAATATTTGCAGGATAAATTGGGCCTAGTTTTAGAGAGAAGGCACCAAAATTAAGAAGAACCAGAAAAGGCTTCTTGAAGAAGTGGGATGTTAGCTGAGACTTGAAGGAAACCAGGGAAGCCAGGAGGCAGAGACAAGAAGATAAAACATTCCAGGTATAGGGGACAACCAGGGAAAATTCTCAGTGTCTCTGGAACACAGAATATAGACAAGGGAAAAAGGTGTAGAAAGAGTGGTAAGGTAGGAAGGTGCCATGTTATGAAAGTCTTTAAATACCAATCAATATTTTATATTTGACTCTAGATGTAACAATGATCCACTGGAGTTTGTTAAATGGGTAGGGTTTTTGTTTGTCTGTTTTTTGTTGTTTTTGTCCTTCCTGCTCGAAAAGAACCAAAATAACATCATGATGCTAGGGATCAAGGCACAGGGTGACTAATCAGCCTGATACCTCAGGTCTGGCACAAATAGTATGTATAAATATTTGGAATGGAGATATCTCTAATGCACATCTGTAGTGGCAACCACACTGGCATTCTCAGGATGGCTGCTAGCACAGGTTCTAAGGGGTCAGCAGTCTTTTTTTATTATATTCTTTAGTTCAGGTGAAAAATTAACACCCTGAACTTCAGAAAAAATACAAAGAAAATAGAGGAAATACAAGCAGAGAAATAAAGACCTACAGACAGGGCTTCTGTCTGAGAAATTAGCATAGATCATCAAACAAATCCAACTGTCTGATCAAGACAATATATACATAGTTACCAGACAGAGAAGCACCAACATTGGGGTTTTTCTTTTTATTTATTTATTTTTTATCTTTATTAATTTGTCCATTTACTTGAGTTTACAAGATTCAGTTCCCCAGTTCTTTGAATTTCCAATTTTCTCTCTTCCTCTCCTCTCCCGCCCCCAAGATTGCATACAATCATGTATAGGATCTGCAGATACTTTCACATTAGACATTGTTCAGGTTATAAAGAAGGATTGTATCTGATGGAAGGAACAATAGGAAAGAGGAAACCAAACCAAACAAGAAAAAGACAGAGAGCAGGTAGTTTGCTTCAATCTGCATTCAAACTCTGTTCTTTCTAGTTCTTTCTCTGAATGTAGACATCTCTCTCCATCACGAGTCTTTTGGAGTTTACTTATAGCCCTGCATTTCTGAGAAGAGTCCAGTCTATCAAAGTTGGTCGTCACCCATATGTTGTATCTATAACTGAGTACAAATTTTTCCTGGTTCTGCTCTTCTCACTCAGCATCAGTTCGTATAAGCCTCTCCAGGTAGATATGAAGTCCATCTATTCTTCATTTCTTATGGTGCAATAGTATTCCATTACATTCATATACCATAACTTGTTTAGGCATTCCCCAATTGATAGGCATCCCCTTAATTTGCAATTCTTTGCCACCACAAAAAGAGCTGTTATAAATAATTTTGTACAAAGTATGTTATTTCTTCTTTGTACCAACAGTGAAAGGAACAAAATTCATGCAAAGCTCCTCTCCCTCCCCTCTTTCCCTCTATTATGATACATTTTGTATCTCTTCTTGATAGAGTCCTATGCTTAACTGGTTGCGTTATTCCCTCCTTGCACCCAAACCAATGATGGAAAAGCTCATATGATACTCATGTCCCTCCCTTCTTTCCCTCTGCTATATTGTTTTTATGCCTCTTTGTGTGGCATAATTTGTCCTTTTCTACTTCATTCTTTCCTCTTCTTCTATTGCAGTCACTTTTAGCCCTTAGTAAGGTAGATTTTTTTTATCAGCATTTTGTGTAATTTATACTTGTCTACTTGTCTATCTGTTTGCTCTTATTAAATAACAGGGTGTGTGTTTGTGTGTGTGTGTGTCTGTCTGTCTGTCTGTTTTCCTTGTTTACCTTTCTATGTCTCTCTTGTGTCTCCTGAATGGAGGTTGAATTTTCCATTGAGCTCTGGCTTTTTCATCAGGACGGTCTGGAAATCTTTTGTATCATTGAATGACCATCTCCTTGCCTGTAAGAATATGTTCAGTTTCTCTGGGTAGGTGATCCTTGGCTGTAACCCAAGCTGTTTTGCCTTGTGAAAAATTGTATTCCACTTCTTCCAATCTTTCAGTGTAGAGGCTGCCAAATCCTGTGTGATCTTCACTGTGGTTTCTCGATATTTTAATTGTTTCTTTCTGGCCACTTGAAGTATTTTCTCCTTTACCTGGTAATTCTGGAATTTGGCCACAACATTTTGAGGGCTTTTCAATTTGGGATCTCTTTTAGGAGGTGTCCAGTGGATTATCTCGATTTTTATTTTACCCTCTGGTTCTAGTATCTCAGAGCAGTTTTCCTTGATGAGCTCTTGGAAGATGTTGTCCAGGCTCATTTTTTCATCATGATTTTCTGGTAGGCACATGATTCTCAGATTATCTCTCCTGGATCTGTTTTCCAGGTCAGTTATTTTTCCACTGGGATATTTTACCTCTTTTACTAATTTTTCATTCTTGATGTTTTGTTCGACTAATTCTTGTTTCCTCATAGAGTTATTTGCTTCAGTTTGGTTGATTCTAGTTTTTAGCGAATTACTTTCCTCAGTTAGCTTTTGGAGCTCATTTTCCATATCACACATTTTTCTTTATAAGGAGTTGTTTTCTTCATTGTAATGTTTTTCTAATTTTACAATTTTGATTTTAAAAGAATTATTCATTTTATCTTCTATTTCTCTAATTTGGTTCTCAAAGTTCCTTTTGAGCTTCTCTAAGAATGCTTTCTGTGCTTGAGATGAGTTCCCTGTTGAGGCTTCAGCTGTGGGTATGGAGTCAACACTTGTCTCTCTATGAATTTGGTTCCTTCCTCTCACAATAGAAGGACTCCAGAGTCTTTGTCTTTGCAGTCTACTTTCTACCCATTTTGAGGCAGGTCCCTAGCCACGCCCTTCCTCTAGGGTTCCCAAGCCTTTACTGTTTAAGGTTTTGCCCTGGGGCAATAATTACTAGGTTTTCAGGGTCAGAGTGGGGGATTGAAGCAGCCAAGGTTCACTCTGCCGTCCTGGTCCCTGGAGATCAAGATAGGGGCTTTTTAAATTTCTGGGCTGTGAATTGGTAGCCCCAGGAGTAGTTGCTGCCCCTGTCAGGGGCCCTGCATTTGATTCTTACCTTAATGGGCTCCATGTCAGGCCTATTAATGGTCTGAGAAGATCTTATATTCCATTAACATTGCAACATCTCACATTTCTTTTGAGCTACTGTAATTCTGCTTCACTCATAGAGCACAGCACCATCTTTGATTCAGGCACACCATACTGGGTGGTCTTCTGCCAGTGTCTCCCATGTCTCAGAAGGTTTCCCTGAAGAAATGGGGTGAAGGCACAGGGGATATGATGTGTCCTGCACTTTAGAAAAATAAATTTGATGGCTAGGTAGAGGATAGGATTGGAGCAAGGAGCGACTTGAGGCAAAGACTATTTTGGTGTCCAGGAGTGAGATGATAAAGGCCTGTTCCCGCAGTGTCTGAGGAGAAAAGGGGAACCTGCAAGAGACATTAAGAGGGTAGAGACAATGGAACTTGGTAACTGATTGGATGTGAGGTACAAGAGATAGTGAAGAGAAAGTAGAGAATGACAGGCTGTGTGCCTGTCACACAACTAGTAAGTGTCTGAAGCTGGATTTGAACTCGGGTCTTCCTACTCCAGGACTAGCACTCTATCTACTGTACCACCAAGCTTCCAAAGTATATAATGAGATTACCAAGTAAAAAAGTATACAAGAAGAAAAGAAAATGGCCCAGGACAGAACCTTGGGGGATCCCCACAATTAGCATCTGAGACGGCATTCATTTAAAACTAAGCCTGACTCTGGAGCCAGAGTTCTTTCCACCATGCAAAGAATTTAATAAATATTTGTTAAATTGAGTTGAGTTATAATGATAGGGCTGTTTTGGAACATTATTGGCTATAGATTTAAAGAAATGCCTCATTTCTAATCTCTTCCTTATCAGCAGACAAATGAGGTACATACAGCTTTGCATATACAGTAAGAAAACATCCCATTTAAAAGGGATGTAATAACACTTTAAAAGTAATAACACTTTAAAAGGAGCAAAGAAAATGTATTGGTTTTTTGGCCACCCATATAGTTCTCAGTGTTAGCCAGAGATAACAATCCATTTGTGGGCCATAGAAATTAGAAAATTTCTAGGTAGCAGTGAGGCATTTTCAATTTTAAAAAAGATGAACTGAACCTCTGACCAAAGCAGAGGTTAACATGAAGTTCTAGGTGAAAAGAGTCTATTTATTTTGGTCTAGAAAGAAGTAAAGGTTAGTCAAGAATATATTACAAGTGACAAGGACTGGTAAGCAAAGTGTGAAGACTTTTCTCATAGTAAGTTGAAAGTGACTAGAACTAGTAGGTGTTGAAAATATCAGGAAATCATCCCCATCCATCCTCATGGTACCCATTATTTAATTTATTAAGTCGATATGTTCATACAAAAGTATGTTTCTTTCTGATGGTGCTATGGGAAGAAAGTAGAATCAAAGCATCTTAATAGCAAAGTTCAATTAAGGATTGGGGAGGAATATGTGGACATTTTTTAATAAAGTTTAATACTGGGTGACAGAAGGAAAAGAGAGGGCATTGGTAATGTGAATAAAGTTTTCCATTGCACTGCTTATTCATGGAGAAGCAGTATGTGGCTAGAATGGACTGAATCTGCTAGCTAATGTTATTGCTCCTAGAAATCATAGAAATGACAACAAATTCTTCTCCCTGCAAACAACAGGCATTTCTTAAATAATTTTTCAACTTTTAAGCTACTTCTAATTCTTAACACTGTCTTCTACAACTATGATTGGTCAAAAATGTCATGTGATATATATTAATTTTGATTATTAATTACTAATTCTGTCTATTAATTAATAGATCATGTCTATTAATTAATTGTGTATGAAAGGATTTCCATAGAAGAAGTCAAAGAAAGATAGAAATATCACAGTACTAAATAGGAAAGAGGTCTGGACCTTGATCTAAATTAGCTATCATTGCTTCTTTGTTTTCAGAGAATCTGAGTTGTAATCACAAGACTGTTATGCCTTTGTTCTTTCATTATTATTATTATTATGGCTTTATTATTTATTGTTTTATTTGTTATTGTTATGCATCATATTATTATTATATAACTCGTGTTTCTGAATAGTAGAGATATTGGAACTACTCAACCCTAGGATATTGATTTACAAATTCAAGTCAAAATTCAGATGGTTTGGTTTAGAAATTATCTTGTTGAAATTTCTGCTTTACACAGTAGGGAAAAGAATAGAGGAGTGCAGCAAAAGGACATGCCTCCTGGGTCACATGGTTGGAGCAGATGGGCATGATCTGGGAGAAATGGACAATCTTGAGATGGGGGCCATCTCTTCACCTCTGTGGCCAACTTCTCAATATAGCACCATATTCTGGCTTCATTAAGCTCATTAATTATGTGTTAAGTATGGCTTCTGAAATAACTTCTAATTTCCCAATTTACTTAACATAAATGGAAGACATTTGTGAATTTCACTCATTTATGTCATCATAGCTTGAGGTGTACTCAATCTGTAGTGTAAAGGTTCTTAAGAATTTTATTGTTTCTATCCATTTATGGCTTTATATACCATCTTCATGATGATTAAGCAGAATCAGAAATTAAACATGGTTCAAGCAGCTAAGTGGCTCAGTGGAGCCCTTAGCTCAGGGTGCCCAGCTTGGAGTTAGGAAGATTCATCTTCCTGAGTTCCAATCTGGCTCCACATATGTACTAGTTGTGTGACCCTGGGCAAAACACTTAGTCCTGTTTACCTTAGTTTCCTCATTTGTCAAATGAACTGAAGAAGGAAATGGCAAACCATTCCAGTATTTCTGCCAAGAAAACCCCAAATGAGGTCACCAAGAGTCAGATTTGACTAAAAATGACTGAACAACAAATAAGCAGATATATATATTTTTTAAGATAAAAATCTATCACACTGATTTTTTTAATTGGGTTTGCATTGAATTTAAGCTGCTATGTAATTGAAGGAGAATGGAAGTAGGTTGTCATATTTTTACTTTGTTCTGGAAAAACAGATGTGCAACTTGAGCCAGACTCTGAAAAATGTATTTGCACTTCTCAGATCTCTTGGATCTACTCTGCACTTGGCTAGCCATATAGAAACTAGCCATGGACCACAGAATGACTCCTAGGAAAAAACAGATGTGGTACACAAATTCCTGATTTGCTAGCCTCCCAGGAGATAAAGTAGCCATGGTCATGCATCACAGCACTGGGGAAGAAAGGAGAGAAAGCTTCAAAATACCTGAGCCAGGCTGCTACAAGCATTTCTGAGCCTTTCTTTATATTTTAACACTTGCTCATACAATGCACTGCAATTTCAAAAAGGGCCTGACTGTGTTTGCTCAATATGTACCAGCATCCATGGCAGTATAGATGTGAATTAAATATGCATTTATTCATCTAGTCATTTATTTTGGATCTATTATATATAAATGGAGCACCCACGATCATTTTTATGTATTGTCTTAGCTGAGCCTTTCTTGTTATTTAAAAAAAGTTGCATAAACAGCTCCAATCAGTCAATTAATACATGAGCAACCATCAACTAAACACTTAACTCTGGACTTCACCAAAAAAAAAATCTTTTATGTTAATAAGATGATTTGCTCCTGGAATTTCAAATCATTTGCCATTTACATTCTAGCCTTACTATAAGAAAACTTGATGCAAACACCTTCTCCAGATGAATGTGGTTCTTGTTTCAAACTGATGGTTGAGGAAAAGTCAAGGAAAAATGTAAAGGAAAAGTCTATTATTGCAAAAGACAAAAGAAATAATAAAAATGCCACTCTGAACCTTGTATTACAGAATCAGTGAAAGATAAGTAGGCATGTGTTAGAGGCAGATCATATCAGCTCCCAGAAAGCTGATTGTTAAATTTTTGGTGTGAGCATTTATACCTCTGAAAAACAACAAATGCTACAAATAAGCACTTGGTTTATTATTTTCTTGATTGCACTAAAGAAAGTAATGAAGAAAATGTTAAAAATACCACTTAAACTTAAAAGGTGTCATACATTTTTGGAGATCCAGTTGTTAAATTTACCAGTACACTGTTGATAATAGATGTTAATAGATGTAAATAATAGAAAAAATATCTATGGTAGATGTTTTTCCTCAGTGATATTTCTTAACTTTATTTCCTTGAACCCTGCTACAACATCCAGAGAATATGAGCATAATTTCCTTAATTGTCAGTTACTCTGAGAGCTGAACTTAAATACTGCCTGAAGAACAAGAACAAAGGGGACTTCAATCATGATGGCAGAGTCCATTGTGCATAGACAAAGGTAAAAGAAACTATACAAGTCTTCAAAGATCAGTGAACTTTCTGGCTAAAGGACCTTGAGACTTCTACATTTTCTTGGAGTAAAATAAAAAATAACCCTGGAGCCAAAGAGATAAATTCAACAAGTCCCTGGGAAGAGAAATGTGCTTCCTGAACCACATGACATTCTAAGAAAACACTGAACAATGGGGCAGCTAGCTGGCACAGTGAATAGAGCACCGGCCCTGAAGTCAAGAGGACCCGAATACAAATCCAGCCTCAGACACTTAACACAAAAAGTAGCCATGTGACCTTGGGCAAGTCACTTAACCACAATTGCCCTCCAAAAAAAAGGCAAAAGAAAAGAAAATACTGCACAAGAATTCTGAAGTGGACATTCCAGGGGTGGGGAAGCTACAGCCTCAAGGCCCTGCTATATATTCACACTTCACTTCAGTAGTGACCTGCATTCTTAAAATAGTGCAATTTTGCTTGACCAAATAAATGCTCTTCAGTAGGTATTTTTAAAAGTCTTAATTATAAAAATATATGCACTGATTGCTCCTAGCCAGTCCCTGCACATGATTTATTTTACAAGATTTCTCACATAGCTCTTTGCTAAATAGACATTCTTTGTGTTTTATTACTAGTTTCTTCCACTGAGTCATGCTCTCATTGGGATGTTGCATCTATATTTTATTTTCCTCCTGCCATTAATTACCTGTGGGCCTGTATGATATCTCACTCAGTCTCATTTATTACAACAGCGCCTGCTAGTATCCCGCAGTAAAGAGTCTGTCAGTATTTCCATTAGAAACCCAATTTCTCAGGGGCTTAAAACTCAGCTGAAAAATTCTGCTTGTGGCTAATGGCTGGTATGAGTGGTAGTATCAGCCGTGGAGCTTTTGAGGGCAGTTTTTATTATTTTTTTAATGGGGAATTTGTCTACTTCAAAATCAAAGAAGCACATGGAAACTTTAGAAATGCACTATTGAAGTTAAAATTCAAAAAAATAGATTTATTTCTTTCCAATGGAATTCTCCTAAATCTATTTTTTCTCTCCACAGAATAAGATGTTTTATATGCATAAGTGTGTATTTGCAAAGATGTGTGTGGGCATTAAGGAATTAATAATGATTAAGGTGATATTTTAAATTGTATAGGCTTCTGTTATCTTCAAAACTGTAAATAAAGTGGTAATTTTCTAGAAATTAGAAATGTTCATTTATATTTGGCCTACTAACCAAACAGAAGAAAGAAACAATGCTGATCTTACAATATATGCATATACATTATATATATATATGAAACAAAGAAACAAGGCTGATTTTATAATATATGTTATATATGTATGTACACATATTATAGAATCAGCATAGCTTCATCTATATTTTATATACAGTTATATATGCTAGACAAGGACTCAGTTTATTCATCAAATATACTATTTACATGAGAAATTAATGTAGTTCCAAAATCGAAAATATCTAGAAAACCCCAATTTCAAACACCCTCAATCTAAAATGAGAGTTCCCTTAGTCCTTGGCTTTCAATATGTTGTTATCCATGTGCTTTTGCTGGAAAGATAAAATCATAGCAATAGAATTAATGGGGAAAAGAATAAAAATATGTGAAAATGGTATTGAATGCTTTAGATTCCCACTTCATTAATAGCATTTACTATAGGAATGAGCCTTCCAAACGCATGTTTATGTAACTATGAATTAGCACAGGCTCAAAATGGTAAAGCCTACATAAGAGAAATGATCAAAATGGTTTTATCAAGCATACTGTTTAATAAAAGTCAAAATATGACCCATAACACTTTTCTGTCCATTTCTTCCTCCCTTCCATTTTTTCTTTATTTTCTTTTTTCCTTCCTTTCTTTTTCTGTACCTTCCTTCCTTCCTTCCTTTCTTTTGCAATTGGGAGAATACACAGTAGCATTAATGAGAAGGAACTAGGACAATGAAGAAAATAACCAGGAGAGATTAATTAAAAGGTTTCACAAAACAAGATCTGATAACTTAAGAGACTACAGTTTACAAAGTTTATAGTTGGTGTTGTTGGATAAGCAGAAAGAGCAGCAGGAGACATAAATCATTTATCTACAAGCCCTTGTTGAGTATCTATCTAGAACTGTCCTAAATAACATGGGGGAAGGAGGATGAAGGAATTTAAATTTGATGGAGCATAGAAATAATAGATTCTTCTTTCTCCCTCAATGGCTACTCTATCATTGTCAAGCCTCCAAGAAGATGACAAACAGAAGAGATCCCCTTGCAATTGGCTTTTGCCACCAAATAAATCTAGCCCCCGGCTTGCTAGATTTGCTAGTGCTGTTGTACTCCATGTTGGACTGCCTTTAAAAGAGTGATCCTTTCGGGAATTTCCATATTGAGCTTGCAGCTGTCTGGTGTCCTGCCTCACGTAGTCCTTCTAGGTTATGAGCTTCTGTGCCTTGCCTAAGATTTAAAACCCAAAGTCCTGCATTCCTGGAAGGGCATGGTTCCCTTGTGAAAATTCTCTAAGTATCCCATAGTGAGTCCTTCAAGTCACACAGATAAATTAGTCGCTATATTATCTACAGCAGGACTAACCAATATAGATTGTAGAATATGAAAATTATATTGTAGCAACTATCTCCATAGTTTACCAAGGCTCCATCTAACTTACACATCCTGAGAAATTGGAGTGACTAGCTGAAATTCCATGATGCCATGAATGATATTGTCATGACCTAGCTATCAACAAAATATAAATCATCTTTACTCATCACTTATTTCATGAAGCTGGCACTTCTGTTAAGCAAGTGATCTCTGCATTGTATTTGAGAGTATAAAGCTATGTCTATAGATAATGACAAACATGAGAGTTATTCCTTTTCCAAGTAGTCACTTTGGGAGAATATTTACCTATTCCAAACTTCAAATATTTTTAATTGACTTTGAAGTTTACATTACATTATTTAAAATAGCCAATATTTTCAAAGTTTGCATTTCTTCATCTTTTATAGTAGGTCTGATTTATTCAAATTGCCAAATGTCATTTGGAACTAAGTCTTATAAATGAGTTAATTGGTTGATATCACTTCTGGGAAAAAATATATGTGGATCTTATCAACCAGCTTAAATTTTTTAAAGGGCATGTACAAGAATATATAAGGAAAGGTAAGTAACTAAAGATGAATGAAAATCAATGACATGATTCTATCAGAATAGGGTCAGAATTGTAAACAAACAAAAACAAAAAGCCAGCATGATCTGAGATTGTCAATGAAGGCTAAGGACAACAAAAAGCTTCTATTTCAGTTATGTTATGGGGAAAGGAGGCAAAGAAGAGGTAGGATCACTGTTCAGAGTACTTGAAATGATTATTCTATTCAAAGGAGATTTTGGGCAATCTACTGAACCTTTATTTTGTTCAGCAATAATAACTTTCGAACAGAATAAAAACTGTTAACAGGAAGTTGAAATTCAAAATAAGTAAAGCTTGGTTGGAGCACACCCTTGGTGAGCTCAAACTGCTGAGATCAGATAAATGATGTCAGAGAGAACTTATCTGAGTGATTACTTTTGTCAATGTAAGGGAAGTTGAAAAAATTGTGGAGGATGAGAGATGTACTATAGGAATGAATACAGGCATTTTTTGTCAAAAAGAAAAAAGGGAAAAAAATGTGGAATCTTTAAACCATGAGGCAATTTTAGCTTTACTTTGAGACTCAGAAAAAGTTTAAAAGATATCCTATAGGAATAGTTTGGGGGCTTTTATAAGTGAAAAAATAATCATTAAGAGCCAATGTGATCATCAAGAACAGGTCAAACCATAATAACTCTAGATACTAATAAACTGAAGATCAGAGGCTACATTTAAACAGAACCTTTGATATCTTTTAGACAAGATGGTCATTGTCTAAATGCCACTAACCAATATAGTGAAGGCACGATAAAAATCAGTGAGCCTTTACTATGAGAGAAGAAACAGACCTATGTGGGCAAGATGACAGTGAAATTAGGTGGATTTGCAATAGATTAAATAACTGGATGCAAAGAATACTGATGACTGTATCAAAGCCAACTTGGAGATTTACATGAATTGCCCTAGGCATCTCTTCTTGCCTGTTTCCCTATTTTACTGATGACTTAGAAGAAGACAAAAAAGGCATGAAGTTGGGAAGGATAGGTGACATATTGGATAACAGTCAGGATTTGGGGGGGATGTCATTAGTACAACAGACTTACTAATAAAATGAAATTTGTGATTGATGAATGTAAAATCCTATACTTTAGTACCCCCCCCCCAGAAAAAACTAATGTGCCTATAGACAGTAAAGAAAAAAATGTGTGTCAGTTTTCTGAAAGGAGAATTTTTAGTAGATAGCAACTCATTTTGAGTCAATAATATGACTTAGTAACCAAAAATATAATGATTCTAACTTGAATGATTAAAAACATAGAGCAGCAGCAATCCTGTTCTCCTCTACCCTAATCACGAACATATCAGGTTTTGTATTTAATTATGATTACTACACTTTAGAAAATGCCAGACAACCTAGGAGCATGTCTGGAAGGTCACCAAAGGGACCTGAAATGACACTTTAAGAAAATTATTTAAAGGTACTGGAGATGTTTAATCCAAAAAGAAAACAATATACCTTCAAATATTTGAAGGGAAGTCATGTAAAGATAGATTAAACTTACTCTTCCTGATTACAGAAAATGGAGAAATGTATGGACATTAAACAGAGGCAGATTTGAGTTTAATATAAGAATTAGAGTTATCTAAAAATCAAATAGAGATATTTGATAAGTAATGAACTTTCCATCACCAGAAATACTAAAGCAGATGATGTCTCTGAGGTATCTTCCAACTCTAAGATACTATGATTTTAGGATGTTGTGTTATGAAATAAATGTCGTCATGTAGCTTATAAACTTGTATAAACATATTGCATCAAAATCTATAAAAGAACTCAGTTGGTTAGAACATTGAACCAAATAAAAAGAAGGAATTTAATAGAGACAAATGTAAAGTCTTAAGCTCAGGTTTAAAAATAAGAAAACTTTACAGGTGGGAGAGGTATATTAGTCTGGAATATATCTGAGGTTTTAGTGACCTACAGGAAAAAATATGAGTCTGCCATGTGCTTCAGGAGCCAATAATACTAATGTAATATTCAGATGCTTTAAAAGAAGCTTAGATACTAGAAATAAGCAAGGAACACTGTACCCTAGTCTGATCAAATACAGATGAAGAATTCTGGTCAGTTCTAGATACAATGGTTTAGTCAAGGCATTGATATGTAGGACAGCATTTGGAGGTGAGAAAACAGAATGGAAAAGAGATAACACCATAAGAGGATTTGTTAAAGGATTAACTATTTGTAGGCTGCATGAAAATTGTCCTGTAATACTTTCAGAGCTGTTATATAGAAGAAAGATTAGACTTACCCTGTTTCGAACCAGAGGTCAAATTCAGGAACAATTTCAACTTTTGGTTGAAATTGAAAGGTTGAAATATTGCAAATGAAGTATAGAAAAAGTTCTGAACAATTAGAGCTATCCAAAAGCAAAATGGACTCCTCAAGAGGTGGTAAATTCTCCATCTTTCAAAGCCGTCAGGAAAAGCCTGGGTGACTACTTGTTGCATGCAGGTTAAGAATTCTTTTGAGGATACAGTTTCATCTAGCTGACCTTTGAGGTTCCTTCCAACTCTGAAATTCTGATATTCTGTGGCAGCTATGATTTGTATATACAGATTCTGGCATGCTGGTTTTAAGAAATCAATATTATAGACTTATTTAAATATATATTATTCCACAAAACTTATTTGAAAAATTAGATAATAAATAGGATAATACAGCAATATTTTTCTTCATTGGACAATGCTCAACAAGGCATCTTTTTAGAATGTATTTATGAGATGATAACAATAAACCAACTGTTTTTTACAGGAGGATTCCCCCTCCTCCATTATTGATATTTGTAGCAATTTGCATTTCTAGTACCATATTACCTACTCTGACTAAAAAAGAAAAAAAAAAGCCCAAAACAATTGTTAAATGAGCAGATGGCTTATCTCTAGGCCCTGAAATTCAACAAAATTGAGCTGTAAAATACTTATAACAGCCCCAAGTACTTGCCATTCACAAAATCTTCAAAGATAGTTTTCATGTAAACATCTTTGTAGACTATAGAAAAGAATAGTGATTGTCAGGATAGGAAGGAAGGAAGGAAGGAAGGAAGGAAGGAAGGAAGGAAGGAAGG
>NW_027186473.1:40408988-40421094 GCF_028583685.1 Petaurus breviceps papuanus
AGGAAGGAAGGAAGGAAGGAAGGAAGGAAGGAAGGAAGGAAGGAAGGAAGGAAGGAAGGAAGGAAGGAAGGAAGGATTGGCAATACAAACAGA
This sequence comes from Petaurus breviceps papuanus, assembly GCF_028583685.1. Classification (NCBI taxonomy): domain Eukaryota; kingdom Metazoa; phylum Chordata; class Mammalia; order Diprotodontia; family Petauridae; genus Petaurus; species Petaurus breviceps. The sequence continues at coordinate 40,409,082 of NW_027186473.1, forward strand.
AAATCAAGTCCCTGTTGTCAAGAATCTCACATACTAATGGTGAAGACAACACATAATAGTTTTCATCTGCAAGTTAAATGTCAAGATTCCATGATCCATGGACTTCAGTTGCAAAGCAAATCCTTCTTTAATGATATTTCCACTGATAAAATCATATCAGTTTCTGATGCTGAACAATGAGCCAGGGCAGAGGACTTTGATAACAAAGAAAACTTTCTTTTCTGAATATGTATTTGTGTGTGTATGTGTGTATGTGCATATGTGTGTATGTGTGTATATATGTGTGCATATGTGTGTAAGTTTATGGCACCTGCAGGAGCAGGTCCTACATGTCCACTGGAAGCTTCATGCCCATTGCAATTTCCTCCCAGGGTGACAAGTTTGGGCTCTAGGCAGAAAAGTATTGCTATTCCTAAGACTCTTAGGTTCTCACTCTTGAATGTCTCCATCAGAATCTGAAGGAGTTGGTGGCCAGATGGTGGTGGTGATTTGCCTGGTGCATGCTGCCTCCTGTTTCTCCCTCAGGGTGCCCTACTGCTTCAGCGAGGCTGACATGCCTCTCTGATGAGCAGCAGTTGATTGGCAGTGGTGGGGATGACTGGCCCATTCTCCACAGGAGTTACACCCCAGATAATGGTTTGAAGGACTGGGTTGGAAGCAGCAGCTGGGATAGTTCTGCCACTGCCAGGACCTATCTGCCTATTGGTAACAATATGTCAGCAGTCATTACTGGTGGGAAATGAGCCCCTTCTCCACAATAATTTCTCCACTCAAAAGAAACTTCCAGTATGGGAACTCTCCAATTATAGGGTTCATAACCCTTCGATATATCAGTAGTTAAGCCCTAAGGAATACATACAACTTAAGTGAATTACACAGCATAATACAGCTAATAAAGTGTCAGAATAAGGTCCCCTTCTATAGGTCCCTTTTATCTCTGAAAATTCTGTCATTATGGCACCTGTTTTTCCCCCATGATAATGACATAACAATTAGTAGGTTCAAAGCTTACCCTTGTAATTTTTATACTACTGAACTTTTTGCTAAAATTCTATAAAGAGAATACAAAGAGATAGCAGGGCATAGTGGAGGTAGGTGTAGAATTAATTCAGGAATGTCTTGGTTCAAATCACATTTCTGACACTCACAAGATGCCAGATGCCAAGCAAATAACAACCTCTAGTTGCCTTTGACAATTCTCTGACTTGCCTCCTGAGCTGTAGAAAGTCTACATTGATAGAAAAAGTTCCCACACTAGGATTTCCCCATGCAGAGTAAATGCCAGTCCCTTCCTAATATGTAATGATTATATCAAATCTGATGAAAATAATAAATATTTTATTGTCACTTATATACAACTGATTTGCCACCCTTCCCCTCCCTTGCCACCATCACCAAAAAAAAAAAAACAAAAAAGCTATTGATAAGAAAACAGAGTTTAATGTTACTTGGCTAGTGTTGTGAATTAATAACTTTAATATATTTCTAGTTAGGCAACATATTTTATGCATTTGGAGAAATCTTATTACATGAGAGACTTACATGGAAAACCAGCATATCTAACGGCCAGACTACTAAGAGGGAGATTGATTTTCAGGTGGCAGCCTGTGTTCTAGACTCTCTGTCCCAGCAGGGATTGTCTGTTCTTTCACGTGCAGTGGTGACAAATGAAGCTAAGAAAAATGATTCTACAACCTGGTTGTTTTTCTTAAATTGATAGGTGCTGTGTCTGGAGTTTTACTTATGTTTCAGGGGAGCAGGAACATATGGAATCCATCAGATGAAATAGCTAGTGAGATGCAACTGAAAAAGCAAAATGTGTTAGTGATCAACCAAGAAATGCTGGGATTTTGATTGACACTGGTCTTTCTATCCCCGAACTGGAAAGGCTGCTTAGCTGGGACAGTACTCAGGTTTCTCAATTTCAGGTACCTATTCAATCAGGAACAATAGAGGAACAATGGGACCTTAGAGTTTGAAAGCCCAGGCTTCCAAGCCTGCCTCTGTGACCACTCCAAAGTTGCTTACCTGCTGAGTCCATCAGGACCTGGAAGAGCGAGTTGTATTACATATAGGAGTTCTTAACCTTTTTTTGTGCCATAGGCCCTTTAGCCTGGTGAAGTGGGTGGACCCCTTCTCTAGACAAGAGGACTTAAATCTACTATGCCCTCATGTCTTTGTACTAAGAGTAAACTAGTATAAAAAGGTAATCTTGGAACCTGCATGATCTTCTAAATGCATAAAATGTAACACATGTGATTACCTAAGAAATCAATTATATTTAAATCATTATCAAAATATGTATTTTTCAAAGTTCATGGACTCCAAGTAAAGAAACTCTGGACTAAAGGATTTCTGAGGCCCCTCCCTGTTCAAAATCTATGATCTTATGACTCAAGACTGGAGAGTTGGGTTTTGGGTCTGTATCTGCCACTAAGCAGCTTGATGTTGAATAAGTCACTTAATATCTCCTTGCATTAATTTATTCATGTATAAAATGCCAGATTAAATAATCTCTATACCGAGTTTGGTTGTTGTTTTTTTCAGGATGGATAGAAGTCCTTTATGTAGGGTGGTAAACCAAAATAAATAAAATTACATGATGAAATGTAAAAACTGGGTGTGAGAAACAGAAACAACCAATCTAGTTCTTAGCCCCAACACAGAAGGGTGATCTTAAGGAAGCCAAATCTCTTCCTACCCACCACTACCAGTTACAAAATAATAATTCATATCCAAATCCCTATCTTCCCACACCTCTAGTTCTGCCTACTCCCAACCCCAAGTGGCAAAACCACAAGCTGCTCCCCACAAAGTATTCAGCCAGAGCCACATGGTACAAAGGCTTCTTTTGAACTCATAGGGTGTCAACATGAGGCCCCCAAACTCCTCTGGACTCCTGCAGTAGTTTCTCCTCTGTGATTAGTAGTAAGTTAGGTTTCAGTATAAGCAGGGAGAAATAAGAGGAAAGGAAGGCTGGAACAAGGGAAAGATCTCCAGAAATTGTCCTCATGGGACCCCAAACTGCATGACCAACTCCTCTTTTACATCGACCTGGATCTGCACTACAATGCACAACAGAAATAAGCAGCTGTTCTGGAGACCCACTGCAAATCTGCAAAGGGGACAGGATCACTGGCAAGCACTTGGTGGGACTGGCTGGTGAGTGTGGGCAATGGTGGCAGCTTCTTCCAGTGAGTCAAGCTCCTGCCCAGGCACGACAGCCAGGCGGGTACTGTATTGTCTCGCTAGGTCACTGTACTCATGCGACTCCATGCCCCGGGAATCTGCCGCCAATGCATCGATGAAGTTGCTGGCGGTCTTGGCAAGGATAGAAGACAGCAGGGCCCACTCCTCCATGTGGACTGCAGGCAGGCTGTGGTTTTTTGGCTTCTGTTCCATTTAGGGTCTTGGCTGGGGGCTGCTGGGGTCCAGAAGTAGCTTCCGCTCCTCTCGACCCTGGCCACATCCTCGTTGTCACTGCTACAGCAGCACCCCATGGCTGGCCAGCGTGGGTAGCTCAGATCTAGGGGATTGTGTCCAGCAGGAGCTCTTTCTCTTCGAGTGACCTGTGCGGCACCATGGCCCGCAGGCTCTGCCTCCACCACAGCGTGCAGCGTCAGCAGGTGAACTTTTATACCTAGTTTTAAATTCTATCACCTATGAACTTTTTTTGTACTATTTAGTAATCATAGCAACTATAGGAATCTAATCTTGAGCTCTGATAACCAGAGGTTGGAGTCTCACCTACAGATATGCACTTGGGCCACAGGAGTGGCTTAGAAGAAGTTGTTTTAGAGAAAGAGCATCTATTGTATATTCCCCAATAAAAGAGGCTCCCTGGCAAATAAATGCACACTGTACCTAAGTGGTTCCACTTACCACAGTTCCTGGCATTCCCAAAAGGAGAGCCTGGAAATGCCCCATTTTGATGGACTCTCTGGGGTCTCAATCTCTGAGTTCATGTTGCCCAGTCAGGCTTGCAAACCCAACTGGCTTCTTCCTTATTCTACCCCTTTACCAATATCCCATGCAATCCAAAAAAAAAAAAAAAGCCAGCTCTTAAAGAATATGACCACCCAGGGGGAAGCCAAGATAGCAGAATGGAAGCAGGAACTTTTCTGAGCTCCTCTGAGAATCCCTTCACTAAACTTTAAAAAGTGAATCTGAATGGATTTTGGAATGTCAGATCCACTGGGAGGTGGAAGGTGGCAGAATCCAGCCAAGGAAAGTGCCCACCTGGGTCTGGGCAGGGGGAGCATGAGTACGCAGGGGCTGCACCAGCCTGGACTAGGGAGCAGACTACAGCTGAGTGAGAAGGAGCCCTAGCCAGCAGACTCACCCACCCCAAGGGCGATTTGCAGCCATCTCACCAGCATCTCACTAGATGGGAGGATCTGTCGGAGCTGGGTAAGAGAAAGCACAGGGCCCACAGCAGAGACAGCAGCTTCTCCTGGGACTATCAGCCCACAGCCTGGAAGTTTAAAAATCATCTGCCTGACTTTCCAGGGGCCAGGATGACAAAGTAAACTCTAGCTGCTCCAATTTCCCCTCCCTGACCGAGAAAACCCAGTTTCCATGCAGAGTAAAATCCTAAAATAGTGGAAATAGCCTCTAGTTTAGGGACTGAAAGGGTGTAACTGAGGCAGTAAGGAGTCTGAAGTGAAGGGCAGGAGGGATCCCAATAAGCCCCACCTCACCTGACCCCAAATCCCAGGAGTTGGGGCCAGCAAGGGCTAACAACAGAAGCCCAGGTGGGCCTCAGCACTACCAGGGGAATCTGCAGACACCAGCACTGCCAGCTGCCAGCTGCTGAGCCTACCTGAGCTGTAGCCCAGGGGCATAGAGGCAGAAATCTGAAGCGGCCAGACCACCCCTCCCCCACAGGTTACTCTGTGAACTTCAGGGTAACTCAGGGGAAAGACTGAGAATCTTGGCCTTGGCCTCAGTCTAGACACCAAGAGGCTACAGCACACAAAGTCAAAAACCAGGCCCTTAGCCCCCAGCCTGAGAAATTAGGAAATAGGAAATTGCAATGGGAAGGAAGGAAGCTGAGAAAGAGGAAGGGGAGGAAAATACATCAGAGCTTATTATAGCGAGCAAGAACAACCAAATACAGAGGACAACATGGACTCTGTACTCACACCTAAGACCACAGAAGGAAATATGAACTGGTCTCAAGCCCAAAAAAGCATTCTTGGAGGAGCTCAAGAAAGATTTTAAAACCCAAATTAGAGAGATAGAAGATAAATTTAAATTAAAAAAGTCTCATTGAAGAAAACAAATCCTTAAAAAGTAAAATCTGTGACCTAACTGGAGAAAATACCTCCATAAAAAGGACCTTCAAAAACTAACCCAAGAAAATAATTCACTAAAAATTAGAATCACTCAAATTGAAGCTCAGGACTCTATGATGGACCAAGAGTCAATGAAATAAAACATGAAGATTGAAAAATTGGAAGAAAGTGTAAAATGTCTCACTGAAAATTAACTAACCTGGAGAACAGATCCAAGAGAGACAACCAAAGAATTATTGGTCTACTGGAAAGCCATGATTAAAAAGCAGCCTGGACAATATCCTCCAAGAAATTGTCAAAGAAAACTGTCCTGAAGTCCTAGAATCAGAAGCTAAAATAGTAATTGGAAGAATTTACTGAACTCATCCTGAAAGACATCCCAAATTGAAAACTCCAAGAAATATAGTAGCCGGATTCCAAAATTACAGGGTTAAGGAGAAAATACTGCAAAGAGACAAAAAGAAACAATTCAAATATCAGGGAACTACAATCAGGATTACATAGGACTTAGCAGCTTCTACATTTAAAAATCGGAGGGACTGGAATTTGATATTTCATAAAGCAAAAGAGCTAGGACTGCAACCAAGGATCAACTACCCAGCAAAACTGAGAATAATCTTTCAGGCAAAGAGATAGTCATTTAATGAAATAAGGGACTTCCAGACTTTCCTGATGAAAAAGCCAGAGCTCAGTGGAAAATCTGATCTCCATTTACAAGACTCATGAAAGACAAAAAAGGTAAACAAGGAAAACACACATACACACATGCACACACACACATGCTCACACACACTCATGCACACATGCACATAACTTAGGATACAGTAAGAACAAACCATTTACATCCCTATATGAGAAGCTTATAACTGTCAATATTGAAACTGATATGATTATCACGATTTTTTAAAGGGATATACATAGATAGAGGGTGTGGGTATAAGTGGATATAAATTTAAAAAACCTTATTAAGGAGTTCAAAAGGACAGTAATGGAATAAAAGGAAAGGAGGCAGAAAAGGTAAATTATACCATATGAAGAGGCATAAAGACATACTATAGTATAGGGGAAGGAGAGGGAGATGAACATCATTTGAACATTATTCTCATTGGTTCTGGTTCAAAGCGGGATAGACACAGTCAATTAAGTTTAAGATTCTAATGTGAAAAGATACAAAACTCATTATAATAGAGGGAAAGGAGGGAGGGAGAAGAGCACTGTATGAAATTTACTCTCATTGGTTTGTGGTCAAAGAAGGAATAACATACTCTGATAAGTATAAAAATGCATACTGCCCTATAGGCAGTAGGAGGAGTAAGGGGGAATAAAAAGGGGGATGCATTTAGAAGGGAGGTAAATAGTAGCAAGAGGAAGGGGTAGGTAAAGAAAGGGGGTCACAGGGAGGGAATACTGAGGGAGGCCATGGTCAAAAGTAAAACCCTTAAGGAGGGGAAGGGAAAAGGAAGAAACAAAAATACAAAAAGGGGAGGGAATAGGATGGAGGGAAAGAGACAGATAGTGATCATTACTGTGAATGTGAATGGGATGAACTGTCCCATGAAATGGAGGCTAATAGCAGAATGGATTAAAAACCTTAATTCTACAATATGCTCTCTACAAGAAACACACCTGAAACAAGGGGACATGCACAGGGTAAAGGTAAAAGGCTGGAGTAGAATATATTATGCTACAGCTAAAGTAAAAAAAAAAGCAGGGTAGCAATCCTCATCTCAGATAAAGCAAAAGCAAAAAGAGATCTAAATAAAAGAGATAAGGAAGGAAAACATATCCTGCTGAAAGGCACCATTGAGAATGAAGCAATATCATTACTTAATATATATGCACCAAGTGGTATAGCATCCAAATTCCTAGAGGAGGAGGTAAGGGAATTAGATGAAGAAATAGATAGCAAAATTATAGTAGTGGGGGACCTTAATCTCCCCATCTCTGAACCTGATAAATATAACCTCAAAATAAACAAGTGAATGAGGTGAATAGAATTTTAGAGAGGCTAGATATGATAGATCTCTGGAGAAAACTGAATGGGGTTAAAAAGGAATATACCTTCTTCTCAGCAGTACATGGCACATACGCAAAAATCGACCATGTCTAGGACATAAAAACCTCACAATTAAGTACAGAAAGGCAGAAATATTAAATGCATCATTCTCAGACCATGATGCAATAAAAATCATATGCGATAAAGGGCCATGGAAAGATAGACTAAAAACTAATTGGAAACTAAACAATTTAACCATAAAGAATGAGTGGGTAAAACAAGAAATTATAGAAACAATCAGTAAATTCATTCAAGAGAATGACAATAATGAGACAACATACCAAAATTTGTGGGATGCAGCAAAGGCAGTTCTTAGGGGAAGTTTTATATCCCTCAGTGCATACATGAATAAACTAGAGAAAAGGGAGGTCAATGAATTGGGTATGCAATTGAAAAAACTAGAAAAAGAACAAATTGAAAATCAGCAATTAAATACTAAATTAGAAACAATGAAAACCAAAAGAGAGATTAAGAAAATTGAAATTAAGGAAACTATTGAATTAATAAATGAAATTAAGAGCTGGTTTTATGAAAAAAAAACAATAATATTGATAGACCCTTAGTCAATATGATAAAAAAGAAAGAAAAAAACCAAGTTATGAAAATCAAAAATGAAAAGAGTGAATCTACCTCCAATGAAGAGGAAATTAAAACAATAATTAGGAATTATTTTGCCAAATTGTATGCACATAAATTTGACAATCTTAGCAAAATGTATGAATATTAACAAAAATATAAATTGCCCAGATTAACTGAAGAGGAAGTAAATTACTTAAATAACCCCATCTCAGAAAAAGAAATTGAACAAGCCATCAGTGAACTCCCTAGGAAAAAATCTCCAGGGCCAGATGGATTTCCTAGCTAATTCTATCAAACATGTAAAGAACAATTGATTGCAATACTCTACAAACTATTGGGTAAAATTAGTGAGTAAAGAGTCCTACCAAATTATTTTATGACACAGACATGGAACTAATACCTAAATCAGGAAGAGATAAAACAGAAAAAGAAAATTATAGACCAATTTCCCTCATGAATATAGAGGCAAAATTTTTAAATAAAATATTAGCAAAAAGACTACAGCAACTTATCTCAAGAATAATACACTTTGATCAGGTAGGATTTATTCCAGGAATGCAAGGATGGTTTAATATTAGGAGAACCATCAATATAATTGATAATATCAACAATAAAACTAGCAGAAAACACATGATTCTCTCAATAGATTCAGAAAAGGCTTTTGACAAAATACAACATCCATTCCTATTAAAAACACTAGAAAGAATAGGAATAAATGCAGTCTTCCTTAAAATAATAGGTAGCATCAGCCAGTATCATATGTAATGGGGATGACCTAGGAGCATTTCCAATAAGATCGGGGGTGAAATAAAGGTATCCACTATCACCCTTCTTATTCAATCTGGTACTGGAAATGTTAGCAGTAGCAAATAGAGAAGAAAAAGAAATCAAAGGAATCAAATTAGGCAAAGAACACACCAAGTTATCTCTCTTTGCAAATGATATGATGACATACTTAGAGAATCCTAAAGAATAAGTAAAAAACTACTTGAGATAATAAATAAATTTGGCAAAGTTTCAGGATATAAAATAAACCCACATAAATCCTCAGCATTCCTGTATATTTCTAATGAAATCCAACAGCAAGATATAGAAAGAGAAATGATATTTAAAGTTACTATAGACATTATAAAATATTTGGGAATCTACTTGCCAAAACAAACCCAGGACCTATATGAACACAACTACAAAACACTTTTCACACAAATAAAGTCAGATCTAACGAATTAGAAAAACATCAATTGCTCATGGCTGGGTCAAGCTAATATAATAAAAATGACAATTTTATGTAAATTAAATTATATATTTAGTGCCATACCAATCAATTTATAAAAAAATTACTTTATAGGCCTTGAAAAAATAGTAACAAAATTCATTTGGAAGAACAAAAAGTCTAGAATATCAAGGGAATTAATGAAAAGAAATGATAGGGAAGGTTGCCTAGCTATACCAGATTTTAATCTGTATTATAAAGCAGAAGTCCTCAAAATTACTTGGTACTGGCTGAGGAATAGAGCAGTGGATCAATGGAACAGACTGGTGTAGCGGCAAGCACCCCAAGCACGTCCCCAGGGTGGCTGCTCACAGGTTCTTGGATCTGCTTTGTTAAAGGAAAGCAACTCAAAATGGGTTAACAAGCTTACTTTAATCAGTCAGACATATATTGTTTACCTTGTTCAGGGGAAAAAGGTCAGCACCCCAAACTTCAAAATATACAGACAGAATTATCAAGACATTAACAGATCAAGCAGACAGCTTTCCAAACTGTCCAACCATTACATCCATACCCAGTCAACATCTGGGTTTCCACATCTGGGTTTTTTTTCAAAGCCGGGGGGGGCCTGGACAATGGCTTCCCAGAATACAGATCAAATCACAGAACACTTCTCAAAGTGAGCCCCCAAAACAAAGCTACACATCAGGGCTTATATAGCCTTCTCCTGGATCAGAGAATGTAACAACCTTATTGACTCACTGGCCAATCAAGAAGTATCTACTGAAAAACAAGCCTCCCACCTCAGGCTTCAGGTGCACTTTAGCCTAGGGGCAGGGAAGATCTTCCAAATTTGCATTTCCATTACAACTGGGAACACAAGATTCAGCAGTCAATGATTATAGTAATCTACTGTTTGATAAACCCCAAGACCCCATTTTTGGGATAAGAACTCTCTATTTGACAAAAACTGCTGGTAAAACTGGAATATAGTATGGCAGAAACTGGGCATAGACCATCTAACACCACATATGAAATCAAGTCTAAATGGGTGCATGATCTAGGTATAAAGGATGATATTGTAAGCAATCTGGGAAAGTGAGGAATAGTTTACCTCTCAGATTTATGTAGAGGGGAAGATTTTATGACCAAACAAGAATTAGAAAGCATTATAAAATGCAAAATGGATAGTTTTGATTAAGTGAAATTTAAAATCTTCTATACAAATGAAGCCAATGTAACTAAGATTAAGAGGGAAGTCTAAAATTGGGAAAGAAATTTTACAACCAATGTCTCTGATAAAGGTTTTATTTCTAAAATATACAGAGAATTGGGTCAAATCTATAAGAATACAAGTCATTCCCCAATTGATAAACGGTCAAAGGATATGAACAGGCAGTTTTCAGAGGAAGAAATTAAAGATATCTATAAGCATATGAAAAATGCTCTAAATTACTATTGATTAGAGAAATGCAAATCAAAACAGCTCTGAGGTACCACATCTCACCAGTCAGATTGGCTAAGATGACAAAACAGGAAAATGACAAATGCTGGAGAGATGTGGAAAAATTGGAACACTAATGCATTGTTGGTGGAGTTGTGAACTGATTCAACCATGCTGGAGAGCAATCTGGAACTATGTCCAAAGAGCTATAAGTACTTTCATACCCTTTGACCCAGCTATACCACTTCTAGGGTTGTATCCCAAAGATATCATAGAAGTGAGAGGAATACCCATATGTACAAAAATATTTATAGCAGCTCTTTTTGTGGTGGCAAAGAATTGGAAATTAAGGGGATGCTCATCAATTGGGGAATGGCTAAACAAGTTGTGGTATATGAATGCAATGGAATATTATTGTGCTATAAGAAACAAGGAGCAAATGGACTTCATATTTACCTGGAGAGGCTTATACAAACTGATGCTGAGTGAGAAGAGCAAAACCAGGAGAAATTTGTACACAATTACAGACACAACAAATGTGTGACGACCAACTTTGATAGACTGGACTCTTCTCCGCAATGCAGGGTTATAAGTCAACTCCAAAGGAGTCATGATGGAGAGAGATATCTACATTCAGAGAAAGAACTAGAAAGAACAGAGTTTGAATGCAGATTGAAGCAAACTACCTGCTCTCTGTCTTTTTCTTGTTTGGTTTGGTTTCCACTTTCCCATTTTTCATTTCATCTGATACAATTCTTCTTTATAACCAGCCTAATGTCTAATGTGAGACTATTTCTACATCCTATACTTGATTGTATGCCACCATGGTGGGGGGGGCAGGGAGTGGAGGGAGGGTGAGAACATTTGAAACTCAAGGAATTGTGGAATTGAATCCTGTAAACTAAAAGTAAACAAACAAATTAATAAAGACCAAAATTTTTTTTTAAAAATATGACCACCCCATTTTCACTGTCTATGTTCCTTCAGAATCTTGGTTCAAAGGGCAGATGTCATGGGCCAGCTAGTGAAAGCCCCTCAAAACAACTTCTCTCACACTGAACACCCAGCCATTTATACCCTCCTTTCTCACCACTGTGAGGGTAAGGTAATTCACAGGGCTGTATGACCTTTCTGAGGAGCTCAGTCCTGAGACAACTGAGGAGATACACTGGGATCAAGGCTTCCAAGAATGGGTGCTATGTCCGGTCATATAAAAAAAAATATGAGTCTGGGAAACCAAACAAGGTAGAACTTAGTTAATAGGTCGTGTCATTATAGTATGGCCTGGGAAAGTGCAGGGGACTTGCTTCAGACACTAGGCCAAATATTAAATATTTCCCCCTCCTCTCTCTCTCTCTCTCTCTCTCTCTCTCTCTCTCTCTCTCTCTCTCTCTCTCTCTCTCTCTCTCTCTCTCTCTCTCTCT
>NW_027186473.1:40421104-40432533 GCF_028583685.1 Petaurus breviceps papuanus
TCTCTCTCTCTCTCTCTCTCTCTCTCTCTCTCTCTCTCTCTCTCTCTGTCTCTCATATGTGTATAGATAGATACAGTATGCATAGATATGATAATATGATAAGGCCTTCAACTCACAAGGTACTAGGCTAGGTTCCAGAGTTACAACGATAAATAGTCTGAATGTAAGTATCTTACATTCTGTTGGGGGATAGGGAATTTCATGTGTACAGATAGCAAAATACAAAATCTACCCAAAATGGATTTGCAATTCCTTTGAAGTGGTTCTTCCCTCTAGTGATGGAGTTCACAAACCATCCAGGCTTATGTATCATGGGTAACTATTTCCCACATCCCACATGGCTGAGATCAGCTGAGGTCAGGCTATGGGCCTTCCTCTCCTTCTCCCAATAACAAGAAGATATCAGAGGCACACAAGGTCTGTCCATTGATTACCACTCATTCCTGTCACATAACCAGATGATTTTCTTTTTACTCATACATTTTCTTGTATGAGTGAAAAAACATCCTTTACTTAGGTTTTTCTTCATAATTCCTTATTTATTATGTTACATCATGTAACATAATAATCAGCAATCATAAGCCTCTCCATTGCCCTTTGAATGACATAAATTTTTATTTACATAAAAACTCCTGTTTTAATGAGATTTAGCCACACAAAAAAGGGTAGAAAATATCATTAAAAGTGTGGACCTTTAATTCAAAGAAAAGCTTGACATCATTAAAAACCCTTTGTCATTTCCCAAAAACAATCAACCCTGCTGTCTTCTTATTTAGTTCTGAGTCCAATTTCTTATCCTTTTACAGTGCCTGTCCAAGAACTGTATGCTAATGGATAAGTCTTATATGTTGTTCATCTACCCACATATGACTACATATTCAGGACCAGTGATTTCCAAACACTTTTTAAAAATTCACCCCACATCAATAATTTTTTAATTAGGCCAGCACTCCAAATAAATACATATTTACTCATTTATACATTGTAAAATTATGCTACTGTATTAATTACCATATTAGTAATTTATTATATTACTTTATCTTTTATTAGATAAAGATCAGGTAATATCTAATCAAAGTTAATAGACAGGCACTGTATTCTATTGGATATGGAATGATATAGTCAGACTTTTCCTTTAGAAAACTACATTTTCAGCTCTGCAGAGGATGTATTAGAATGAAGACAAACTTGCGTCAAGGACATTAATTTGGAGGCCGTTACAATAGGCCAAGTGATGAAAGTCTGAAGTAGGGTAGTAGCTACATACATAGACAGTAGATGACAAGTGCTAGAAATGTTGCAGAGGTAAAAATTATGAGATTTAGTTAGCTAATTAGCTATTGGAGGTGAGAGAAAGAGAGGGAGTGATGAAATGAAGATATCCAGGTTGTAAACTTAGGTGACTGGAAAAATCATGATGTCCTCTACAAAAAAATAGGAAGTTGGGAATCACATAGGGTTTGAAGGAAGAACTGAATGAAGGAATGAATGAAAAAAATATTTATTATGTTCTTACTATTTGCCAAGTATTATGCTAAGAGGAAGGTTTGCAAATACAAAATCAAAGACAGTCACTGCCCTTAAGGAAATTACATTTTAAGTGGAGTGGGGGGCAATAGGGAGTCACTGAAGCTTTTGGAGTCAGATGATCAGTGACATTATCATACTCATGTAATTCAGTCTTAGAAAAATAGTCTGACAGGTGACTTGCTTAGGGTCACATAGCTAGTGTTTCATTTTTTAGGGAAAAGCTAACGTAATTAGATCTTCAGTGAAGATCACAATCTATCCATTCCTGCTCATCCTGTGAGACCCATTCTGTCCAATGAAAAAAAGGAAAGTATGAGACTCCAGCTCACCAGCCACAGGCCTGGAGATCAGAACCTGCCGTTTGAAGGGACCCTTGCCACAGTTATGACAAGATCTGGCGGGGTGGGGGGAGGGTATAGGCACTCTGGGGATGCATCTAGCTGTGTGGGTTGTGATAAAATTATAAAAACCACGAGGGACTACTGGTGCACAAGCAGAGAGACTGGGAACTTGTATAGTTATGGAAGGTTAGTGGTGAGAGGAAGTACAGGGGGAGAGTTTAAAGTGAAAATAGGTTAAAGGTGTTATGTGGTTGTATGGGACACCAACCCTGTGGTTGAGCATTAAGGAGAAAGTGTAATGTGACCTATCTTCCCACACTCTGAGCTGCTGATCATATGTTTCTTGGTGTCATGCCATTGTCCTCTGGGTGTCCAGATCTTCCACTTTGGTGACCACTGCTCTAGACCTTTGAGATCATCTAGGCAAACACCCTCATTTTACCTAAGCCAGAGTCTTCAACTGAAAAAGAAAATTTGAGCCCAGAAAATTTAAGTGATCTGCCTAAGGGTCATATTAGTAAGTGTCTGAAGAATGATTTGAATTTAGGTTTTCCTGCCTCCAAGTCCAGAGTTCTATCCACTACATCATAGTGCTTCTCAATGGACTTTAATTTAATACAGATACTACATGTGACTTCCTCACATATATCTAGATTTATATTACAGTATCAATTGCAGTGGTTCTCCATTTCCACAATAGATACATCAATTTCTTTGAGTAAAAGAGATGATCACAGAGAACATACAGTGCCTAGTATAAAGTAATAGATGCTTAATAATGTTTGCAAAGTGATAGATTTTGAAAAATACATGTTCTGGCAGGTATGATCCAACAAATTAATGCACTGTTAGAGATGCTGTGAATTGGTCCAGTTAGTCTGGAAAGCAATTTGGAACTATGCTCAAAAAGTTACTAACCTATATTTACCCTTTGGCTACAACCACCAGGCTTATACTCTAAATAAGAATAAAACCCATATGGACAAAAATATTCATAACAACTTTTTGGCATGGCCATCTATCAACTGGTAATGACTAAACAAATTATGGTATATAAATTTAATGGAATTTGTTTTATTTGAACGAGTTTATGTGAATTTGTATTTCTTTTTATATTTTATTTTTCTAGGTGATAGAGAAAAATGAAAGGAAAAAAATCATGGTTGATCATTGGAAAAATAAAATAATTTTAAATAAGAAAACATTGATTGCAGAGAAACCTATGAACACTAACACAGACACCAAGTAAAGTGAGAACAATCAGCAGAATAATTTAACAATAACTATAAAGGCAAGCAACTTTAAAAGACTTAACAAATTAATCAACACAATGACCAATAACGATTGCAAAGGAATGTGAAGTGTGCTACCCATCTTCTGGCAGTGTATTAGTGGGCAAAAGGTATTAAACCAAGATATATAGTTTTTTGACATCAACAATGCAGAGTGTAGGAATTTATTTTGCTTAAGTATGAATACTTGCTACGAGTGCTTGTTTTATTTTTGCTTTTTTCCCAAAGAGGTCAAGGAGAGGGAAGAGAAATTGTTTTGTTGTTTGCTAATTGAAAAGAGAAATTAATAATTTAAAAAATAAACTTGCTTTATAGAAGTAATTTACTAATCTATTCCCCTTTGGTTTGGGGCAATTTTTTTCACATTCACTGAATGTGAAACAACTGATCTCAAAAAGAATGATTTGCTCACACTTTTATCTCCTTTGTGTTTTACATTTAATTTAAGACTTCATTTGGGCAGAGAAGAAAACACAGTAACTCATTTATAGCCCTTATGCATTCCCAGTATAAACACAGTTACTGCCAATGAATCAGACAAGAAGTCCTCTATAATTCTTTGTGCAGGCTAGCTCTCTCATCAAAAGAATAGTTTTCAATTAAGTTTATAGGCCATTTTCTAAGACATAACGAAGAAATTTCATCTGCCACTTTTTTTCCCTGTAACTTTGAAAACCACAGTGTCTGGCGTATAGTACACACTTAGTAAATGTGTTTTCATTCACTCAGTCATTCATTCATCCACTCATTAGTTCTATGCTTATTTTTAATAGAAGATACTCTATTTTTAATTATAATTGTACCCTTCAACTTAACCTTCTGATGCCTTCTTGCAGTATAGAGATGACCCTGGGCTCACAAAGGCTATGTTATGGGAGCATCAACTCAGCAGGACAGAGAAGGGGTGTGTGTGTGTGTGTGTGTGTGTGTGTGTGTGTGTGTGTGTGTGTTCACTGTGTTACAGGAGCATCAACTTAGCAGGGCAGAGTCTGTCTGGTGTGTGTGTATGTGGTCACACGAGTGTGTGAACTTAACAATCAGCATATAAAAAGATTAAGAAAGAGGCTCACATATCCCGCCCCTACCACAGACTTCTCTTATGTATCAGTCAACAATAAACTAGTAACATTTACTATGTGATTCCAAGTCCTATGCTAAGCATTGAGAATACAAATACAAGAAAAAATACAAGCCCGGCCCTCAAGGTGCTTACTTTCTAACATGGGAAGACAACACATAAAAGGAAACTGAAAAAGGGGGGGGGAGGTGAAAGTAGTTGGTACAGCAGTATGATGGAGAAATCTGGTTGAGAAGTGAAGAGACAGATAGTTGACATGGGAACCCTCGTTAAATGGAGGTTCTGAGAGGAGCCATCCAATCAAGAGTACAAGTTTTCTGGGGACATAAGGAAGTTGATTTTTAAAATGAGGAATGTAGAAGAAAGAGAGCTTGCCTTGGTGTCAAAAGAGCTGGTTTTGAGTCCTGACTAGATCTCTAACTTTGGGACCTTGGATGAGTCATTTGACCTGTTCCTTCTGGTCTTTTTTTTTTTTTTTTAAAGCAATCAGGGTTAAGTAACTTGCTCAAGGTTACACGGCCAGTTATTTCTGGGTGTGGTGCTGAGTATCTGAGCCCGGGATTTGATCCAGGTCATCCCAACACTGGAGCCAGTGCTCTTACTCGCTGAGCCACCTGGCCGCCCCTAAGCAATTTGGGTTAAGTAACTTGCTCAAGGTTACACGGCCAGGTATTTCTGGGTGGGTGCTAAGTGTCTGAGCCCGGGATTCGATCTCCAGGTCTTGTCAACACTGGAGCCGGTGCTCTTACTCGCTGTGCTACCTGGCTGCCCCAGTCTTCAGGTTTCTTGACATCAGTTTCTTCAACATTTAAATGGAGATAAAATGTGGTAATATTTGTAAAGTGCTTCATGAACTTTAAATACGATGTAAATGCCACTTGTAATGATGATAATGATGATGATGACATGTATTTTTTTAAACGGTGATTTTTTTCTTCATATTACTTTTAAAAATTGTTCTCCTAGTCCTGATTATTTCTCTTTGCATCATTTCACACAAATATTTCCTTGTTTCTCTGAATTTATGATATTCAGCATTTGTTAAAACATTAACATTTTATTACATTCATTTGCTATAATTTATTCAGCTATTCCCCAATGAGTAGAGCTCTGTTTTGTTTCCAGGTCTTTGCTTTCACTGAACTGGAAAAGTCTGTGTATAAGCCCAAAGACAGGCTACGTTTGTTATCCAAAAACCAGTCTATGTTACCAGGCTATCCATGAGGAGGTCAAGTCTTCGTTCATATAATATAAATATAAGGGAAATATATAACATATATTATATTATATGTAATATATAATAATAAATATAAGGGGAAATCTACTAAGTCATAGATTGGTTCATCTCCATAGGTGAAGAGCATATACATTTTACTAAAGTTGCACATCTTTGAAGTACTGAAACTGCAGAATTACACACTTTTCAAATATAACAAGTTATATTATTTTCACATTCCAGTAGTGTGTTATACTTTTTTCCATGTAGGTTTTCCTTCCTGCCATTTGTTGCGAAATCTATATGTCTTTTTTTTTTCCAAACCTGAGAAAAATCAGTCAAGAAATCAGAGGGTGGTAAGGGATGATAAGTCTTCTGTGTGAATTAAAGTTTAATAGTTAACTTGAGACATTACTGATTTGAAGGAATCCATTGGCATTAGGTCAAAAGCAAGAGCAGGAAATGCTGACATGTGGAGTCAAAGGTTAAACATAGACGTCTAGATTCTCAGGAACCAGAGCAGGAGCATGAAGGAGAGAAACAGCAGTGAAAAATCCATACAGTGATAATTAAAATGTATGTCTGAGTTGAACTTCACAATTTATAAACTGCATTCCCATATGTTTTCACATTTTTTTCAATGTCTCTTGTATACGATGTTTTTAATAAATGGTAAATGACCGGGTGTTCATTTCATTCCTCCTAACAACCCTATAAGTTATGTAGGGCAAGTATCATCAACTCTTTTTTACAGATAAGGAAATTGAGGCTTAGAAACTTTAAGTGGCTTGTTCAAGGTCACATAGCTAGTTTTAGACAGGCCTACATACCAACTGTCTTATTTTAAATATTATTGTGTAAAAGGAATTATGAAAGGAAAGAATTCAAAGTAAAATAGATCTATTTAAACTTAAAGAGAGTAAAATAAGGGAAATTTTTAAAATCTATACAATGACTACAACAATATAAATTTAAAAGGTCACTAAAAAGAAGTTGAACTCTAAGTAAACAGTAATGATCCTGGAGAACAGATAATGAAACATGCCTCCTTCCTCTTCTCAGAGAGCAGGGTACCTACCAAAGTAGAATGTTGGGTATATTACAAAGTCTGATCACTATATTGGGGGTTTTTTTGTTTGTTTTATTATTTTTCTTTATTTCATAAAAAGAATTTTCCTCAGAAAGGACTGTGAAATACAAAGGTCACCAAAAAAATGTATTTTCAAAATATTAATATCATGGATTACTTCAAATCACTAACATGGAAGTTCAAAATTAAGCAATTCAGTGAGACTTGGCATCCATTTGGCAAAGATTATAAAAACTGCAAGTTGTCAGTGATAGAGGTGCCACAGGGAGATATGCACACTAATCAACTCTTAAAGCAACATTTCTATAAAGGACATATGAAGAAAAATGCTATCTGCCTCCAGAGAATGAAATGATAAATAGAATATGCATAGAATAATTTTACATATATATGCATATATATATTTGTGTCTAATGGTAGCCATATCTAGGGCAGGAGTAAAGGAAGGAAAGAAGGGAAAATGGGGAAAAAAACAAGAAATTTACACAATAACTTTATTATATATTTAAAAGGAATCACAAGTTGTGCATAATAGATTTGTAATTTCATATGCAATCATCTTTTTATTATACTAGGTTATAGAAATGCTTGTTTTATTCCATAAATTAAAATTTTAATTAAAAAAAGGAAGACATGCACAGTAATAAACTCTTGGTGGAACTGTGAAATGGTTGAGCTCTTTGGGAAATTGATTTAGAATTATGCAAAACAGTGACTAAAATGCCATATTTGTTACCTAGATATTCCACTTAGTCAGAAAGATAGATATCTAATACACATATATATGTATGTATACATATGTCTGTATATGTGTGTTCATGTGTGTTTGTGTAACCAAAAAGAAAGTCTCACAGGTACCAACGTATTCAATTTTGTGTGTATGTTGGAAAGAACTGGAAACAAAGTAAGTGTCCTTTTCAAAATGTCAAAATAATTTGTCTTACATCAGTATAACAGAATATATTTGAACCAAGAGAAATCATGACTATGAGGAATTCAGAGAAACACGAGAAGACTTTATATGAACTAGTGTTGAGGGAAATAAGCAGAACCAGGGCAACAATATATACCAGGGCCAGAGTAATAAAAATGGGTGGCATGATAAAACAAGACTTAACTACATAAACAAAGACTATAGTAATATAAACTATAGCAATGCAAAGAATAGCAAAAGGTATCTAACCTCAAATTAAATGCAATGATCAATTTTGATTCCAGAGGGCAGATGTTAAAATATACTTGCCTCTTCTTGGTACAAGTACGGGAGTGATTACAGGTGTAGAAGGCTGTGTATGCTGTCAGATGGAGACATTTATTTCACTTATTTTTTCTTTCTTCATTGTAAAGAAGGATTCTATGGCAGTAGGAAATGCACAATGGGAAAATGACTGTCATATAAATAGACATTTTGGTTTTAAAAATCCTGACAGGTTTGCCTTTTCTTCATTGCATGAATTGGAACTTGTTCTTGCAGTGGTTATTGATCTGCAAAGAAGTATATGGAAAGAGAAGAGCCAAGGGGCAAGATGGCCCAGCAAACAGAATTGACAATTTTATGGGCAATTTGAGCCAATCATTGGACAATTGATTGGAGTGTTCCACAATGAATTGATTCCATCAGCTGTTATGAGAGCTTGGAGGGGGGAAAGAATCAACATCTAAACATTCAATTCATTGCCTGAGTTTTAGCTCTCAGTCACATGATATAGCTTAGATAGGACTGGCAATAATGGATATGTTATCCAGCTGACAATCAAATGATCTCTTTTCTCTTATTCCCTGGAGGGATTATGGAGATGGCATCGTACACAAAACTTTCAATGGTTCCTAGTGAACCATGACTGCCAGCATTGAATACTGGATACAGAGCTGACCTCAGAGCCATGCAAAGAAACGTCCGAGTTTTCACTTCTGTCTGACACATAACCTTGATGCATCACCTTGGGCAAGTCACTTAATCGCTCAATACTCTATTCAACTCTCTTAAGAATTTGAGTTTCAGAAAATATACCAAACTATGTTGGTAAAAGAATCTTTATCATTTAGGAGTCTCCTCTACTAATGAAATAGCTAGTCGTATACCCTAGACAGACAAAGAAGCAGTATGGCAGTGAATAGAGAGCTGGCTTTGAAACCCAAAAGATATGAACTCAAGCATCATCTCTGACTATTGTGGGCTGGGTTATCCAGGGCAAATCAGTTAAGATCTCCGTGGTTTAGGCAACTCTTCAAGACTGAATTACGAAATGATGACTTGGGCTGGAAAAGAGAATTTCCTTGCTTTTTATCAATGAGATAACAGACCTGGTTCCTATCCTTATAGTGAGCCGTAAAAAGGAGCATTTGTGAACTCTTCCATGGAAAAGACAGTGTTTGGGGGAGAAGAGGGAACTAGAGGATAGAAAAAGATATATTCCATATATTTTTTAGCTTTTTCTAAAGTTCATAGAGAGTATAGCAAGTCCAGAAGAATTGGGTCAGAAAAATATTTTCTCAGTCATTCTATTAGCAGAACCAGGCAAGGATCTGATTAGTACACCATAACAATTAATGTTGATTTCCATCCTTCCAGGAGCTCTGATTTCACTGAAGTCACTTTTCTTTCCATAGTTATAGATCACTTCCCTTCATTGCTTTTAGTTCATTGGTTCTAAGCATTGCTGTGACCAGATTTCATTTCCTGTTTGCCAACCTTTTAATGATGAGACTCTCTGAACATATCTTCACATTACGGACATACAAGCCCTAGTGGGACAGATTCACAGTCTCTTTATCTTGGTGGGACATGCTGAATCAACTTGTACTCCACTGAAATTTCTTCACTTTTTTTAAAATTCAAAAATGATGTCATTGATCTTCTTTACTTTTATTTCCTATATGTCTCCCTGCTCCACCCCAGATACACCTTTTAAAACAAAGAATGCTTTAAAAGATTTTTTTAAAGTATAACAAGACTGGATGAAATATTGAAAGCTGACAATATATCCGGTGTCCCACCCTACCAACCTCTCCATTGATAAAGAAGAGAAGGAAAGATATCCTTATATCTCTTCTTTGAAGCAAAGCTTGGCGGTTATCATTATACAATGTTCAGTTTTCATTTCTGTTGCTGTTTTTCCATTTATATATAGTATGGTCATATGTGTTGTTTTGCTTATTGTGCATACTCTGTATGTGCTAACATACATTTCTTCCCATACTTCCCTTCGTTTTTCATATTCATTTCATAAGTAATATTCTGGTTCCATTGACATTTTAATAATTCAGTACCATTAATAGATATTGGGGTAGGATTTAATGAGAGAAAAAACAATTACATTCAAAAATTAATTTTAAAAAGTATTAACATTGCTACATCAAACTCGAAATATGTCATTACATGAAAACTGTGATCATGAAAATGACATCGTCTACTAGAAACTATGTCAGTATGAATTTCAGCCTAATTCTGCTTCACATATATTTTCTCCACTTTGGAGGAAGTTACTGCTAAAAATGTATCAACTTTTCTTCCCCTTCCCCCCTTTTTTAAGCATCAATTCCCTTAACACTCCTAATCTTACATCAACAGCAATTCTTTGCCTTCTTTGGCCCTTTTCCCATATCAAGAATTTACTGTTGTTTTTTTTTTTTTTCCAGACATCTCCTCTGTGTAATTTAGCATAGTAGCCTTGCACTAAAAAGTACTAAAAAGCAAGACACAAAGCTTAGGAGGAAGATCCCCAGACTTTGCTTTGCAAAAAAAAAACAAAAACAGACAATACCTTGTATTGGGACATGGAGATGTCTGTAACTGGCCAATGTCTGAAACCAGCACATTAGCTTTGTTTTCACAAATGAGGAGTTAGGTCATCAATTAAACAAAACAATCAACTTCCTAGCTTTTTCCAATGTGATGAGTAGTTCTTCTATTTCATTGGTAGGTATATATCAAGAAATAGATGTATAAGTTACCTCAAGAAGTAATGAGTTCCCTTCCCCACCTTTAAGCAAAAGGTGGACAACCTGCTTCCTACTGGGTATATTAAAGTGGGTCTTAATTTGTATTTGGGTTGGACAAAGTAACTGTCGAAGTTGAATTCTATGAGTCTTTGAAAGAGAAAATAAAAAATTGCACTTTTCCAAAGAATAAAATGTTTATATTAAAGAATCAAATTTTATGTCAAGGATATTGATGAGAATTAGGATCCTTCCTGATACTTGAGATGGAAAAGGTTGCTAGGAAGATGATGCAGTAGAGTCAGAAGACCTTGCTCTGCTATTTTCTGAGGTCTGTTACCATAGTCTCTGAAGATGCAGGGTGACCTCAATACCGTGAGGAAGCATATGGAAGACGTCTTGCTACTAACTAGTGGCTACTAAAAATAGTGTTCACACTACCACTCAATTATTAAATGCAATTGCTCAGTATTTCTGTCATTCCTCTTAGATTATAAGTGCCTTTAGAAGCAGAACTGAGTTGTTTTTCATCTTTGAATCTCCTATGCCTAGTATAATGGTTTGCACATACCATGTCCCATCAGTCAGTCAATAATCATTTACTACGTGCCAGAGACTGTGATAAAAGTAGGGGATAGAAAGGGCAAAAACACAGTCCTTGTCTTCAAAAAGCACACATTCTGAGGCAGCTAGGTGATACAGTGAATACAGAAATGGCCCTGGAGTCAGGAGGACCTGAGTTCAAATTCAGCCTCAGACACTTGACACTTACTAGTTGTGTGACCTTGGGCAAGTCACTTAACCCCAATTGCCTTGCCTTCCCCCTTCCAAGAAGGAGAAGAAGATGATGACAATGGCTATGACAAACACATTCTAATGGGAGAGACAATAAAGGATGCATACTAGTAGTGGGGGAAGACCAGGAGAAGTCTTTTATGGAAGG
>NW_027186473.1:40432933-40447207 GCF_028583685.1 Petaurus breviceps papuanus
GGAAGGGAGGGAGGGAGGGAAGGAGGGAGGGAGGAAGGGAGGAAGGAAGGAAGGAAGGAAGGAAGGAAGGAAGGAAGGAAGGAAGGAAGGAAGGAAGGAAGGAAGGAAGAGAAGAAATATTTTTACATGCAGTTTTCTAAATCAGTATGAGCCTCATAGAGATCCTTATGTATGGTTTATTGTCCTCTGTTTTTATTTGTTGCACCACTATTCTAAAGACAGAAGACTTTAAGATATAGAGATAGAAGGAAACATTTCATCTAGTGTACTCCCTCTTCATTGACAGATGAGGAAACAGAGGCCCATAGAAATCAAGTCACTTTCCTAGATTTCCACAAGGAGTGCTTGGCAAATCCAGCATTCAAACCCAGGTCCTCTGAATCTAGCTAGATCCATCACTTATTCAAACTGCACCATTTTGTTTCAACTCTGCTACTGGTGTCCAGCGAATCCAATCAGTTGGTTACATCAAGTTTTCAATTCTTTTTTCTCCTATTTTTTGAAATAAAATGCTTGCAACAGAAGTATAGGAACATAGATGCTGACTGGTAAAATGGTGAAATCTGCATTCTGAATACAGTAACCTGTATTCAGCAACAAGCAAAAGATATTCCATAAACCTTTTCTTTATGAATTTATATGGCGTGTCTTTTAGTGCATATATTTACTTAGAACTAATTTTGCTTCAGCAAATTTCTTTTTATCTCTTGCTATTAAAAAATCTTATTTTAGATTTGTCCAATATCATAATTACAATTTAAACTTTTTTTAGATCATCTGACACATTGTTCTTTTTGTCCCTACCTCTCTTATTCTTCCCAAATGTTTTCTTTTTAAGATTGATTTCTTATATGCAGGAAGTTGTTAGATTTTGCTCATTAATTTTACCACAATCCTTCATTTTATTATCTTCATCATATTAAATAATATTTGCTAAGTTGTGGTATATGAATGTCATGGAATAGTATTATTCCAGAAGAAATGATGAGCAGGCCGACTTGAGAAAAACCTGCAAAGACTTACATGAGCAGAAGCTGAGTGAAGTGAGCAGAACCAGGAGAACACTATAACAGCAACTTTGTGCAATGAGTAACTTTGATAGACTTGGCTCTTCTCAGTAATACAAGGATCTAAGACAACTCCAAAAAGCTCATGATGGAAAATGCTGTCCATATCCAAAGAAGGAACTATGAAGTCTGAATGCAGATAGAAGTATACTATTTACTCTCTCTTTTTATTTTTGTTTCTTCTTTCTCATGGTTCTTCCCATTGCTTTTCATTCTTTACAGCATGACTAATGCAAAAATATGTTTAATATGAATGTATATGTAGATCCTGTATCAGACTGCATGCTCTCTTGGGGTGGAAGTAGGGGAGGGATGGGGAAAAAATTTGGATCTCAAAATCTTATGGAAGTGAATGTTGAAAGCTAAAAATAAATTAATATTTTAAAAAGAATATTATTGTTAGGTTTATGTCCTTTATTTATTTCTATTGTACTAATTTTATCCATTCTTTTTTATGTTAGAAATGTTCCTTGCAATTAATAGCTAATTAGATGTGGTATATATCGCTTTCTTTTGAGGTTTATTTTAGTTTGGAAATGTATGTGGAAAACAATTATTATGACATTGGCAATCACATTGATCCATTCTATTAAAGAACATGCTCTTATAGAAAGGAGATACATGTTCAATGTATGGGGAAAATACGACCCTCTGTTTAAAGGAACAAAACTAACAAATATTTCAATAGTAGATTAATGGTAAGTAAACCATGGAAGAGTAGGAGATGTTCTAAGAATCAAGGAGGTTTTGGAGAGAACTGAGATTATAGGCAAAGCATGTCATGAACTTTGCTATAAGTATTCATATACAGCTTCAAAGCTGTAAGCCCCTAGGATCTCATCTAGTATTTTTCTCCTTTTCATCTCAATTTTAAGTACAGGCTTCAAGGCTTCATTTTTTAAATAATTAATTGTTAGTTAAAGTCCCCGGTAGAATTTATGGATTAAAATCCATTAAAAATTAAAAGACTGACGTGAGAATTTTTTAATCAAAAATTGAGTCAGCAAGTAAGTATGGTCTAGTACATAAGTCATTGGTCAATGAATCTCAGAATTTATTTTTCTGACTGTAGGTGTATATAGAAAATTCTATCATCTCCTAGTACCTTATATTTCTATGAGAAGAAGAAGAAAGAGAGGAGGAAAAGGAGGAGGAGAAGGGGGGGAAGAGGAAGAGGAGAAGGAGGAGTGAGAAGTACTGCCATTAACCCTTTATCTGAGTATTTGTAGAATATTTGAGATAATTTTGGTAAAATTACTTAGAAGACAAGAGACACATATATTGAACCAGAATATAAAGTATTATTTTATTATATTTAATATAACATTTATTTTATAATTATTAAATTATAGTTTATAATTATTATTTATCTTCATAAAATAAAAATAACTTTATATGAGAGAAAAAAGTTTATGAGGGAAAAGTCTAGAAGCAATTAAGAAATCTTATTCCCTACCTTAAGATGTCAATAATGGACAGCCTTCCAAAATATCATAGAAAAACAAAATGCTGGAAACAAAATGAATGCATGCATGTATGTATGTGTATATGTATGGTGCACATGCATATACATATATACATATGGTATATGTGTGTACAATATAGGTAGTATAGTCCTCACAGAATATGTATACATGTTTATGTGTGTGTACATATATGTGTATGTGTGCACACATACATAAAATGTGTGTGTGCGTGCACATATGTCTGTAATCCACTGAGCATCTATAGGTACATATTGTATAATACGTATGTGTATGATAGTTTGTGTATGTACATTTGTATACATATATTAACATTGCATTCATATGCATAAGTGTATATATAGGGAGCTATACTCACACAAATATATGTGCATATATCTATATATAAATGTGTATCTGGATACATGTATACACATATGTATATGGATATCTATATGATTATGGATATGGATAAATAAATCCCCCTTCCCCCTTTTTACCTTTCCCTCCTATTTTCCTGTTGAGTAAAAGTTATCTTTGTATGGAACTGTGTGCATTCTTCTTTTCATCAATCTGTTTAGATAAGAGTGAAGTTTCTGCGTCAGCCACCCCCCACTCCCCCCACTTCTTTCTTGTTTGCATAGACTTCTACTTGAATGTACTGACTTTGAGAGATAATTTTCTCTCACTTTCCTTTCCCTTGCTTAGGGCATTCTGCTTTCCTTCTCTTTCCCTTCTTCTAAGATCATCAACATAAAGTTGAAGGACTATCAGTCCTTCTGTCTAATTAGACACCCTAATGGTGATAAGGTATAGAAGAGATACAATGTACCATCTCCCCATATTAGAATGTGAGCAGTTTATCCTTGTTCTGTCCCTTACAATTTTTCCTTCATGTTTCTTTGTGTTTGAACTTCACAGATTCTATGCAGCTCTGATTTATTCATTAGGAATGCTTTTAAGATCTCTTTCATTAAATGTCTTTTTTGTTTGTTTGTTTTCTCATTCTTCCAGTCTACTTCCTGACTTTGGGCTCAATGATGTTACGATGCACTTCTGGAGGGAATGTCTGGGCTGGTCCTGCTTCTGCTACTTCCTTGGGGGTTTTAAGGGTTATTTTATTCCAGGATCTCAGGGGCAAGGTAGGGAGCTGCAAGTTTTCAGTGTCCCAAAAGGGGTCTGATGTAGGACAAGGTCTGATCACCACCTGCTGGTCCAAGCTCTGCAAGTTCCTGACTTGGGTTTGGGTGTGAGCAATAATATGCTGCTGTTGGACTCAGCCATTATCAGTCAGCCACTGTGAGCTCTGATGTTTAAGACTTTTGGTCTGGGATTCCTGCCCTGACTATTTCTCTATAAGCTTCAGCCTGGGCAAGAGGCTGGAACTGAAACAATACTCTACCCCCTTGGGTCTAGGCCGCTTCTAAATTTGTCCCTATCTAGGTTGATATTCCAGGGCCTTCTATTACTCTATACCCATGACTGTTATCCCTAAGCACAAGAACCCTCTTCACCCCACCCTGCACCTGTGGCCCAGAACTGAGTAGTGGGTGGTAAAGCTAACAATTGAGGTTTATTACTGTCCCCAGCATGAGGTCACCATGCCCCAGCATGAATTTCAGATCTCTTCTTGCCCTCTCCCTTTGCTTCCTGCCTAGGAGATCCTGGCTAGATTCTACCCCCGGTGTCAACAGACCTCTCTGTCTCTCTCACTATGCTGACCTGGGCTGAAAAAGTAATTCATTGTGACTTTTTCCTGAATTTTTCCATCAAGATTTGTTCTGGTGTACTTTATAGTTGTGCCTGGAGAATTTTTGTTGTGTGGGGAGATTTCATTGATTTATTTCTGCTATTCAATCATCTTATATCTACCTAGCTCTTGGCAAGTCTTCTGGGACAGATCTGATAGCCACTGCCCTCTTCTTCCTTCTGCTCCTCCTAGGAAAGAAAAAAAGCCAGCTCTTCTTTCAGTCAGTCAATCAACAAACATTTTGTAAACACTATTTACCAAGCACTGTGACAAGCAATGGATGTGTATGTGTGTGTGTGTGTGTGTGTGTGAGACATCTTCTCCAAACATGTCAACAAGGAGTGTACTAAACCTTCCCTTCTTCCACAATGCTCTCAAGAGCTATGGCTGTTCTACTCTCATCATCTCCCCTCTATTCTCTCTTCCCCATGCAGCAAAAGATGCTCCAAGATGTAGTCAGTCTGCTTTTTCTTATTTTTCCCCTGCACAAATTCCCTATGAATATGCACTGAATTCTTAGACTCTAAACTTTGCTTCAATTTGTAATGAATAGATAGATGGGTAGCACATGACATTTGGGACTAAAGGAGAATGTAACATCTCATCAGGTGCTAATGCACATTTAACTAGGGGTAAAGCTTAATTCCCTACTGTCCCTGAAATCAAAAGTCTAATAGTCTTACTTTTCAGGTAATATGTAAAAGATCTGAATATTTCTCTGTATGACTGCTGTGTGGTTATTTCTTTCCTGCACTATATATTCTATAGAGTTTTCTTAATAGTAGAACTTTGAAAAGGTTATTATTTAAACAATTATAACCTGTAAAGTGACATGAATGTTTTCCATTTTGCCTGCTAAAACAATGAGGTACAATTTAACAGTAAAATAGTTTTATGGAACACATGGAGAAGTAAAAGAAATCATAATATTTTTTATTTCTTCTCACAAACAAGGAGTCATTAACGATGATCATGATGATGGTGATTCACATTCATTCAATTTACTGTTGATGATTAATCAACCATCAGGTATTTATTAAACATGTGCTTTGTATCAGGAATCATGCTATGCAAAGTTGTCAGTGTCCTCTCAGAAATTATTTGTGTTTTGTAATTCATTTGTATATTCTGTTCCTCCCAGTAGAATACAAGATCCTTGAAGGCAAGGGTTAGGTTTTTTTTTCTTTATTATAAAGGGTTTCAAGATTATGCCATAGAAGTATAGGTTGGAAGAACTGCAAAAGAAAAGACTTAGGAGATGTGAGAGTTGTCCTCAAGTATTTGAAAAGGTTAAGATGTATTCTATTTGTCTCCGGGGGGAAATCTAGAAGCAATGAGTAGAACTTTCCAATGAATGGAAACAGAGTTTTGGATCTAGGTCAAAAGTACCTTCCTAAAAATTACAGCCATCAGAAAATGGAGTGAACTGCCTCTGGACATAGTACTTGCCTCTTCCCAAGAAGACTTCTAAAGAAAGATGAATGATCCTTATGAACAAATGTATAGAGGGGATTCCCATTCAGAAAAAAAAGTTGCATTGAAATATCTCTGAGATCCCTTGAAACGTTGAGATGTTTTGAATTAGCTGAACTAGGAATTATGACTTGAAATCCAGGAATCTTTCTACCATACCATGTTGCCTGAATATCCATTTGACAAAGTCAACAATGAAATGCCATCAATTTCAAATGCATAGCTTCTAGACAATATTTAAACATTCAACTACTTTGGGCATGTTGGACTGACTCATCTGGTCATTTCAAAGAATTAATGTGATTTTTTCCTTCACCACTGAATTTATTAGTTATTTTACTAAATATGAGTTTTTTACTAAATATGAGATTTTACTAAATATGACTAAAATGAGCTAATTGTTTTGTTGACATATAGTTATAATATTCTCCCTATCAACTTTAGGTAATATTTCCAACATTCAAGTATAACTTTTCAAAATTGTAGATTCCCTGAATGTTGCGAAGATCACACATGAGCTAAGCCTAGAGCTCAAAATCCTAAATAAATAGCTCCCTATTTTAATTATTCTTGACAAAAAGGCACTAAACTCAATTGTCTCTCCCTGCTGAAAAAGTAGAAGTGTTGTTAATGGGCTTAAGAATTCTATACCTCATTCACAGGGTGTTCAGGGAGGAGCAGAACCTCTGATGTGAGAGCTTGCTGAACACCTTTCAAGGTTGGTCATCTCCCAACTTTCACCCAACTCTCACTTGTGGCTCCAAAAAGCTATATAGCATGCACAGCAGCCACACCTAGTAAAATGGTCTCTCCAGACAGGCTAAACCATGTCGAGGGTAATCAATAAGCCTCAAACCAATCAGTGAGTTAGGGAAATGTCTATTTCTTTTTATATGAAGATTTTCCCTGGTGGAATGGGCAGATGAGAACAATTTTATCCAATGGTCATGAAAGTGGTTTAAGTAGGCACTGTAATATGCTTAGAGCTTGGTCAGACATTGAAGACCCCAAAGTTATTGAGACATCCCAGGTCATCCCCAGTTATCCTGACTTTTGTCTTGGAAGAAAGAATGAGACTGAACTTTGTGCAACTCTGCCTCATTTAAATCCAATTTTTGCGTGAATCAAGACATCAGCCCATGATATGGATGGTCCTCTTTTAAAACGAAGGGGATGAACAACAGCAACTGCAACTGCAACAACCTATAGCAAAGCCCTGATGGCACTCCACTAATTACATCTATTTTTACCATTGTCATATTCCCCTTTGTATAGTTAGACATTTAGAAGTACATAACCTTTTGGGAACAAGGGGAAGGGGGACATATGGTAAGCTATATCTCTATAATTTATGTGGAAAAATTATTTGTCCAACTAATGAAATAAAAATTAATCCTTCTGTATATCTGAAAAGAACCAAAATTATTTTATTCAGTTCATCTTTTAAGGTGAGTTGGGTGAAAGCTGCATGCCAAAGGTGGAAGACCAGCCCTGAAAAGTGGTAAGCAAGACAAAATTTTCTTTTACCAGAAAGCAACTCCATATTTTTTATTCAGGCTAAATTTCCTTAGATAGGGCTCTATAGAGTCCTACTTGGAGCAGCCATTTGTAGATAAATATATTGTGAATATCCTTATCAACCCGCTTCTTTTATATTTTGTGCTTACCACCTCTGCCACATTGAGTCATGAATTTGCAATAATAGTAAGAAGTTATTCACATCTCTGTTCCATAAATTAGGTGTTTAAGCTATTTCAGATTTCTTTATTTTGTAACAATCAAATGGATTTCTTCATTGCTTGCTGGAAATGGATATTTATTAGGGCTTGTAAGATGGAACATTAAGCACTCTATAATCATGAGATATTATTTTTCTTGAAATTTCATAGACTATATTTTTAATGAAATAATTTTAATCAAGTTTATGAGAAGGGCAGACAGGCAAAACTTGAAAGGCTTTCTTAAATCACAAACCGTAGATGATTACAGTCAAATGAGACCTTCAAGATTGTCTCAAACAAAATCCTAATTTTTTACAAGAAGGAACTGAAGCCCAAAGAGATGAAGTGACTTGACCCAAGTTTATTTATTGTGATAACTTAGACTCACTCATAGGATCACAGCTGGAAAGAACCTTACAAAGTAGAAGTTAACCTCCTAGTTTTATCGATAAAGAAACTGAGACCTCAAGGGGAAAAGTGATTTCTCTACAGTCCCAAAGGTAGAAATGAGCCAAACCAAAATTCAAACCCAGGCCATTGACTCCAAATGTAAAGCACTATCCTTCTATCACTGTGATGGAACCCAGGTCTGCTGCCTCTTGGTCTGTGTTTTACAGTACAATGAACCTTTTAAATGTTATACTTTGAGTCCTTTCCAGTCATTAATTAACCCTTTCTTCTGCACTCCATAAGATCGAAATGGCCATCCCCAGGAATACCCCTAGCTGAATGTAACTAGTTACCTCATAAACCTGGCTAAAGACAGAGAATAAGCAGTTAATGCACCCTTATATGAGGAGCATGGTCAGTTCTTGGTTCAAATATCAATTAATAAAGAGGCAAAAGAAAGTCCTTGACCTCAAGTATCTCACAATCTAATTAGGGAAACAACAGGCAAGCAAGCTACATATATGATAAATAGGGAATAATTAATAGAGGGAAGGCATGGGGATCAAGAGGGGCTGGGGAAAGCTCCCTATAAAAGATAGGATTTTACATGACAGGGAAACAATTAGGCAGATATGAAGAGGGAGGGAATTCCAGGGATAAAGGACAATGAGAGAAAGTGCCTGGTGCCAAGAGACAAAGCATCTTGTTCATGGAACAGCCAGGAGGAGGCCAATGTCAATGCAATGTGAAGAGTATGTCAGGGAGCAAGGTATAAAAAGACAAAAAGGTAGGAAGGGCAAGGAGGAAGTTTATGGTGAATTCAATTTTTTTCTGCAAAATATAATTCAAAGTTCTAAGCTGAGAGTAGGGTTGGGGTGGGGAAGGGAAGCCATGAGAGGTCTGAGGAGGGATGAAAATCTTTGAAAGAGTAGCTGTGCATTAGGTGAAAATTAATAAAGAGTGTCCATATTTGATGCAATTCAACAAATGTGTTAAGTACTTAAGTGCAAGGAAATAGGTCTACAAAGACAAAAACTGAAATAACTTCTACCTTCAAGGAGCTTACCACTTGCTGGCAGGTACAACACAGGCTCATAGTATAATGGGTGTTGCTTTGGAAGGGGCAGTTGACTGCACCCTCATCACTTACCTTCTTTTCTTCTTTCTGGATATTTAATCAGCATCTTCCTGTTATAGCAATTAACCAATTGTTTTAGTCTTTGAACAATATAATGACTCCTTGGGTCCATGTGATTTTCTCCTCAGCTGCTTGATTGAGTTTATATTCAATGAAAAGTTAGGAGTAAAATAACCATAGCTCATAGCCCCTAGCTAGGAAATTTGTCAATATGTCAATAGAGGCCTATGTCTCTGCCTTTATTTCAATTTATCTTTATCTCTAGCTAACCCTGTCATTTTTATAGATGAGACAAAATTATTCTTACTGGAAACATTTATGTAAAGAACCAAAGAGAAAATAATAACTCATTTGTTAATGGGTCAGAATGAAGAGAGGAAGTTAGGGGAAAAGCAGATCCTTTGTTGATTCTTCCTTCAGTCCTTAAAGAGTTAGGTAAGGGACAGCTAGGTGGCTCAGTGAATAGAGCACCAGCACTGGAGTCAGGAGGACCTGAATTCAAATCTTCACTCAGACACTTAACACTAACTGTGTGACCTTGGGCAAGTCACTTAACCTCAATTGCCCTGCCTTCCCCCTTCCAAAAAGATTTAAAAAAAAAAAGAATTTAGGTAAAACCAGTGGCTCTATTCCCAAATATTCTATGCCAAGATGGCCACCTCCTTTGATCTATCCCTTCTATGCCACAGCTTTTTCATTCTCCTTTTTCCTCTTGCTTCTGTGTAACCATATCCACCTGGCTCAGCTCGTTACAACCTTAATCTGGGAAGGATGGGAAAGTTGACTCCACGGCTGCTGCCATTGCTAAGTTATTGAAGTCTCCTTCCTTCCTCTTTGCCTGTCTCTTAAAGATTGTGTGTAACTCTTTAAGAACTCCAGAACATGACTCAATACCTTTAAGCTCTTAAAGCTGAAAGGAAAATAAATGTCTTTCTGAAATTCAAATCTCTAGATGGCAGTCAGTTCTCAAACCCCAATGCTTTTTTTTTTTTTTTTTGGTAAGCAATTGGGCTAAGTAACTTGCTCAAGGCTACACAGCCAGCTATTTCTGGGTGCTAAGTGTCTGAGCCCGGATTCGATCCCCAGGTCATCCCGACACTGGAGCCAGTGCTCTTACTTGCTGTGCTACCTGGCCACCCCCCCAATATTTTCTATTCATAATTCAAGTTTAGAAGTGAAAGAGACCTTATTGCCATCTATTAAGGTAGTTATAAACACAAAGTATGAACAAAGTAATTTAGGGGGAAGCTTGTTAATATTTAAAAGGCTTAGGTTAGGGGTTAGTCACTTTTTATCATGGACCCCTTTTGCAGTCTTGGAAAAGCCTGTACATTCCATTTATGAATAACATTTTAAATGCATAAAAAATGTAAGTTCATAAACAAAAACATAGTTTAGTAAAAATAAAGATATATTTTCCCACCCAAGATCCAAGATCCCCTGAAATATCTATCCTATCCAAACACCTTCCCTTGGGGTTCCATGTACGTCAAGCTAAGAACACCTGTCTTGTGTAGCTTTTGAGCTATTCTTTGAAGGAAAATGAGGATTCTAGGAGACAACAGTGAAGAGGGAAGACACGCCAGACATGGGAAGCCACTTGGGCAAATGCATAATGCAGAAGATGGTATCCCTAGTAGGATGAAATAGCAACAAAGTTTGACTGGAAGGGAGAAGGAAAAGACTAATAGGAAAAAATGAGGAAAGTGGGAGGGGTAGATGGCAGAGGGCTTTAGAGGAAGGCTGGGGATCTTGTATGTTGTTCTAGTAGCGACATAGAACATGGGGGCAGGGAGAACAGTGTGACTGTGTGGTATAGCTGATGCTGGATGTTTGGAACCCATTCTACCGTGTTTCCCCGATAATAAGACACTGTCTTATTAAATTTTTTTGGACAGAAAAACACCAGAGGGCTTATTTTCAGGGGAGGGCTTATTTTAATGAACATTGACAGCAATTTTAATAAACAGGTAAATGTGAACAAAAAAATGTACCTTTATTCAATAAGCAAATCACTGGGGAAGAACAGGATGACGCGCTCACTGCTGCAGCTCTGATTGGATGCAACTCGGAGCGCGGCGTGCGTTTCACCAGGGGGGAGGGGATGGTGCATACAGAGGGTACCGTAATGTAGCGTGTAGCACAGAGCGCAGGGGATCACCTTCACTACAGTAGCAATCTCAATAGGGCTTATTTTCGGGGGAGGGCTTATTTTAGAGGAATCTTACACAGTAAGGGGAGGGCTTATTTTCGGGGTAGGTCTTATTATCGGGGAAACACGGTATTTTATTTTTCAAGCAAGAAGTTTGCTCACACTTTGCTTTCCTGTGTTTGTGTGGAAATCAGTGGTAGCTCAGCAAATGGTACTGACAAGAATTGACATGCTGTGGGACCCTGCCAGTTTAAATGTGCAGAAAAATAAAAGGGGAAAATTTTCTGCAGTACTTCACCAGCATCTTCATCCTAAAATGCTGCTATTTCTATAAGCAGCTCACTGTCCTTATCAGGTCATTCCAGAGCTTGACTTCTTAACATTTTTTTGTGCCGTGTTGTCTTTTATCGGTCTGGTAAAGAGCCTAATGGAGTTCTAACAATAACATTTGTAAATGCATAAAATAAAATAAAAAAAACAAAGTTGAATGATGATGATGATGATGAAGGAAATAAATCTAAAGATGTTATCCAAGACTCCTGAAATCTAATTACAGACCCTTTCTGGGTCTGTGTTTGGGTTATTAGTTTATGTTATTTTCCTTTTGTGTTTTGGCGAAAAAACCCTACACAGGATTCAGTTGAGGAGAACCATATTAACAGCTTTTGAGGGTAAATATTCTAAGTAACCTGCCATTCAGTTGCCAGGCACAATACAGCAATAAACAACCATATAATATAGTCTGATAAATCAAGAAAATATTTTTCTTAGAGATTATGGGGACTACTACTCTGACAATTTAAAGATAGGGGAAGGATGCAATTATTCTAAAAGTTTATTGATAGTAACTTTATCTACTTCATACCTTATGATAAAATTATTAGTCAATACTAATCATTCTAGCATAGCATTGGGAATGGAATTAGAATGTATAGGGGACTGGAGTTAGGATAAGACATTTAGAAAACAAAATCCTGGAAGGTTTTATTTGAAATTCTTTTCTATTATTTTATGGTCTGCCTCAGTCAGTTCTACTAAGATACTAATTTAATTAGTATTAAATGTAGTTTATATTTTGATTTTTGTTCTTAGGGCTCTCCCTTTCTCCTCTTACATAGTCTGGTGTTCAGCTGTAGCTGCAGTTCTAAAGCAGGAGAATTCTGGTCTACAGGTGTATAAATCAAGCTAGCGCATGATAAATGGGCTATAGTACATTAAGTTCCATGTCCCCAGAAAGAGATGAATAGGTTTTGAAGGGGACAATGTTCTTCCAGTCCATCCAGAGTCCCTCTTATCTACTTGTTCTTGCAAACATGGTCCAGGGAGTTGCCATTGGCATACAGAAATTCAAATACCCTGGTTTTATTATTTTTTTTATCTGTGACCAACAAGGAAAGAGCATAGACTGAAATCCAGGGAATGAAAATGTCACACGAATCCCACTGCTACCAAGAAGAAGGCCTATTTTACCCAGTGCTCTTGGGTCTCTCTTTTTACAGGGGCTCATTCTCAAAGCAGTTCCACACAAAATAATTTATCACTTTGCACTGCAGCCCCAATCTCTGGATATGACCAGTACACATGGGCATGTGAAATAAAGATTCAGAATACCAGGTCCAGGCCTTAATATAATCTGTCAGAACTGGCAGAAGGTAGAGCAGGTGCCAGCGTTCACACAATAGATTCAAGCAGCCCTCTTTCTGCATACAAATTTCACAGAACAGCACAACAGGCAAAAGACCTTGTAGACAAGAATTCCATACACCTGATGAATATTTTGGAAATTATAGGCATACTCAGGTTGACAATGCACCAGGCCTTGTGGCTATGTTTATCATTTAACAATATGTTTTAAAAAGGGAACATAAGCTGCAAATCCTGTCATTCTCAGTATGAATAAATAGATAAAGCTTTTTATGAAGCACTTATTTGTGCCAGGGATTGTGCTAAGTGCAGGAATGAACTTGAACCCAAGTTGTTCTAACTCCAAGGCCAGCTTTCTATACACTTTGCTCTAACCGACTCTCCTGTAATCAATTCTCATAAGCTTTTTCTCTGTGAAATGGGAGGAAATAGATTTTTGTTATGAGGGTATTATAAAATCGATGACTTTGGTGAGTTGATGGAAGTGAGGCAAGAATGGAAGCACACTAAAGAAATAAAATGTCACTGGATCTGGAGGGCATGTCATTGAATCCCAACTCTTCAACTTACTATTTGTGACTTAGGGCAGATGATTTCCTTTCTGTAGACCTCAGCTTCTTCATAAATTAAAATGAAGGCACTAGGCATTAGGAATTAGGCAAGATGATTTTTAAGATCTTTTTCAGCATCCTGTGATACTGTGATTTACTATAACTCTTAGAAATCCTTCTATCCAGAGATACATTCTCCTGATCCCCAGTACAGATCACCACTTTATAAGAGTTCCCCTGCCATGCTGACTTTACTCCCATATGAATTCACTCTTCTATAATTCTCTGCCTCTTCAATAGCAACCTTACTCCTCCCATTTTTATTACTTTCCCACTTCTCCTTTATATGTTGTCTCTACCCTTTAGAATGTAAGCTCTTTGAGGGCAGAGACTATCTTGTTAGCATGTATTTGTATCCTCAGCACTCAGGTATTTTAGAAAGTGAGCAGAAAGCCCATGTATTTCCACTTAAAGTCAAGTGACATTAAGACATCCTTCTTGTCAGATCTGATGATCCACATTTTCAAGTCATACTATTTATAAAATGTAACATTGGTGTTGCAAAAATGAATGAAATTAGTTTGCCTTAAAGGCTAGCGTTAATGGAGATCACAAAGGAAAGACAATGCAGAATGAATTGTACAAATGTGCCTTTTTCCAAATGAATTAGGGATAAGATATGCAAATAGAAATAGCATTTTGATATCATCCATCACTATAGTTCTCTTGTTTAGAAGTAGAAAGAGATGAGGAAAGTTGGTGGGAAAACTCAGAACTCCATCTAGGGGACAGAAGAAGAAATGAACAGTGAATGCTTCATTAAATTCTTATATGCAGGTTAAAAACAGGTAAAATCAAAGTAACTGAAAAACACATTGACCAACTATATCCTCTTGATTAATGGTGGCCACCAGTAGGTGCTCAC
>NW_027186473.1:40447307-40489374 GCF_028583685.1 Petaurus breviceps papuanus
CCCACAATAACCATCTTCAAACTTATCCAGATGACTTAAAAGAGTCTTGAAAGTGCAATTTATACTTCTCTCTCATCATCCCGAGAAATGGCTCTCAGAGCAGCTTGTTAAACAGTGAGTAACAGTAAAAGAGCATTTAGCAATCTGCTCCACATATACCACCTTTCCAGCCAAATTGTACCTATTGAGTTAGAGTAATGGAGCTCTGGAACCTAAGCAAGCACCAGCAGAATATTTTACAGACTGTGCAGTCGTTATTGAGAGCAACTGTTTCTTAATTAGCATATATATGGATGACTTTCTTTCTAAGCACTTTATTATTGTCACAGTAATTCAATAAAAGTATTCTAAACATTTACAGTGTGGAGTACTTCTGATGATTTACACTTCTTGAATGGCATCCACAGTTTGGCACATTCTCATTTTTATTTAAAAGAAGCCACTTTTCATAGCTGTGGATTGCATGTATAACCTGGGAATCCGTGGGTTTGGTATGAATCCTAATTTCCTATACAATATTATAAGCCATCTCAATGAATGTCTTCCTTCTCCATAACCCAGCTGCTTGGCATAATGGCTAAAGAAATAGTCTTAGCATAAGAACATAAACAGCTCCAGTTCTGCCTCTCATAACATTCTGCCTTGTGCGTCACTGGGCAAACCATATCACCTCTAGACTCCCTAAGAAATTCCAGATAAATCTCTTAAGACTACAAGTTTGAAGAATAGTTACTCACCCAATTGCTAGTTTCCTCACTCACCTGGTTGCTACCAATAGTTCCAGACCCCCTACCACCCCAAAAGACATAGTCTATCATCTATAATACACATTAACTGGTTGAGATCTTGCTGAAATTTCTCCTTTAAAAAGGGTAAAATCATATGAAAATTTAATTTGTTCCCCTTGATTTGATTTTTTAAGTCCATAAATAAGCTTTATTACAAAGAGAAGTCTCCTTGTTCTGTGTGCTGCTTTTTTTATTATTTCATTTTGACCTCCTTATGGCTATACCATTTTAGGGTAGATTAAGTTCTATCTCTGAGTTTGTATGGGTCAAAGTTTGGTAGGCCAAAGATGAATGAAAACTCCCTCCAGAATTTCAGATGGATCACAGTTACATCAATGAAACTTGCTTCTTGTACCAGTAACACTGTGCCTTTTGATTGCAGCTCCATGTCCAAAGATTTCCCTTTCCCCTATATGTATTTTCTACAAACAATTTTGCTCTGACTTTGTCCAGCATTCTACCTTGCTTTCCACAAAGAATGTGAAGCATCCTGGAGAAATAAAAAGTGCTATCATTCTTAGTCACTGCTATGTATATATCTATATCCTATCTATCTATCTATCTATCTATCTATCTATCTATCTATCTATCGTCAGTATCAAAATTGCTAGTGCTATAAAAAAGACAAGGGCTAGTCATCAGAAACAATCTACTTCTTTTGACTCAGGCACCTACACTACTTGACCAAGGTCAAGTCACTTCTCTCTTTTTGGTTTCCTCCTCTGTAAAATGGAAATAATAATAACACCTATCCCACAGGGCAGTGATGAGAATCAAATAAGATAATATGTGGAAAATACTTTGTAAACCCCAAAGTGCCATATAAAGGACAGGTTAGTAGGTCAATAACACTGATTAAGCTTTTAAATTACAAAGTGATTACCTTTTGCATATGTCAGGTACTGTATTACTATTAATCTCCCAATGCCCTCAGGAGAATTTGTAAAACTATAAATCTTAAACCAGTTGCCAATCAACATTGATGAAGGGATTTTTACATCAGCGGGTCCCCACACTAATGAAATCACAATATGGCTCTAAAATATCTCTCTGGCTTGGGTGAATGCTAAAACTAAATTAAATTTTAAAAATCATAAATGGATAGAAGTTATTTTCTTAATTATCTAATCACACTAGAAATAAATATATCCATGCCTTTTCTTTATAGAGTTCTTCAGACTTTACAGTGTTCTAAATAATAGTATTATCTGATATTAAAATAGTTCTCTAAGTTTTTCCAAAGTGCTTTTTGTATATCATCTCATTTGAGACTCAAAATAACCCTTTGAGGAAGGCAGCACTATTCCTATTAGTATCTCCTTTCTACAAAGAAATAAACTAAGACTAAACAATTAAATGATTTGCCCCGGGTCACAAAGCTAATTTGTTTTTGAAGCAGAATTTAACCCAACTTCTATGAATCAAAGTCCAGCACTCTCACTATGCCATGGTTTGATTTAGTATAAGTGTTCATGTCCCCATTTTACAGATGAGGTTAAGTGCTTTGTCCAGGGTCAAATAAGTAGCACTGGGAATTGATAACATTTTCTAACTCTCCTCCACTGCCTTTTATTGGTACATCTCTCCCCAATGCACAACCTCTGATTAAAATGTGGAAACTTTTTAGTGCTTGGTGCCAAATGAAAATATTTACACGAACATTAATGAAATGTCACTGACCTAATAAGAGGTTTCTGCTTAGGCCAGAATAGTTCAATGGTTAAAAATCCCACTGGATTAACCACTACAATATCTGGGTTTTAATACTAATTCTGCCAGTTACATGTCTTTGGTCACGTCCTTTAAGTTATCTGGGTATTAGTTTATTCATCTACAAAATAAAGGAGGGTGGAACAGATAACCTTGAAGGTCTCCTATACTGCTGATCCCATGATTCTTCCCTGTTTTCCTTCCCTATCCTGATTTTAAATATTTAGGAGAAATTCTAGGAAATTCAGTAAGCTACATCTGACATGTTCACCCAAAGGCAGTCTCATTTGGAACAGGGCCGTGGAATATTATCAGACTTCAGGATTCTGTCTACATAAACCTTTGTGTCAAGTGTTCCTTTATGCTCTTCAAATGCTTTGACATTTTGTAAAATTGACACAGGGGAGCTTCTGGGCACTTCAGAAACTAAGGGGCAGTTGTCCAACTAAAAATAACAGGAGAAATTACATCAAAATCTCAGGTCTCCACATGCCAAAAATAAACAGTATGTTCTCCTGGGATAAAATATTAAGATGAGACTGAAAAATTAGTATTTCTTTTATATTTGCATGTCCATTGTTAAGTTAGTGTATATTAAGATTGAAATTAAGCCTTTATAAAAGCAACTTTAAAATATTTGAGTGTGCAGGAAAGGAGATGAGGGTAAAAAAAATTCAAATTACTAACGATTCTAGTTCTTTTGTAAAGCAAAACATAATTGGATCAAATCATCTATATGGGATGAATTAAATAAAAGTCTGGATGGAAAAAGAAGACAAAGGAAAATCAAAGGAGCAGTGATATACAGTTGGAAAGTACCGGTGACAAAAAACTAGATCTGATGTGTCAAACATATGGCCAGCAATACTCCTGGAAAAAGCAGATTAAAATGTAATTGGAAGATGTTTAACAAAATAAATAAAAATACAATAGAACATAAATAATGTTAACATATGGTTTTAAAAGTCAATACATAGCTCACAAGGATCATGTACAGTTTGATGACCTCTGAATTTGAGCTCCACACCAATGATCTATGCCAACCCCCTCATTTTATGTATAAGAAAACTGAGGACCACATAAGTTAAGCATCTCATTATTATATGTTTTAATGGCAGTTTTAAATGGCAGAGTTTTAAATGGCAGAGTTGGGAAAGAATCCATTTTCTCCAAACCCAGAATTCTTTCCATTATGTTGTGATGGTTCTCTAAGGCAGGAAGGATAAAACAGGAGATCATAAAGCTGCCACTTCAACCAGTCAGTCACCAAGTCTTTATTAAACACTTCCTACTTTTGTGTCAGTCATTGTCCTAAGTGCTAAGGATACAGAAACAAAACACAAATAATATACATAATATTCAATGAACGTTAAGAAGTAGTATAACTTTATTTGGTTTTGCTTTTTGGAGGGGGGGAGGCAGGGCAATTGGGGTTAGGTGACTTGCCCAAGGTCATACAGCTAATAAGAATTGAATGTCTGAGGCTGGATTTGAGCTCAGGTCCAGGGTCAGCGCTTTATTCACTTTGTCACCTAGCCATCCCCAAGTAATATAACTTTAGAAGGAAATGCACTGCCATCTGTGGAGATCAGCAAAAGCCTCCTGCAGCAGGTAGCACATGACCTGAATCTCAAAAGAGACCAGGGATTCCAGCAGTCAAAGTATAGGCACAGAGATATGAGGGAGAATCTCATTTATAGGGAACAGTAAATGGGCCCATTGGAAAGGATTGTAGCATGGAGAGGAATAATGTAAAAGACTAGAAAGTTGGAAAGGATCCAGGTTATGAATTGCTTTAAATGCTAAATGGGAGCTTCTATGTGATCCTCACTGTAATAAGGAGTCATTGGAGCTCACTGAATTGGTGGCAAGGGGTCAATGGTCGGATCTTCACAATTGGAAAACCACATGGATTAGTGCAGGAAGAGACCTGAGTCAGAGAGGTCTATTAAGAAGCTATTGAAATTACACAGGCAAGAAATTATGAGAATGTGAACTTGGGAGGGGGCTCTGTAACTGAAGAGAAGGGGAGAGATGTTGTGGAGATGACAGGATCTGGTAAGTGATTGGATAAGTGGGGTGAGGGAGAATAAGGTGCCAAGGCTGACACTGGGAGACTAGAGGCCTGGGTGGCAGTGTCCTCAGCTGTAATAATGAAGTTTGGAAGAAGGGAGGGCTTATTTGGGAAAGCTTGTGGGTTCTGTTTGGGGCATGTTTAGTTTGGGATGCCTAGTTTGAAATGCCAAATAAACAATATTACCTTTTTAGCCTCATTGTCCACTATTACATGAAGAATTACTTACATGAATATTCTTTACTCTTTTCCTTCAAGTAACCATCAGATTTTCTCACAGCTCTTCTAACAACACTCTCCTCACCTTCCCAGAAATCCTTTTCCATATAATGGTTCAAATATTATTCATTTTTTTAAGGTTCATCTCACTTTTTACCTACTTCCCTTATAAAACTTTCTTTGTTTAACCCAGTTCAGAGTGACCACTCATGCTTATAAACTCTATCAGACTAATAGTTTTTTTAATATTCATTTGTTCATTTGTTCAGCACAATCATACCACCATCATTTATTAAAACGAGAAGAGATTTAGCGAACCCATCACTGAGTAGAAGAAGAGAACCATAGGGAAGAATATAGTATCCAAAGTCACACAGTAAATTAGTGACAGGACTTCTGCTTCCCAGTCCACACGTAGTGCAGTATGCTGGTTCTTTTTTTCCCCTTCAATGAGTGAAAACCAGCCTTTTCTCCTTCCATTCTTTCTTTATTTCTCTGTCTCCTCCATTGGGAAATCAAGACAAACAAGACCCCTGTCAGATGGGGCATTGCAAAGGAAATGGGTTAGGAGTCCGAATCATAGACTGTCAAAGCTAGAAGACTCTCAGAGACCAGTTAGTCGAATCTTATCATCTCATAAAGGAGAAAACACGTCCAGATAGGATCACATACTGTCTCCTTTACAAGCCTAATGTAAAGAGCACCAGACTTTGAGTCAAAGACTCTGGCTCTGAACCTTTCTTCAACAGTTATGAATTACATTACCTTGAAAAGCTTTTCATTTATAAAAAGAGCATAATAAAATTCATACTATTTAACTCCCAGGGTTGTGTGTATACCACCCACATGTGTGGAAAGGACTTTGTAAGCAATAAAGCCCTATGCATTTGTAAACTATTACTATTCTATGCCTACTTATCAGTCCTTGAGGTTAAGTAACATATCCCATGCCCAATGTTTAGTCTAGCTGATTGCATACAGATACACACTAATGAAAAAATAAGACTCATAAGTGTAGAGAGACCTTCAGTTGTACTGTATGTATCAAGCACTGTGCTAGGCACTGGAGATATTTAAGTGTGGGGGTGCGGGTGGGGGAAGAAACAATCATTGCTTCCAAGAGGCTTAAATTGTTATGGGAGGAAACATCATGTATACAGAAAATAAATACAAAATATAAACAATATCAATACAAATTAGTTTTATACCTTGAAAGTGAACTTTGTCTAATTTCCTGCTTTCAAGCAAGATCCCATTATGCCATTCTTCAAACAGATACAAACATCCCCCTTTCTTACCAATAATCAACAAAAGAGATTCCATAATGCTTCCCAGACACCAAAATTAAATCATCTTTCAAAGATATTGTTTGAATTTTTAAAAAATGACAAAACAAAGCAATGATGATGTGTCCATGAAGATATTTAGATTCAAAGATTGTACAAAGTAGTTAGAAGTTTTGATCCAACTCTCTGGTTTCATACCTATCTAGAATCATTTGTGTTTTAAATGACCCAAAGACCCTAAAAAGTCATGTTCAAAGTTCAAGCCTCCCTCCCATGATTATTTGAGGGCTGCTATTCAGGACATTGCTTAAGAATCAGGTAGAGTACAGAAAAATTAAGCTCTAGATAAGGTCCATTAATTATAATGTGATGCCTCAGCCAAACAACAGCTTGGCCTTAAATCAATACTCAATTAAATACTTCCTGCAGTTCTAGCCATTAATTGCTCTACTGCTTAGAAAATAACATCCTAACTGCTTGCAGAATGGTAATCAAAATCTATGTGTGAAACTTAGGATTGGTTTCTTTGTGATCGTTGGTCCTCACTGAGGGACAGCCTTATTTCACTGAGAATTTCAATTTCATTGAGTGTCTATTATATCACAGTAGTAAATATCATTTCAGAATCTGTCAAAAGATTGAAATTCTAAAACAATAATACATAAAGAAATCTGCTTTCACTAAAACTATGTCTATTTTCTAAGTTCAACAACCAAAAAAATAGAGATAATTATATATCTTCAGCCCCCAAAATGAAGTGCGTCAGCATTCCTTTAATATTCCTCAAATTCAAAGAAAACAGTTATTCATTTCTAGCCTGGGAACTTTACTGATTTGAATCTCATTGAAAATCTATGGCCTACTATCAAGACAATACTTAGAAAAATGGACTTTTCAAATCCTTTGATGTCATTGATCACCTTCTACTGGATGCACTTTCCCCTTCACGTTTTCATGATACTGTTCTTTCTTGGTGCTCAGCCCATCTGTCTGTCCACTGCTCAGGCTGTTCCCCTAGTTCTTCATCCAAAGGACATTCACTAACTGTGG
Organism: Petaurus breviceps papuanus; assembly: GCF_028583685.1. Lineage (NCBI taxonomy): Eukaryota > Metazoa > Chordata > Mammalia > Diprotodontia > Petauridae > Petaurus > Petaurus breviceps. The sequence goes on from NW_027186473.1 coordinate 40,454,435, forward strand.
ATGTCTCACAGGGCTCTATTCTGGTCCTTCTCTCTTCATACTATCTCATTTATATACTGTCTTATCAAGTCCCATGGGTTTATTTATTATTTCTGTACTCATCATTCCCAGAGCTATATGCCTAGCCCTGACCTCTGTCATGAGCCCCAGTATCACATCACCATCTGCTTCTTGGACATCTTGAATGGTATGTCTCAGACTCTATATCTATGCTAATGATTCTCAGATCTACCTATACTGCCCAACCTCTCTACTATCTTTTAGTCTTACATCTCCAATTGCCTTTCAGACATTGCAAAATGAATATCCAGTAGACATTTGAAACTCAACATGTCCAAAACAAAACTCATTATCTTTCCCCCAAAATCTTCTTCTCCACTTTCCTCTTATTACTGTAGAAAGAAACCACCATCCTCCCAGTTACTCAAACTCTCAACCTGAAGGCCATCATAGTTTCTTCTCTCATAATCACTCTATGTAACCAGTCTGCTGCGAAGACTTGCCATTTCTATCTTCATGACATCTCTTGTATATGAATGGCTGGTGGCACAGTGGATAAAGCATTAGGCCTGGAGTCATGGAGACCTGAGCTTAAATCCAGTCTCAGACACTGACAAGCTATGTCATCCTGGCTTAAGTTACTTAGCTTTTGTTTGAGAAGCTCCCTCAGCTATAAAACAGGGATGATAACAGCTCCTACTTCCCAGGGACAATTAAGTAAGGTAATATTTGCAGAAGAAAGATGCACAGTATACAAGTGCTTATTCACTTCCCTTGTCTGTGTCCCCTTCCCTCCATTCACATAGCCATCACCCTGTATTCATTGCTGTACTACTACAAAAAATCTCACTGCTGTACTTCTGCTAGTTCCCCTGCCTGCAGTATCTTCCCACTCCAGTCCATCATCCTTTCCACTACCAACTTGATCCATCTGAATTCCAGATCTAACAACAATAGTTAATGGCTAGCATCTTTATGGCACTTTAAAGCTTGTGAAGCACTTTACAAGTAAGATGTCATTTATCCTCACAGGAACCCTGGCGTGTGAGTACCATTATTATTTCCATTTTACAGATGAGAATACTGAAGCAGACAGTTTAAGTAATTTGCACATGATCGCACAGCTAGCATCAGGTCTTCCTGACTTTGGATCTAACACTTTATTCACTGTGTTGATCAGACCTTGATGCCTGAACTGACCATGCCACCTTCTACACCACATTATTGTATGTAATGGCTCCCTTATCACCTCCAAGATTAAAATCTTCCATTTGATTTTAAATCCCTTCACACCCTGCACTCTTCCTTCCTTTCCAGACTTCCTACACTTAACTTCTGTCCACTTATTCTCTGATTCAGCAACAATGGATTTCTTGGTGTTCTTCAAACAATATTTTATCCTCCAATTCTTAGTATTTTCACTAGCTGTCTTCGATGCTTGGAACGTTTTCTCTCTTCATCTCTTCCTCCTGGCTTCCCTGGCTTTCTTCAAGACTGTTTCAATCCCACCTTCTGCTAAAAAGCCTTTTCTGTTCAGCCTTCCTTCCACCCCCACTACTAGCACTTTCCTTCTGGGATTACCGCACCCATTGCACATGTGTGTGCATAGATGTGTGTGTGGGCATGTTGGCTCCCCCATTCGAATGCAAACTACTTGAAAATGAGGATGGTGTGTTAGTTTTGCTTTTGCCTTTCTTTGTATTCCCTGTGTGTTATCAGATCATTTGGCACACAGTAAACAATTAATAAACGCTTGTTGACTGAAAGATATACTAAATATCCAATACGATGAATGGTTCCATGACAGAGAATTTTTTAACATGTCAAAATCTCATGAAACCAATGTCAAATCTTGAAAACAAGTGATGACAGAAAACTGAGGACATACTGAATATTTCAAAACATTTAAAGATACATAAAGTTGTGAGACGTATCATCAATGAATTTAATTAATCTGAATTGTACAAAGAAATTCAAACAGTTCTGTTTTAAGTGAGTATTAATATAGTGAAGATACTGGGTTAGACTCCAGGGTAGGGCAGAGTGAAGTGGATAAATACAAAGAAGAATGAGACAGGCTCTTCACCATTGTGGTCATTTCTTGCCCTAATCTTGTCTCATTTGATAACAATAGCTCACATTTATATGTTGCTACCTGGTTGGCAAAGCTTATCAGAATCACCAATTCTTAGAGTAGAAAAAGACTTCATATGCTGCCTAATTTAACTCCAAACTGAACAGGAATGCTCTCGACAACATATTTGAGACATGCTTATCCAAGCTGGAGAACCTCCAGTGAAGGGAGATCTCACCACCACCCAAGGGAGCCCGCTGTTCTTTTTGACAGCTCTCATTGCTAGGAAGTTTTCCTTAAAAGAATTCTAAAATTGCTTAACCATCTCCCCAACCCCCCACTCCCATCCCACTCCATTGTTCTTACTTCTGTCCTCTATAGACACGCATACCAAATCTAATCCCCCTTCTATGTGAGCCCTTAAATACTGAATGACAACCACCATATCTCTCTATGTCATCTCTTCTTAAGGCTAAGTAGTCCTATTTCCTTCCTCAGATGGTATGATCTCAGTTCCCTTTGTGTCTTTTTTTGGACATCATTCAGTTTCAGTGCCATTCCTAAAATGTGGGGCCTAGAACTGGCCACAATTTCCCCCAATGTGGTCTGATCAGGGAATAGAACAGAACTTTATACCTATCTAGTCTAGTCCTGGGTACAATGTCACTCTCAACAACTGAAGTTCAAAATGGGTCACTTGACTACTGGACAGAGACAAAAATGGGCTACAGAACTTCTCATTTCTGGTGGAAAAAAGATATATAATGGATAGACTCAGGATGTATCTCTCTGGAGGCTACTGTATAATCAATTTTAAAGAAAGAATCTAGGAAATCAATGAGATACTCAGGTTGAAATATTGTTGTTGTTTTGGTTTCTTTTGTTTTGATTTTGTTTTCCTATTGTGTGTGGTTTAGCCTTCAGTATCCCATCCCAATGAATGGAAATAAGTAATCTACAATTATAATTTAACCTTCTGAAAGCCTGGGCAAGAATTCATGCACACATTTTTATTTATGAATTTATCTACCTATCCATTTATTAAATAATTCCATGAAGATTATTCAGTACCCTATCGTGTGCAAAGCACTCTTATGAGTAGTACAAGAATTATAAGGAAAAAATATATTGGCCTTGCCTGTAGAACAGTGGTTTTCAAACTTTTTTTGATCCTTAAAAGTGAAAAAAATCAAATACATGTCATTTGTGAATGTTTCCTTATCTATAAATTATACTATGTATGATTATACTATTAAATAAAGTATAAAACTAACAAAAATAAAAACTATAAGGGCGATTTGAAGAAATAATGCTTTTAAAATATCCTCTGTTCATAGTCAAGAAAATCTTTTTTTTTTCACTAACATTTTTAGGACTAATAATATTTTGCGTATGAGCAAGGTGAATGATTATGCATCATTTTTTTAATTATTGGTTTAATACAGTGATTACAGTGATTCAAAAGTCAGGTTCTAAGCGGAAATTATTTCAGTACTTTCATTTAATAATGGTTGCCATAGCAGAAAAAGAAATAACTTCACAAAAATATATAGATATCAAAGAAAGAAGGACATCACTGGTTGTATTTATATCATGATAATCATTTTTTTTTAAATCCAATTCACTAATCACACAAAGATTCTTGTAGAAATCTGCCTAATTGGGGCAGCTAGGTGGTGCAGTGAATAGATGTAATAGGAATGCAGATTTGGAAGATCTTCCCTGCCCCTAGGCTAAAGTGCACCTGAAGCCTGGGGTGGGAGGCTTGTTTTTCAGTAGATACTTCTTGATTGGCCAGTGAGTCAACAAGGTTGTTACATTCTCTGAGCCAGGAGAAGGCTATATAAGCCCTGGTGTGTAGCTTTGTTTTGGGGGCTCACTTTGAGAAGTGTTCTGTGATTTGATCTGTATTCTGAAAAGCTGTTGTCCAGAGCCGCCGCCCCCCTCCCCCACTTTGAAAAACCCAGATGTTGACTGGGTATGGATGTAATGGTTGGACAGTTTGAAATCTGTCTACTAGATCTGTTTCTGTCTTGATAATTCTGCCTGTGTACTTTGGAGTTCAGTACTTTTCCCTTGAACAAGGTAAACGATATATGTCTGACTGATTAAAGTGAGCTTGTTAACCCATTTTGAGTTGCTTTCCTTTATCAAAGCAGATCCAAGAACCTGTATGGGCAGCAAACCCTGAGGACGTGCTTGGGGTGCTTGCTGCTACAATAGAGAACTGGCCCTGGAGTCAGGAGGACCTGAGTTCAAATCCAGACTCAGACACTTAACACACTTACTAGCCGTGTGACTTCAGGCAAGTCGCTTAACCCCAATTGCCCTCCAAAAAAAAAAGGTATATAAAAAAAGAAATCTGCCTAATTAATTTCCATTTCACTGATGTAAATGAATTGTTTTTGCAAAGAAATTGGAAAGTGTTACATTTTAATAAGTTTGCAAAAAATCAGTCTGAAGTCAACTGAAATTCTTCATTTAGAAGATTCCAAGCTGGTTAGAAAATTTGTTTTACAAGTTTTGTAAGTGTGCAGTTATGAGGATTTTTTATAGTTGACACACTTGTATTGTTTTCAGCAGCCCAGAGAGGAGAGAGAAGGTGTAAATGAAGAGATGGTTGGGGTCAAAGACTAATCCTACAGATAAATCAAACACTATGAGGATTGAGAAAAGATTATGAGATTTGGCAATTAAGATATTATTGATGATTCTGAAGAAAATAATTACACTTAATTGCAGAGTCAAGGATAAAATGGAAGTAGAAAACCAAGTTTAAGAGTATGACAGACTGTAAGTAGGGATAGTGGTACTTGAAAGCAATCAGTAAAAGGTATGGGTTTACTGAGAAAGATAATGTACTAAGATCTGCAATGCATGCAACATCTTATCCATGTCTATTTATACTGTGCTATTTAGTATTTCCCACCAAAAATAAATTAAAATAGTAAGGTCATTACTGACTAGACAAACTAGTGGGTGAGGTTTTTAAGTTTTGAGCTTTAATGGAGTTCAGTGGTGTCAAATTCAATCTTCATCTCAAAAGATCTTGACATAGTTTCCCATTTCATCTTCCTTTCCACCAGTCTCTGACAAAGAAGTGGCCCTTCTCCTTACCAAGGTCAACATGCCTCTATATGTAGCCTTGAGCCTAACCTCTCCAATTGTTTCCAACAGCATGAAATTTAATTAACTTCTCTCTCATGAAAATTTCAACTTCTTTCTAAATACTAGGTTCTTTCCCTACCAATTTCAAACATGCTAATCAATTCTTCCCCCACACTTAAAATGCTATCTGTAGGCATTATCATCCCTTCAAGCTATAGTTCCTAGATCTTCCCTATCAATCAAATTCCTTGAAAATATTCAACTTCTATACACTCATCTCCTTCACTTTCTGTCCTCTAACTTATTTCTCAATCCTTTGTAATCTTGGTTGGGTTTTTTGTTTGTTTGTTTGTTTTGCTTTTTGGAGGGGGGAATGCAGGGCAGTTGGAGTTAATCAACTTGCCCAAGGTTATACCCCTAGTAAGAGTTAAGTGTCTGAGGTAGGATTTGAATTTCAGGTTCTCCTGACTCCAGGGCCAGTGCTCTATTCACTGCGCCACCTAGCCTGATGTTTCTTTACTAGAACTGTTCTCTCCAAAGTTGCCAAAAATCTCTTAATTGCCAACCTTCATGGCCTTTTTTTTCAGTCCTCATCCTTCCTATTCTATCAGCTATATTTCATATTTTTGATCCCTCTGTCCTCCTGGATAGTTTAAATTACCTGGATTTTCCTTACCACTCCATCCTCCTACCTGCATGATCATTACTTTTCTGTTTCCTTTGGTGGATCATCATCTAAATCACACCCCCAAAAAGTGGGTGCTCCCCAAGATTCTAGCCTAAACCCTTTTGTCTTCTACATTCTCTCTTTCATCATCTCCCAAGAGTTTAATATCTAAGTAGATAATTCCAAGTTCTATACATCTGGCACCAGTTTTTAGCCTGAACTTCAGTCTTGTATCACCAATTGCCTAATGTACATTTCAACAAGTTGTCCAGATTTTAATGTCTAGAACTGAATTGACTTCCCCCATAACTCTCTTACGAATTTCTCTGTTTCTGTCCAAGGCAACATCAAACTTAAAGTTTCTCAGATTTGAAACCTTGACATTATTCTCAGTTCCTCACTCTCTCCTATCCCACTTAACTAATCAGGTGACAAATCTTTTCATTTCTACCTCCACAACATCTTTCTCACTGGACTCCTTCTCTTCATCTACTCAGTTCCTAAAACTCGAGGCCCTGATAACTTTCCTAGATTATTTCAACAGATTCTTAGTTGGTCTCCCTGCCCAAGTCACTTACCACTAAAGTCCTTCAACATACTTCTGTCAAAGTAAATGCCAATCTGATCCTGTCACTCCTCCACAAGATCATTTCAGTGGCCCCCAATTGCCTCTAAAACAAAAATAAATTCCTCTAATTAGCATAACCTGGCCCCAGACAATTATCCTGCTTTACAGAACATTACTCCTCTTCCCACTCTCTTCATTCCCATCAGATTGGCCTCTCTGTTTCTCACACATAATACTTAATCTCTTATCGCCATGAGTTTGCACTGGCCACCCTCCATACCTGGAATGTACTCCTTCCTTACTTCTTCCTCATATAATCCCTCTCTTCCTTCTTGAAACATTCCCCGACCTAGGGCCCTCTCAACTACCTCACACTTAAATAATTGGTGTTTATTTTCTATCTATCTATCTATCTATCTATCTATCTATCTCTCTATCTATCTATCTATCTATCTATCTATCTACATATATATGCGTGTGTATGTGAGTATGTGTGTGTATGTACCTGTTATCTTTCTAATTTCAATGTAAGCTCCTTTAGAGTAGAAATTACTTCCTTCTTTTTATGTAAATTGCTAATGCCTAGCCCAGCACTTGGCACATAGGAGACAAAAAATAAATATTTATTGATTAATTAATATAAACAAAAATCTATGAGATTTCAGAATGGAGGAAAAATTACTATAGTAAGAGAAATAACATATATGGGCCCTGAAAGGTAGATAAGATTTAAACAGGTAGCAATCACAAAAGGGTATTCTAGGACATGGGTATTATTCCTAATAAGGTCTTCCAGTGAACTATGCAAGGAAATTATTTTTTGTTATTTTTTCAGTATTTGAGAAATGGAACACTTAAAAGAAAAATACATAAATAGGAGAAATGTGCAAGTAAAAAAAGCATGTGCCAGAAACTATTATTCATTTGAATTTCCTTCCAAGTCCATTTTGAATATGTAAAGCTTTGCAGTTCTTCATTTTCTCAGAAAAGTTAAAGTTATTGTTTTCATTTAAATAAATGTAATGAGAAAAGCTTTAGTGAAACTAAAAGAAAATGGCCCTCTGATTTTTTTCAATTTACTTTTCATTTTGACTACCTACCTAAACAATTTTCTGATGCCTATGTATCACTGATATCTAGTCATCATATATTTATTCTTATAGGACGCTAGAATTTCAAAGACTAGTATGAGCCCATGAGAAATTAAGAGCACAGACTGAGATAAAGATTTATTCATTTATTCATTCAGCTATCCATTCATTTACTTATTTTATAGGATAGGAGAGGATGGAAGAGGAAAGGAGAATAGAGCCGAAAGAGGGAGAAGAGAGGAAAGGAGAAGGGAAGAGAGGAAAGGATAGGACAAGGCTTGGGGGGGAACGTGTGCCAAAGCTAATCTTCATGAGTCATATTCTTTAGGATAACAGAATAGACAGTCTCAAATAGATATGTTGGGCACATGCTAGGCAACAGAGCTTATGATCAATTTACATTGCAGGTTAGCTCCTCTTGTGACCTAAGAAGGCTGAGTTATGTCTTCAAATGACTCTCCAAAACCAAAGACAGACCAGACACAATGAATCTCCACTCTACAATCTCTATTGTCTCAAACAAAGAAATATGGGACCAACTCCCTGACTATAAACATAACTGAAAGAAATCCCAGGGAGTGGAACACCAAGATGGTGTTCCTTCCTCTTTCCTGGTCTTCTTAGTGGCAAATCTATCTCTTTGGTGTAGGATGATCTTACTTGTTTCCCCATAGTTAAAGGGTGAAGGCAGGGTATTTGCAAAATGATCAATATCACCAACTTGTTTTTAATGAACTAATCCTCACTATAGGTTTTTAAAAGCTAGGTTTTTATCAGGCATATTATAGAGGGGAATTTAGTTGAGATAGGGGTTGGATGGGAGAAACACTGGGTTCTCCCACCTCTGTGATTCTATCATTCTTTGAGAAGTACTGGGAAGCAATTGGACATGGTTGCCCAGGTGGCTATTAGAGAATGTTTCACTTGTGCCCTGGCAAACTGCCTTTCAGTCTGATTATTTCATCTTAATGTGCACATATCCTCCCCCATCTCCTAGCAGCTCTAAGGAGGAGGATTTCTTTTATCATTATAATCAGCAGAGACACATCCACCTAACTATTTACTTTATGCTGCCCCAGAAAATTCAACTGATGCCTTTACTGTCTTATTGTACATATTTTCTCTTTTGTTTCACGTACTGTATTTAGATTGTGCCTCCTGCTTTAGGAAAATATTCTCCCAACCAAGAACTCATATTTAAAGCTCACATCCCACCACTATTCCTCTATCTTAATAGGTAACATGATTCTTGTCTTCAGATACCTGAAAGATTATTTGAGATGGGGTTAGACTTATTTTGCTTGGATCCAGAAGGAAGAACTTGGACTAAGTTGAAATTGAAGAAAGGCAGAAGTTTTATTCAATATAAGGGGGAAAAATAATGGGAAAAATCAAAGAATTAGTGCTGTTAAAGGGAAATGTCTTTCTTTTGAAAACCTTAGTTTGTATTTTTTAATTGTATACATGTCTCTCTCTCTCCTGCTACCAGAGAATGGAAGCTACAAGAGGGCAGACATTGTTTCATTTCTTCATTGTATTCCTCAGCACCTAGAACACTACTTGGCACATAGTTAAATACATAATAAATCCTCATCAAATGTAATTGAATAGTGAATTTGTGTCATTGGAAATATTAAGGATGTGCTATACAGGATTCTTCGGGTTAATGTTGGATTAAATGACTTCTTAACTGTCTTCCAACTCTGAAATTCAATGATTCTATAGGAGTGGCAGCAAGGACTGTTCAGTAGTATTCTATCAACTGAACACATCTGCAAACAAAAGCATTTGTAACACTGAGACATTTATACCATTTATAAGGTAGCTGGGGGAAAATGAAGAACTGAGTTTAAATTCTAATTCAGATAACTTACTAGCTATGTGATTCTTGGCAAGTAACTTAAGCTTCCCATTTCTCAGATTCTTCAAGTCTGAAATTAAGAAAATAGCACGTAACTCACAGGGCTGTGGTGAGGATCAAATGATTTAAGTATTTAAAGTACTCTCCAAACTCCAAAGCACCATATATATGCTGGCCATTATGAATCCCTCTTCCCTCTGCACTACATATCCAACATTACAGCAGCCAACACTTTGGCAAGCATATATCTCTCTGTTTTATGTCTTCTTTGACATCATAATCCTAGTATTGTTGAACAAAGTTATCTTTGTTGTTCTACTTTTCAAGGAATCTCATATAAACTTAATACATACATGAAATAAACCTTGTCAGAGGAAAGTTTTTAAGGTGATATTTTGCTCTCCTGAGTCAAATGCTTTTGAATAGTCCACAAACGATAATTATAGTGGAATCTTGTATTCTCTACACCTCTTGGACAATCATATAGCAATGAAGAAATAAACTGGAGAAAACCTTTTGTGAAAACTTGCCTGTTCTTTTCTCATCTTTTTGCAAAGCATAACCTTCAATTAAAGGGTGTGTGTAGGCTAGGTTAGATGACAGCTGAGGCCCCTTCTAACCCGGAGATTATGTCATTCTAAGGTTTTAATACCATATGAAGGTTCTAAAAAGTAACCTAATTACCTCAGCTATTTGCCTCCTCTGATTTAACATACCTTATTAAAAATTTTCATATCCTTGCTTTTTTTAAGATTATTTTCCATCTTGAAGAAAGTCAGAGCTATCTGAAATGAAAAAAATTGTATAACCTGCTTTCCCTAAGTCATTACTAACTATGGTAATCATGCAGTCTTCTCAATCAGATGCATCTGTGTTTAGAAAACTGTAAATAGCACTAGAGATTTCATACTGTTTGAGAATGTGATCTATTGTACATGACTGAAATAATTAGAAGTATATATGTATTTCCTCAGGGGGTGATTTATATAGATAAATATCACCAAGGTAAATATACCTTTGGCTTTTACTTAATTGACATAGTTCACAAATGGACAGTTTCAAAGGAATAAAATAATGAGAGTCTTATGAACAAGTATAGTATAGTTGTTGTAAGGTAGACCTCTCCTAAATGAGTTATCATATACTATTGCCCACTGTCAAGCATTCTTTCCTGGATGATGGGAAGATTGAACTCAGTGATCAAAGGTCAGAAATACAGCTTGAGGCTGAATTTGCAATACACATTAGTATTGCCCAGTTGTTTTTTTTCATAAACTTTACCTCTGGGCTTTGGAGCAATAAGGTCCTGACTACAAACTCCAAGAATGTGCAGGGAATTCAGGCACACCAAGGTTCATGGCTACTTCTCCTTGGGGGCATGGGGTGGTAGCCAAAGACTTGACATGATAAAACACCAAGAGAAATTAAATGGATCCTTAATCTATTTCTGCTAATCCATGTACCACTTTTCTGGAGTTTTCTGACTGTTAACTCTCACATATTCCCACTTGTTGCATGATGCATACAAAGAGTTAGCCAGTCTGAGGTCTACATAACCAATTCATTCCCTCTGACTCTCCCTCACCCCTTAAACCAGTTAATTGCAGCCTCTGGATGTCAATACACGGAATTTCTATTAGACTCAATTCTTAAAGCACTAACAGATTGGAAGCGTTCCAGGGATGGACAGTTCCAAGGTGTAGCACACCTATTCTCCTCCACCCCAAGCCCCATGGACTTTTCTCAGTACTGGTAAATGCTCTGTCTTAAAAAAGTACTATAATATTTTTAAAACAAAAATAGTAAAATGCTACATTATTTACAACCAGTGAATGAACACAAAATTTCAAAACAACTATTGAGAACATATGCCAAACTTCAGTATTATCCAAAGGAATTATGTTAGTTATTTATCAGGCAGTCAGAATTAAACTTGACCCTCCAATCTTCTCTATTCAGTCAATCTGTTAATGAGGGAATCTTGACTGGTCTTTGTCTATGTCAGATAGAATTATGTTGCTCAGTTGAAAAAATAACTTGACTATGATATTTTATGTCAGATTTCATTCCATCAGTCAATGAAAATTAGGAAAACAAAGGAAAAGAAAAATGGCTGTCAGTTTTTATTTTGTTGGTCATTTAAAAGGTATTTAAACTTTGGGGGCCTGAGGTAACTGGTTCAAAGAGTCACTTAAAATATTTTTTTGAAGGAAACCTAAGTCCAAATGAATTTATATCTTTAAATTTTTAATGTTCTTTTCTTCAACAACAGAAATAACAACTAAGGCTCTGTTTTGAAGTTACATTACATTTATGTCTTAGAGTAACTTTTTGTTTTCTTTTGTTTTGCTTTTTTTGGAGGGCGGAAGGCCTGGCAATTGGGGTTAAGTGACTTGCCCAAGGTCATGCGGCTAGTTTTTGTGTTAAGTATCTGAATCTGGATTTGAACTCAATATTAGATTAACTTCTTAACTGTTTTAGTCATTTCCGTTGAATTGACTTTCATACTGACATGTGAACCAGGCAAGTCACTTAATTTCTTTGCATCTTAGGCAATTCTCTATGACTATAACTTGCAGAACATTTGCAGAACATCTGCAAAGGCAAAAATAGTTTCCTCCCAAGGAATTCACTACACCATTGTAATCAAAGGTCAGACTAAGTATGACTCAGAAAGAAAAAAGAAGTTGGAATCACCCCTTAAAAGACTTCAGAAGAGGAAAATTATTATTTGAATATATTTTTATCAATTTTAATTTTCCTTTTCTAATTGTCTTTCAAAAACCTTTCTTTCTGGCAATTTCAAAGATTTATGATGCAGAATGCTAAACCACAAAGATAATTCTACAAAGCAACAAGTTAAAAATAACCACATAAATAAATAAATACTGGAGACACAATGGCTATAGGCTTATTACTGCCACCATCATCTAAAATAAAAGGAAAGCCAATTTTATTACAATTTAGATTACAAGTCAATAAATGGCTATACTGCATACATTGTTACAAGTCAGGGCAGGGAAAGAAAAGTTGATGTGGTTCACGGAAAAGGTATCTTTAGTAGAAAAGTGAGCTTCTGAATACAAGCCATTTCCCACTGGCACTTTCAGCTTATGGAAAACACAGTCATGTTGGGTTACAAGCAGTCAGTTGCTGGTCTTAGAGGCAATTTATGTTTCAGGAAAGAACAGAGATTTTCTACTCTCCTAGACCATTGGAGGGACAGGGTCCTCTCTTGTTTTTTGGTTAGCCTTGAACAAGAACTGGAGAAAAGGAAGACAAAACACAGAGATTGATGTGACTGCTCATTTACACTGAAATGGAGACATTCTATAATGGATTCTTCTGAAGAAAAGGAGAACACCATGCCCCTCTCTCTCGGTCACCACAATGAATATAGTCCTTCAATCCTTTCAAAGCATTCCATGTGTTCATGTGTGTTTCCACATCTCATTTAATCTTTAAAGCAGCTCAATGAAAGAGCAGAAAAGGTGTTATTCTTCTTATTCATAGATTAGATCAGAGATCATCTAATGCAATTTCATCATTTTAAAGATGAGGAAAATGGGCCCAAAGAGATGTAAGGACGTGCCAGAGGACATACAGGGAACAAATTTAAGAACAAGCATTCTGAATGATTCCTTTGGAATCCAAATTGCAAAATTTTTCCATTATACCATCCTGGGGTTAAAGAGGAAATGCTAATCACCAAATATTTATTAAGTGCCTAGTACCCTAAGTTAGGCATACTGACATATAGGTGAAGACTGTTATGACTATTTTAATATATCTATTTCCATGCTTTATTTTCTCAGTAAAATACAAATTCCTCTGGATCAAAGACCATGTTTTATCCAACCTTGTATCTTCCTTAGTGAATAGCACAGGACTTTGTGTGCACAAATAACTGTACTGCCAAACAAGACATGTGTACATTTTGCTCTCCTGTGAAAGTCCATAATTTTTATACTAACTTTCTCCCTGTGGTGTGATATGGTTGCAAATAATGGAATACTGTTGGAGGTGACCCAAAGGGCAATGGAAATGTGGCTGTAAGGAATCTTCTACATATTCTCAGTCATCATTCATACATAGGAATCACTGCCAGATCCATATATCCAGCTTTATTATTGGGCAGCTAGAAACTCATGGATAGAGCACTGAACTTGGAGTCAGAAAAACCTGAAGTCAGATCTGGCCTCAGACACTTAGCAGCTGTGCGACCCTAGATAAGTCATTCATTGTTTCAGTTTCCTCTTCTGTAAAAAATAGAGAAAATAATAACACCTACCTCCCAGGATTGTTGTATCAAATGAGATCATATTTGTAAAGTGCTTTGAAAATCTTAAAGAGTTGTATAAATGTTACTACTACTACTACTACAATTACAGCAATAACTACTACTACTACTACTACTACTACTGCTGCTGCTGCTGCTATCAACACTGTTATTCCTCCTCCTATTATTGCCTCCTCTGAGTTCCAGTACTGAGTCTCTAACCTCTTATTGGAAATGTCAAACTAGATGTTGCATAGGTTCTTCAAAATCAACACGCCCAAAACAGAACTTGTTAAGTTTCTCCCCAAACCCAATTCTATTGCCTATTAATGTGAAATGTGATATGTCTTTAGAATCACCAAGGTTCAAACCTGGGTGTTATACTCAAATCACTTCCCATATTCAGTCAGAAACTAATTCTTGTTATTTCTATGTCTACAACATCCCCTCAATACATTCTCTTCTTTCCATTCCCACAGACATTATTTCAATCCAATACTATATAACCTCCCATCTGCACTACTTAAAAAGTTGTACAAAAGCTTTGCCTCAAGATTGTCCTTTTTCCAATATATCCTTCACATTGCCACCAAAATGATATCATAATGTGAAGATATGACCATACCATCCCCCTAAATGATAAATTCCAGTGTCTCCCCATTACTTCTAGGATCAAATAAAAGCTCATATGTCTTCAAATGTAAGTTCTTCACAGCCTGTCTAAAACCAGGCCCTTCTCATTTTCCAGTCTTCTTAAATATGACTTTCTCCCTCTTCTCACCCTATAAGCACTCTATAATCCAACCATTCTAGTCTATGTATTGTTCCTCCTGTGAAACATTCCCATTTCCAATCTCTATGTCTTTCAACTAGATGTCTCCCATGCCTGGAATGTGATCCCTCCATTATCTCCACCTCTTAGAATCTTTGCTTTCAATCAAAATGATGGGCCTAGTGCATGACAGTAATTTTTTAAATACTTGTTTGTTTGACTGAACAAATATTTCTTGATATCCTCAGCTACTATGTTCTCCCTCCCAAAACTAACTTGTATTCATTTTTATACTTATGTATATGCTTAGATAAGTATATGTTGTCTCTCCCCTGTTGGAATAGAAATTCCTAGAGGGCAGGATCTGCTTTATATACATGTTTATATCTCCACCACTTTGCACAGAAGCAATTAGGTGGTACAGTGGATAGAGACATGGGACCAGAGTCAGGAAGATCTAAGTTCAAACATGGCCTCAGACTTGCTGTGTGACTTTGAATAAGTCATTAGACCTCTCTCATTTTCTGTTTTATCAACAGTAAAATGAGGATAATAATAGAATCTACCTCCCAGGGTGGTTATATAGATCAAATTATTTGTAAAATTAAATTATTTTACCATGAAAATATCAAAATATTAACAAAGTGCTTAGCACAATGCCTGGAATGTAATTTAATAGATGTTTGTTTTATTCCTTTCTTCCTGGCAACCAGTAGGTACTTAATAAATGTATGTTGATTGATTGAATGATTAAAGACATCACCCAAAGCATGTATGACCAGAAAAAGACAGGACAAGTATCAATATTGATGGATAATACATAAGCATCCTTCATGATTCACTGCTACCTGCAAAAATATGCCTTAAAAAAAAAAAGAAAAAGGGGCCGGCGCAGAGGCACTGACAAGGCCTGATCAACTTGGCGGCAAGTTGACCCACCAACCACAAAGGCCATTGCCAGGCCTATCACTGCAGGGCTGTGACTGGACAGAGCTGGCTACAGAACCCACAAAATGACAGAGAGAAGCTAAACTCCCGCTGAAGACAGCCCATCAGGATGGCATGAAACGGCCAGCCCAGTGCTCTGGGAGCCAAGGTTTTAGCCTCAGGGTGGCCTGACCAGCCTCCAGCTGGGGGGACTTCAGATCACTAGCAGCTGTGGTGGTTTATAGAATTATCAACCCATAGATGCTAAGGACAAAGTGAGAGGTCAGTGCAGTGTAAACTTTGAGACCTGATAATTCCGGAGTGTGGTCGGCCTTTGCCCCCAGGGTGAAAAGAGGCTGAGGAGAGGCAGCCTCAAAGCTGCCACCACTTGGCTGCTTCAGAGCTCCTGGTCTGCAGATTGCAGGGGGATCAAGTGACCAGTCTGAGGGGTAATCACTCTTGCTTTGACCTGCTTGGATCTGGATCACTGTCTAGGGTGGAGGTCCTGGGGTGTATGACCAGTTTGCCAGAGCAGAGAAGGCACCCAACTAATAGCTCCAACAGATGAGAAAACCCCAGTGATTGGGACAAAGCTCCCCTCTCTGATAGCACAGTTCTACTGTGGCAAAAAAGCTCAGAAGTCAAGCAACATCGACCTCTCAAACATGAGCAAATGAGGGAAGCAAGGCAAGCACAGTAATCCAACTTTGGACTCCTTTTTGGGGAACAAAAGGATCAAAGCATAGAACAGGAGGAAGACATCAAAGTCAGAATTCCTGCATCAGAAATGTCCAAGAAAAGAATAAGCTACTTACAGGCCATAGAGGAGCTTAAGAAGGATTTTGAAAACCAAATAAGAAAAAAGGAGGAAAAATTGGGAAGAGAAATGAGAATGATGCAAGAAAATTATAAAATGAGAGTCAACAACCTGACTGAAGAAAATAAGACCTAAAAAATTTGACTAACTCAAATGGTAAAAGAGGCTCAAAAAGCCAATGAGGAGAAGAATGCCTTAAAAAGCCAAATTTGCCAGATGTAAAAAGAATCTCAAAAGCTCACTGAAGAGAATCATTCCTTCAGAATTAGATTGGAGAAAATGGACACCAGTAACTTTATGAGAAATCAAGACACTATTAAACAGATCCAAACAAATGAAAAAATAGAAGGCAAGGTGAAATAGCTCATTGAAAAAAACATTGACCTGGAAAATAGATCCAGGAGAGATAATTTAAAAATTACTGGACTACCCAAAAGCCATGATCAAAGAAAGAACCTAGAGATCATCCTCCAAGAAATTCTCAAGGAAAATTGCCCTGTTTTAGAATGAGAGGGCAAAATAAAGGTTGAAAGAATCTACCAATCACCTCCTGAAAAAGATCCCAAAAAGAAAACTCCTAGGAATATTCTAGCCAGGTTCTGTAATTCCCAGATAAAGAAGGAAATATTACAAGCAGTCAGAAAGAAACAATTTGAATACTGTGGAAACACAATCAGGATAGCATAGGATCTGGCAGCTTCTACACAGAGGGATCGAAGGGCCTGGAATATGATATTCCAGGGGTCAAAGGAGCTGGGATTAAAACCAAGAATCACCTACCCAGTAAAATTGAGTACCATGTTTCAGGGGAAAATATGGTCATAGAGGAATAGAGGACTTTCAAGCATTCTTGCTGAAAAAACCAGAGTTGAATAGAAAATTTGACATTCAATTACAAAAAGCAAGAGAAGCATGAGAAGGTAAACAGGAAAAAGAAATCATAAGGAACTTATCAAAGTTGAACTACTTACATACATACACAGGAAAACAATAATTGTAAATTATGAAACTCTTATCGGTATGAGAATAGTTGAAGGGAATAGAACTACATATATATATATGTCTATATAGGAGGGCATATGGATGTATGAATGCATATGTGAGAATGTGTACATATGTGTACAGATATACATAGACAGAGGGTACAGGACCAATTTAATAGGAAGGGATGATACTTTAAAGGTGAACTTCAGAGGTGAGAGAGGAATATAATGAAAGGAGATGGGGAGAGATAGAATGGGCTAAATTATATCATATAGAAGAGGCAAGGGAAAACTGTTACAATGGAGGGCAAGAGCAGGAAGGCAAACAGGAATGAGTCAACCCTATTCTCAATGAATT
Organism: Petaurus breviceps papuanus; assembly: GCF_028583685.1. NCBI lineage: Eukaryota > Metazoa > Chordata > Mammalia > Diprotodontia > Petauridae > Petaurus > Petaurus breviceps. The sequence continues at coordinate 40,471,940 of NW_027186473.1, forward strand.
TGGCTTAGAGAGGGAATCACATCACACTAAATAGGGCATCTCATCCTACAGGAGAGTAAGGGGGAAGGGGATGAGAGGGAAGATGATGGAAGGGAGGGGCAGGCTGTGGGGGAAGGAAGTCGGAAGCACCCACTTTTGAAAAGGGACAGGATCAAAGTAGAGAATAGAACAAGTGAGAGATGGGATGGGATGGAGGGAAATATAATTAGTCTTTCAGAATATATCCACTATGGAAATGTTTTACATAGCTACACATGTACAACCTGTATTGAATTGCTTATCTTCCCAGTAAGGATGGGTTACAAGGGTGGTAGGGAAGAAATCTGGAATTCAAATGTTTAAAAAATATGTTATTATTAATTATTATTATTATTCATGTAACTGGGAAATAAGACATACAGACACTGGGGCATAGAGATCCACCATTCCCTACTGGAAAGTTGGAGGGGGAATGGGGGAAGACATAGGATAGAGAAGACTGGGGGAGAGGATATCAAGTGGGATTGCTGTTTTGGGGTGGTCGGTAGGGGAAAGATGGGGAGAAAATTCGTAACTCAAAATCTTGTGGAAATGAATGATGTAAACTAAAAAAAAAAAAAAAAAAAAAAAGAAAATGGCCTCCATTACATCCCTGTATGGAAATGTTCTATGTAGAATTTATGGAACAAAATGACTAGAATAGTCTGGATAAGGATGGTTTTTGATACACACAAAAGGAGGAACCCTCCTTGTGGATGACATTATAGGTCGATCAAGGTAACCATTTCACTGGCTTAGAGCACTAAGGAGGTAGGACCCAGGTCTTCTGGGTTATGAGGCCAGCTCTCTATGCAATACCCCACTGGGCCTCTATGGCAGCACACAATAGAGAACATAAAAAAAACAGTCATGGAAGGATAGAGAAAGTTTATCTCCATAATTTCATGTATAAAAACCTAAACTGTTACAAATGAAGGATTTAGCTCTTTTGATTTAGACCATCATAAAAGCATTTTGTAAACTTTGGTAAACTATATCAATACCATCCATTGTAATTATTGTGATCATTTTTGTTGTAGTTGATTCAACTACAATTCAGCAAACATTTTTTCATCATATCCCACATGCTGAGCACCATGATAGTCACTAGCAGGGAAAGAAAAAGTAGATAACATCTGGCCCTTGCCCTTCTAATAAACTATAAATTCTACAAAGACAGGAAACTGTAAAATGAGGACCTCATTGAAGTCCCTTGCGGTTCTACCTCTAAAATGCTATGATTCTAAGATGATCTGTGTACCCAGTATCAAGAAATCTAGAGGTATTGCCCTAGTGAACCACCTATGCAAGATGTTTAGGAGTATATGGATGCAGGATTTATAACATAAGAAGCCACATCTGTTGTCTTCGCAGTTGTTGTTGTTTGTCCTTCATTTTCAAAAAAGACAACTGACATGAAGAGGTGATTTCTTGACTTGTGGGTGTATTGGATTTAAGTGAAGCAGAGGTGTGCAAAGCTGTCAGCCTCACTATCTTTTCCTGAGTCATCGAAGTCCAAGGGCAGGACAAAAATCACGATAGCTGGCGAAGGCCCAGGATGCAATGGATGACCTTGGTGTCTTGGAAGTATGACCAAGCTCTAAGCATTCCACAGTGACAGCTTTAGCCACCTTCATGGCTACTGGAACCCATTCTTCTGGGAGAAGTCTTCACGTGCTTGGGGTAGATATCCCTCTGCCCTCGACTCATTGACCAGTTTGAGGGCTATCAGTTAGCCTCAATCTGGATTAACCCATCTGCTGAGACAGTTTTATTAGGGTGTGCCTACTGCTCATGCTAGAACTTCTTGAAGCTGCAGGTAAGAAGCCACAGCTGACCTGGTTTGCAATATTTCCCACTGGACACAGTACCTTTTTTGTGGGATCACAGAGTTGTCAGAATAGGAAAGGATCAAGAAAGAGAAGTGAGGGGGTGGAGTCAAGATGGCAGAATAGAAGCAAGACCTCTGCATGGCTCCAGCTTCCACTTTCCCCAATCCATGTATAAGGGGATTCTGAACAAACTTTGGAGCTGTAGAACCCACAAAATGACACAGAGAAAGCTAACCTCCTACTGAGGACAGCTTGGAAGACCAGCAAGAATTGGCCAGTGCAGAACTCTGGGAGTCAAGCCCAGGCCCTTTGTGAGCTGAAGGTTTTAGCCCCAGGATGGGCCTGAGCAGCTGCCGGCCAGAGGGACTCCAGATCAGCAGCAGCTGTGGCCGTTTCCAGATTTATCAACACATAGATTCGAAGGACAAAGTGAGAGGTCAGTGCAGTCTGTACTTTGGGACCAGTAGTTGGGAGTGGGTCAGCTTTAGCTCCCAGGGTAAGAAGCTGCTGAGGGCTGCAGTGACCACATAGTGGCTGCTTCAGCTCCTAGCCTGTGGACTGTAGGGGGACCAAGCAACCAGTCTGAGGAGTAATCGCTTTTGCTTTAATTTGCCTGGATCTGGATCACTGTCTAGGATGGAGGTCCTGGGGTGTGTGTCCAGCTTCCCAGAGCATGTGGTGGCCTCAGAGAGGGCACCCAACTAATACCTCTGGCAACTGAGAAAACCCCAGCATTTGGGACGAAAGCTCCCCTGTCTGGTGGCAGAGTCCCACTGTAGCAAAAAGCCCAGAGGTCAAGTGACTGAGGGGCAACATGACCAGGCAAAGGAAGCAAAGCAAACAGAAGAATCCAACATTAGACTGCTATTTTGGGGACAAAAAGGAGCAAAGCATGGAACAGGAGGAAGACAGTGAAGTCAGAACTCCGGCACCAAAAGCTTCAAAGGAAAATATGAGCTGGTTACAGGCCATAGATGACCTTAAGAAGCAGATAAGAGAAGTGGAGGAAAAATTGGGAAGAGAAATGAGAACGATGCAAGAAAATTATGAAATGAGAAATGAGCCTGACTGAGGAAAATAACACCTTAAAAAACAGACTAACTCAATTGGCAAAAGAGGCTCAAAAAGACAACGAGAAAAGGAATGTCTTAAAAAGCTAATTTGCCAGATGGAAAAAGAATTTCAAAAGCTCAATGAGAAGAATCGTTCCCTCAGATTTAGAATGGAGCAAAGGGAAGCTAGTAACTCTATGAGAAATCAAGATGATGTTAAACAGATCCAAACAAATGAAAGAATAGAAGGCAATGTGAAATATCTCATGGGAAAAAAACATTGACCTGGAAAATAGATCCAGGAGAGATAATTTAAAAATTATTGGACTACCCAAAAGCCATGATCAAAGAAAGAACCTAGAAATCATCCTCCAAGAAATTCTCAGGGAAAATTGCCCTGATGTTCTAGAACCAGAAGGCAAAATAGAGGTTGAAAGAATCCGCCGATCACCTCCTGAAAAAGATCCCAAAAAGAAAACTCCTAGGAATATTATAACCAAGTTCTGGAACTCCCAGATCAAGGAGAGAATATTACGAGCAGCCAGGAAGAAACAATTTGAATATTGTGGAAACATAATCAGGATAACACAGGATCTGGCAGCTTCTACACTGAGGGATCAAAGGGCCTCGAATATGATATTCCAGAGGGCAGAGGAACTGGGATTAAAACCAAGAATCACCTACCCAGCAAAACTGAGTATCATGTTTCAGGGGAAAATATAGTCATTCAGTGGTGTGTATATATGTTTACAGGTATACATAGGTAGAGGGTACAGGACCAATTTAATACGAAGGGATGATACTTAAAAGGTGAAATTAAGAGGTAAGAGAAGAATATAATGAGAGGACAGGGAGAGAGACAGAATGGGGTAAACTATCTCATACAGAAGAAGCAAGGGAAAATGGTTACAATGGAGGGGAAGAATAGGAAGGCAAAAGGGAATGGTTCAATCTTATTCTCATTGAATTTGGCTCGGGGAGGGAATGACATACATACTAAATAGGGTATCTCACCCTACAGGAAAGTAGGGGGGAAGGGGATGAGAGGGGGGATGATGGAAGGGAGGGCAGGCTGGGGGGGAGGGAATTTGGAAGCACTCACTTTTGAAAAGGGATGGGATCAATTGCTCCTAGTTCTATCATCTAGAGTCACATGAAAATATGTCATTTTTATATTGATCAATATTACATGCTTTTTTTTCTTTTTATATTGAATATATTATTTCATTTTGTTGAGATATTTTGGTATTTTGATTCTTCCATGTGATGTATTCTCTGTATTTCCCAGTATCATGAACTGCTTATCTTCCCAGTAAGAGTGGGTGACAAGGGAGGAAGGGAATGAACCTGGAATTCAAAATTTTAAAATCAAATGTTTAAAATTTCATATATATATATATAATATTATTAATACTATTTTACATGTAATTGGGAAATAAGATATACAGGCACTGGGGCATAGAGATCCAACATGCCCTACTGGAAAAGTCTAAGGGGGTATGGGAGAAGATATGGGAGAGAGCAGACTGGAGGAGGGGATATCCTGCGGGATTGCTATTTTGGGGTGGTGGGTAGGGGAAAAATGGGGAGAAAATTTGTAATTCAAAATCTGGCAGAAATTAATGATATAAATCAGAAGTTAATAAAGCATTTGAAAAATGAAAAAAAAAGAGAAGTGAACTTAACTCTGCTGTCAAAAAAAAAAGTGACATAAATATAGGGCTCTAATACTATCCATGGTCATAGCCAAGTTCAACGTAATTAGAACCTGGTCAAGCCAAGTCACAAAAGGTAGTTCTTTGGGATAAAACCAAAAGCAAAAACACCATAATCATAGAGCCAGTTTAAATGCAATGGAATCTGACTTGAAGAGGCGATCTGGTAGAGCAAAAAGAGCAATAGTTTGGAGTTGGAAAATCATTAAGTTCAAATTCTAATTCAGACACTTATTCCTTCTGTGACCTTGGGCAAGTTATTTTAACTCTGAGCTTCAGACAAAGCTCCTCTGTAAAATGAACGAGTTGACCTCAGTGAACTTTCAGCTCTAAATGTTTTATCTTAATCAATATTACTGAGTCTTTCATTTGCATGAGTTTAGGTTGTAATTCATGGAAACACAACAATCCTCCACTTCTATGCCTGCTTTTTCATTCCAGTCCCAGAGGGCCAATTTTGTAGCCTGGGGCATTATTAGTTTCCAGTTTGATATTTCCCTTCATTCTTTTATTGCTGACTCTAAATGTCTGCATTTGATGTTATTTCTCCTTAGATGTGTAATCTTGTATTTTTCAAGTAAAATCTGATTTTGTAGTCCTGCCCTTTTTCAGTTCATTGTTATTACTTCAATATCAGAGATGGTATTTGTAAAACCAATTTATTATCATTCCCAGATTTCATTAGCATGATTTTTCCATCCCCTTCCATAGATAATAAGTATTATTAAATAAGGCATGTCATAATACCTGTTTCATGATTTTTTTTCTTTCCACTGGGTGCATAGTCATCTATCATTATCCTTCAGTTTATAGCATTTCAATCTAGCCCAAGCCAGAAGAACAAGTAACACTGTACAAATAAAATTTCAGACAAAAAGGGAAATGAGTCACATTACATAGGTGTAAATGATTCATATGGTGTATCATTGTACCTCTTCTTTTTACTAATCTAATAATAGATGCTCCAGTAATATTTTTCCCATACTGTCACATAAGAATGAAGGCAGATTGTATGAATAATGCTAGCATGCAATCAACATAAAACTCTATTATAACTATAAATTATTACATGGTTGTGCTAACTGTAATTCCTGTGGTGGCCATTATTATATTCTAGCTTGCCATGAAATACACACACACACACACTAAATATATATATATACATGCATGTGCATATACATATATGTGTAAATGCAGAGTCAGACATCCATGCATGTATGTATATGCAGGTCTATTTGCAGAAGCCAAGTCAGAATCATAAAATTAAAACCAGCAGGTACTTAAAGAATATCTACTCCAACCCCTATCCAATATATGAATGCCCACTTGAGTCTCCCCAGCTCATGATCATCCAACCTCCACTACCACATGTCTAGGTGAAAAGGAGTTCACTACTTTGTGAAGCAGGACATTCCATCCTTAATAGCCCTAATTATTAGAAAAGTAATTTTTATTTTGAGTTAAAATCTACCTGCCTATAATTTCTATCAATTGCTCCTAGTTCTATCATCTAGAGTCACATGAAAATATGTAATTTTTTATATTGATCAATATTACATGCTTTTTTCTTTTTAGATTGAATATATTATTTCATTTTGTTGAGATATTTTGGTATGCTGATTCTTCCATGTGATGTATTCTCTGTATTTCCCAGTATCATATCACCTTACATTATACATACACACAGAGTATATGGAGTGCTCAGGGATCACTAGCATCTCTGGAGAGAGGGTTTCCCAAGCCCTTTTCAAAGCTGCCCATCCACCTTTGGTGTCCACTTTTCCCCAAACTCTCACCCATGCCTCTGAGAAACTATATAGCATACACAGAGGCCATATTCCAGTAAAATCATCTCTGCAGATGGGCTAAAACAGGTTGAGGTTAACTTCAAATCCTTTGGTGAGTTAGGGAGATGTCTACCCCAAGTATGTGAAGAATTCCCCCCAAGGAGTGGGTAGATTACAGCAAGTAGTTCCAAAAGCCACGAAGGCAGCTGAAGCAGGCACTATGGGGTGCTTAGAGCTTGGTATGACATCAAAGGCGCCAAGGTCATCCACCGCACCCCAGGCCATTGCCAGTCATCTTGACTTTCATCTTGCCACTGGACTTTGATGACTCTGGAAGACAGCGAGGCTGACAATTAGTGCAGTGCTGCCTCACTTAAATCCAATTCATGTGGAAGTCAAGATACAACCCCACGATGTCATCAGTCCTCTTTGAAAACAAAGGACGAACAACAACATCCACACGTGCATTGTTCACCCAAAGCACTGACTAAAATGTAGTCAGATGTAGTTTATATATTGTGTATTTTAACTTAATTGTTTTTCTCTGTCATTGGGGAAGTTTCAAGTCAGGAGGAGTGAATAGGAAATGATTGTGATAGGAAGACAAAAAGCACAATAAAACATTTTAAAATATACGTTCTATGTTTATGGCAACAATGAAGCATTTTTTTACCTTCTGATCTATAAAAGGTTTTCTAGAAAGGAAATGAAGTCAATTTAACATGAATTGTTCTTTAGTGAACCTATTTTGACTATTAGTGATTCAGTAACTCTTGAAAATGCAGCAGCTCATTCTTCTATTAACACTTTCCCATATTCAGAGAAAACTTTCAAAGATTATATAAAACAACGTGGTTCATTTAAATTTTTTTAAAATTTATGTTAAAAGGCCTTCACTTTAAAATTAATTCATAAAATTCTATTTTAATAATTCTGAAGTAATTTTTAAATAATGAATATCATTGCTTTTAAACTCTCAACGCAATAGTTTTTTTTAGTGCTGAAACTGGTTTGGAAGTAATTGTTTTAACTAAATAACAATGTTCTAAAAATAATTTTTTTTAAATGACATACACAAGTATAAAGCTTTTCTCTGTATTTTTCAGGTCCCATAGGACAATCTGGGGGCAGCTAAGTGGTACAGTGGATAGACTGCTGGGCCTGGAATCAGAAAGATTCATCTTCCTAAGTTCAAACCTGGCCTCTGACACTTACTAGCTATGTGCCCTTAGGCAAGTCACTTATCAGTAAAATGAGCTAGGGAAGGTAATGGTGAGGCACTCCAATGTCTTTGCCAAGAAAACCCCAAATGGGGTCACGAAGAGTCAAATGTGTCTGAAACGACTGAAGACAACAATAAGATAATCTGTAGTAGGATTTAACATGTGTGTCCTTGCACATGCAGATGAATGCTAATTACTAAATAATTAATTTGATAATATAATAAAACTCATCAATTTAAATTATTTTTAACTGAAGAAGGAAAAACAAAATAAAGGCATTACTCTTAGTTTTAGAAAGATGCTGTAGCCTCTTTAAACCAATCTTAAATCTCTCCAGAGATGTAGAAATTATGCATGGTCCCTAATTCGTACCTTTTTGAGGACTAATTTCTCAAAGTCATTTTGTTGCTTTTTTTTTTCCTTTGGATGTTTTGTCACGCCAAAGAACCATCACCAAGCAGTTGGACTTCTGGTCATGGGCCTCTCTGCATTCCACGAGGGTGACCCTCATAACCAGTCTCCTGGCCTGTGCTTCAAAGGACTCAGGGACACCATCATGACAGGAGGACAGGACAATCAGGACGTCCTGCTCTGGGGCTCTGGAGAGAGAAGACCTGGTTTTGAATATTGGCCACCATTTAATACCTGTATGATTCTGAGTATGTCACTAAACCTCCATACATCTATGTCTCTGTCTCTTATACATGACTTTCCTCTAAGATTACTTTCCATTTCTTCTCTAGATGTTTGGTAGGTACCTAGTTATTGTATGGTATCCTCCATTAGAATGTGAGCTCCTTAAGGGCAAGGACTTTATAGTTACCATTCTTCATATTCTCAGTGCTTATCAGAATACCTGGAACATAGTAAATATTTAATAAATGCTTGTTGACTAATTGTAAGATGAAGGAAGGACTTAGACTAGATAACCTCCAAAGTCTCTTCCAGCTCTAAATCTGAAATCTTATAATTCATTACTTCATTTTCTATAAATTTAGTTGAAAAGCACCATCATTATCCCAATATAGAACAGGCCCCTAAACAGTTATTAGATTTCATAATGTGCTTTGGAGCCAGAAGAACTGGCTCGAACACTTGTATTCACTGTGTGATCACTGGCAAATCACATAACCTGCCACAATCTCAGTTTACTACTCTGTAAAATGGGTATGGTAATATCTACACTACCTACCTTTCAAGGTTATTGGGAATACAAGTGCTTCCTATACCTTATATATTCTCCAAATGTGAGGCATTCATTTGTTCTTCAATTCTAAAAGAGTACTTCAGCAAAACATCCATATCTCACTCATTTGTCTCAACTAGTGACCATAACTAATATAAATGGAACTTTAGCACTCTAGCACTGAAAAGGACCTGTGATCTCATCAATATGGGTGCTTTCTCCAATAAGGCAGATAGTAATCCATTCATGTCAGTCAGGGTTTCCTGGTAAATGTTTGAGGACTTTCTCAAAAAAAAAAGTATGTTTAGAACACTCTTAAGTTTAATTTGCATTATTAATGTTTTCTCTATTACTTTCTTAAGTCTAGACAATCAACAAAATAATAAATCAAGTCCTAATTTATAGCATTTGCCAGTCACTGAAGTATAAATGCTCAGGCTGAAAATTTAGCAATTTGCTCTCAGGAGCTTGTTTGAGCTGGCCCCAGAATATTCCCGAACTGTCTGTCTGTCCTATATAATTCTTATCCAGATCTTACCATAAATCAACCAAAGGACCCAGTCCAAAGTGCTGGAGACCTTTCTCATATTGCAGCTTTATGATTAAAGCCTAAATAATAGCAATGACCTCTTCAGCTTTTAATATACTACTTTAATTTGAGAAACAATCAATACAATAGCCAATTGTATTTCTAGATGACTGACAGTGTAGTATAATACCCACCTCTCAAAAGAAAGATGATGGACCCAAGATGCAGAATGACACATATATTTTCAAACACAAACAATGTGGATATTTGATTGTCTTAATTATGCATATAAAGGTTTTTGCTTTTCTTTTCTCTTTTTGACCAGCTAAGGAGATGGGAAAGGAATGAAAGAGATGGGGATAGAGATAAAAATAGGAAGAGGAATAGAGATAGGGATAGGGACTGAGATAGGGAATGAAAAGGAGAGGAGGGGAGGGAATAGAATAGAAAAGGAGAGAAGGGAAGAAAGGACAGGGCAAGAGAGATAATCACTGGGCTTTTTTATGTAGAGAAAGAACAGAAGGAAGGGCAGAAAGGAATACAGGTGATCAGGATAGTTTTGAAAGCTGCAGGGTAAACTTCCCAAAAAATAAATAAATAAAGTAAGTTGCACATATTAGATACCTGCAGTCCTCTTTTTCTATTCTGTTCTTTATTTGGAAATGCCTATTTTATTTGAAGTTTCTTAAGTTCAGAATAAAAACAACCAAAAAAGAACTTATATAAAAGTTTGTCAGTAAGACTTACCTATGGTGGATGTTTCTTCTTCCCTTATGATTTAACAAAGACACTGTCAAAAGAAAAAAAATAATACATGAGCAATAATTGTGGGTATAGAATAAGTAATGCAGGCTTCAAGGTTTTTTAGGAAACCCTGAGCACAGCAGCTCCTGGATTCAAACTTAATTAAAAAATGGCGCATTGTTTGCACTTTTCTTTGTTACATGCTCCCAAGGGAGACTGAAATTAAAATGATCTCTTTTTTATTCATAAGTAAAGCTAACATATTATGAAATGTGAAAATTAAGACAACCACAAAAAAATTCAAGATGATGGGTTTTTAAGCCAGTCTCAGTTGGTGGGCTCGAGGGATCACTAAGGGAAACCAGGAGCATATTTGACTTTGGCCTATATCTATTTTGACCAAAAATACCTGCTGACTGCTCGGGTACACACAGTAAGAATTTCTTGGCACTGAGGATTTTCAAGTGTTTATAACATGATAGCTTAAGAGCCAGAAGGGCCCTTGGAGGTGATCTCATCTAACTCATTTCACAGATGAGGAAGCTGAGGCCCAAGGACAATAAATGACTTGTCCAATGTCATGTAGCTAGTAATCAATAGAAGCCGGATTCACACCCAGATCTTCTGACTCCATATGAACTCTATGGAATGGGATGTCATGAGAAGTTATGGACTTGACTTCCTGAAGGACAGTTTAAAAGATTAATACTTATCAACCTACCACTGCAACATATGAGTTTAATGGGAGTTGATATAATCTCTCCCTATGGAGGATGCTAAGGAGCCTGTAGAAGAGGTGACTGGGGAGAATATGGAGCCTGCATAGACAGGAATTTGGGATAATCTCAGTCTCTCTTCCCTCAAAGAGTGTCAGACTCTTTCAAAAAACAATACCATGAACTATGTTTTTCAGAAATCTTTTCGGCCTGTCTCTGAAGACTTTTCCCTGACTACAGAGGTCTCAAAAAGTTGCTACATTAACATTTGAGGAGTTCCATTATCTGGCCTTCCTGTGGCTACTGAACTAAATTCCTAGCACTTGATAACATGGAACTCCAATTCTGTTCAGACATAGCATGTTCTTTCCCCATCGTATGACCTGCCCCTAGTAGCCCCCAGCACCAATCAGACATGGTGTCCCAAAAGTCTTAGTGCGGTTGTAAACCTCAATAGTTCACAACAACACTAAGACTTTTGAAACAGGCTTTATAAATCCTATCTCTCACTCAAATTCCTTAAGTCCTACTATGTCCCTAAAGTCTTCAAATATTATAACACCCCTTTTATTACCCACAGATCAGAGAGTTTGTCACTTTCCTGTGTTCACACAGCTATCACTGATTATGTACCTTCAACAGCCTACCCGTGTTTCCCCGATAAGACCTATCCCGAAAATAAGCCCTCCCCTTACTGTGTAAGATTCCTCTAAAATAAGCCCTCCCCTGAAAATAAGCCCTATTGAGATTGCTACTGTAGTGAAGGTGATCCCCTGCGCTACACGCTACATTACGATACCCTCTGTATGCACCGTCCCCCCCCCAGGTGAAACGCAGGCCGCGCTCCGAGCTGCATCCAATCAGAGCTGCAAGCAGTGAGCGCGTCATCCTGTTCTTCCCCAGTGATTTGCTTATTGAATAAAGGTACATTTTTTTGTTCACATTTACCTGTTTATTAAAATTGCCGTCAATGTTCATTAAAATTGCTGTCAATGTTCATTAAAATAAGCCCTCCTCTGAAAATAAGCCCTCTGGTGTTTTTCTGTCCAAAAAAATAATAAGACAGTGTCTTATTATCGGGGAAACACGGTAGCACAGTGATGCATTGCTGGTTACAAAATTTGTTTTAAACATATGTGTGTATACATATACACGTATATATGTATGTACATAAAAATGATTCAATATATATTCAATACAATTTTATATATAACATATAATTATAACCAATATAAATTATATATATGTGTGTGTGTGTGTGTATACATGCCGTGGAATTTTAACATTGAAAAGCAGCAGAAGGGTTCAGTCAAAAGAACACTGGATCTGAAGTCAGAGAACTTGGGTTCAGATACTGCCTTTTCCTAAACCTCTCTGGGCCTCAGTTTCCTCATCTATAAAATAAAGAAGTTGGTTCAGAAGGCCTTTGAGGTCCTTTTAGCTTTATGTCTATAATCCTATGAATCAAAAGCAATAATGAAACCATTTTAAAGAAATGAACAACCATTAATGTCTACCCCTTCGAAACTACTTAGCCCTTAAAGGTACCAAATGTTAATGAACCTAACTACATTCCTTTAAATAGCAAGAACTTTCTAACCAAACTTCTATTTTTTTAAGTCTCTTCACTATTATCTTAACCTGCCATCACCTCCACACAAAATTAATTAGTTTCAAAGATTCCCTTACCTTGGAGCCTAGTCATAGTATCACACACTCCCCCCTCCCCACGAGTCCCCAAAGCCAAGCTCTGTTGTTCATTTCCTGAAGACTGCATAGAATGCCTGCCTAAATGAGAAACACCAGTGCTGAGGATGTAGGCAGTGTCTTAACTGATCAGATAAACATGGTCCATTTAGTTTTGCTTTAAATCAGACTTCAAAGTCCTCTCCTAAAAGTTTGCTTGTTTTTTTGGCACAGGCTGAAAGCCCACAGACTCTACAGGAGGTATGGAAAAAAATGGAAATCAGACATCTGCCCAAATTGTAGACGGAAGAATAAATACTTGAAGCCCTTTTTTTTTTTTCTAGATCCAGTGGGGTGGGCGGTCCTGAAAACCTAGGAAAATAAGAGAAGAAAATTATTCAGGTTCATGGATTTGAACCTGTCTGAAATATTGGGATGGGATCTCATTGCCAAAGAGTTCTGAGCTTTCTTCATTGAAGGCCTATTAAGCCTCTCAAGATGAAACATTACCAGTTTGGGTTTTAAGTTTTCATTCTCTCTTCCAACTGCCATGTGTTGTGACTGGTTTTGGACTCTGCTGGGGGATGTTTGGAAAAGCCCTTTTATTTGCTTCCTTTTAACAAGACCCACAGTGGAGCTTCAGCCAACTCTTAGCTTCAGTTTGAAGACCCCACTTAAAAGGAGGTTCAACTTAATTAGCCTCATATTTTTCCTTTCTCCTGCTGCTAAGGTGTGTCTCTACTGTCTGCAACCATTGGCAGAGATGGTACTTGCACTGTGCTGGGCAAACTCAAATCAGGAGGAAAATATTCAGGTAGTTATTCTGAATACACACTATTCCTAATTATGATGGATGGGCAGACAGGTAGTGCAGTGGATAGAGGGCTGGGCCTGAAGTCAGGAATAACTGAGTTTAAATCCAGCCTCAGACACTTCCTAGCTGTATATCCTAAGTCATTCAACCCCATTTGCCTCAGTTTCCTCATCCATAAAATGAGCTGGAGAAAGCAATGGCAAACTAACCCAATATCTCTGCCAAGACTATCTCAAATGAGGTCATGAAGAGTCAGAGACAACCGAATACGGCTGAACCACAATAATCATGATTGATACCACTGTCTACCAGCCAAAAGGACATGGTGCTAGGGACCAGAGTGGGAAGTTTAATAATAAGGGGCCACTAGGTGGCGCAGTTGATAAAGCACCAGCCCTGGAATCAGGAAGTCTAATAATCTCAGTGATCATCCCCAGGACCTGGCCCAGGTCCTGACTCATTGCCATCTGTTATGATTAGCCCTGACTATGTTCTATTCTTTTGTTGTTGCTGCTACTACTGCTGTTTTTATTGTTGTTTAATTAACTTTTTAACAGTAGTATTTACTTTCATTCATCTACTCTTCCTACTGACTTAAGAAAAAAAGTACTTATCACAAATATGCAATGCTAAGCAAAACAAACTTCCATATTGTCCAGGTCCAAAAATATATTTCATTCGTCATCTCTACTCCATCCCCTGTCAAGAGGTAGATAGCATTACTCAACAACAGTCCTCTGGAATCAGGGTCAGTCTTTATATTGATCAGAGTTCCCAAGTCTTTCAAAATTGTACAATGCTATGGTTTTGTACAAATGATTTTCCTTTTCATCAGTTTATACAAGTTTTCCAGTTTCCCTGAAATTACCCCCTTGATTATTTTTTTTATCACAATGGTGTTCCATTGCATTCATAAATGATAATTTGCACAGCCATTCCCCAATTGATAGTATCCCCCAGTTTCTACCCATCACAAAAAGGAGCTTCCATAAATATATTTGTATATGTTGGCTATTTTTCTCTTTCTTTGAGGCAGCTAGGAGGCATGCCTAGGAGACTAAACCTAGAGGCAGAAAGACATGTGTCAAGTCTAGCCTCAGGCACATACTATCTGTATGATCCTGAGCAAATCACTTAACCTGTTTGTCTCAGTTTCCTTACCAATGAAATAGGGATACCAGTGGCCTCTACCTCCCAGAGTCACCATAAGGAACAAATGAGATAATACTAGTAAAGCACTTAACAATGCATAGTATGTAATAGGTGCTTAATAAATCTTGTTTCCTTCCTCTGATGTCTTTGCAGTACAGTTATATGTTTTTAAAAATCTTATCTTATATATGCATTTTGTCTTTTATTTGAATCTCTTAATGCTCTTATGTTGAGTGGTCTATGCCTTACTAAAAGTGGGCACCACATACTTCTGGGGGCATTTCACTGAATGGTTACATCCCCAAGTTGAAAGAGTTCTCAGAGGCCATCTAGCCCAACCTGCGCAGGCCTAACAGAAAATCCTCTACGTGACAAGTGATCTTCCAGTCTTTATTTGAAGACTTCCCCAAGAGGTGCAGCCTCTTCCCCTTTGTGAAGAAGGAAACCTACTTGTCAGGAAGTCTATCCTTATCACAAGCCCAAACTTCAAAAGTTTCACTTAATCTTCCCAGTTCAGCTCTCTAGGGCCAAGCAGGAAAAGGCTAATTCCTCTTCTGAGTGACAGTTCCTCAAATATTCAAAGAGGCCTATTCTGTTCTTCCAATGTCTTTTTCCTCCAAGCTAAGCAGTTCCAGATCCTTCTGCTGATCCTCATGTGATATGAACTCAAGGCCTTCACCATCCTGGCCTCCCTCCTATGGATGCTCTCAAACATCAACTGAAAATATGGTCCCAAGGACTGAATGAACACAATATACCAGACATGGTCTGACCAGAGCAGACTTCAGCAGGAAACACTGTCACTGCCGTAGTCATGAAAAGCTTTATAAAAATCATCTAATACAAATTCATAGTCATGTAGCACTTTCAGATTGGCAACACAACCTTGTTCTTGCAACTTCCTTGCAAGGTAGGTAGGTAGTGTAGTCAGTATTGTTTTGGTTTTGTTTCTCTTTTTTTAAATAGATGAATGAAACTAAATCTTTGATTGACTCCTATGGCAATGCTATACCCTTCATCACCCTGATTGACCCTGTCTGAAGTCTATCAATTCCCTTCCCAAAAAATGTAGTTCCTAGGCCACATGTGTGTTATTTAGTAAATAACCTATTTTTTTTTTTCAAACCTGCATCTCCTTATCTCCCCTAAGCTGGAAGTGTAGCCTAATCCCACTACTTATCAGTACAGAAGCTTTGATCTGCTCTACTTTTGACTTGGAATAAACAATTCACCCTTCCTTAGGCAGTCTGGTTGTTTCCACCTCCCCCTCCATATACATTTTCTCTATTTCTCTGTCTCTGTCTCCCTCTTCTCTCTCTGTTTCTGTCTCTCTCTATTCCTCTGTCTCAATAGATAAACAACAGACAGACAGAAAGACAGATAGACAGATAGATAGATAGGTGGATATATAGATGCCACAGTATAAACACATGGTTGCCTTCACTCCACTGTAGCTCAGAACTTCCTGCTCAAATAATTCACCAGACTCAGTTTCCCCCAGTAGGAGGGATTGCAGGCATACAGCAACATACATGGATAAAGTCTAACATATTCAAAAGTTACCCTTAGGGCAGTATGTCTTATTTACATACTTTAATGAATAAGTATCAATGCAGATAGAAAGAAAAAAATGGAAGCAGCAGTACTGACCCTGAAGAAGTTTTAAATGGATAGGAACTCTCAGAGCCTAGCATTCCACAAGTATTCATTTGCCATTACTTATTAAGCTCCTACTACATGCAAAACTTTGCTCTAGGCCTAGGGATAGAAAAAAAAATGCTCTTTCCCTCAAAGAGCTTACATTTTACTGAATTTATATAATATATTTATTAATTATATATTATATGGATACAATATAATTTAAGTAGAGAGAGGTCTAGCCAGAGGGATCAAAAAAAAAAAGTCTTCCCTTAAGAGGTTGCATTTTAGCTGAGCTTAGAGAGTCTAAGAAGTAGCTATAAGAGAGTGGATTCCATACATCCCTGAGCAAAATCATGGAGGCAAGAGATAAAATGCTAGGGTCTTAGAACAGCAACTAAGCCAATTTGGCTGGAATATAGAGAATAAGGCAACACAAGTCTGTAGCGGTAGGTTGGAGTCAGACTGCGAAAGACTTAAAATAACAAATGGAAAGTTGACATTTTATTTTATAGATACTAGAGAGCCACTGAATATTCTTGATCAGGGAAGTGAAATAGAGCTGTGCTTTTAAAAAAATTGTTTTAGGGGCAGCTAGGTGGCATAGTAAATAGAGTACTAGTCCTGGAGTCAGGAGGACCTGAGTTCAAATGTGACCCCAGATAATTGACATTTACAATCTGTGTGACTTTGACAAGTCACTTAACCCCAATTGCCTTGCTTCCCCCTTCCAAAAAAAAAAAAGATTACTTCAGCAGCTGTGTGAAGGAAGAATGCTTCTTGTCAGCAAATAAATGAAAGGAAGTGTGCATCAGCTGATAGCTAATAGGAAAGAAGAGGGGAAAAAGTCATTTTTCAGACTGCTATAGCAGCTACTACTGTGATTTTTGGTTTGCATTTGCACTTTATATTACATTACTTCATTTTATCCTCCCTCACATAAATTATTTGAATTAAAATGGTGAAATTTAAGAGCTCTTGGGGACATGGGAAATCATTTAGTCTAGCTTTCTAATTTTACAGATAAGGAAACTGAGGTCCAGAGTGGTTACATGATTGGTCCTAGGTGACCCAGTGAATTAATAGCACGGCCAGTACCAGAACCTAAATCACATATTATTATTCCCATTTTACAGATGAGGAAAATGAGGCCCCCAAATTTAAGCTATATCACAAGAGAACAAAACTGTTCCCAAACAAAACTGTTTGGTCATTTTCCAGTGCCTGTGATAGTGCAACTTTCAGGGCTCAGATGAAGATGGTCTTTACTTATTAGAAAAGCAACACAGTCATGGTGAGGCTCATGTGGGATTTAAGGAAGGAAGGTAGGAAGACAGGAAGGA
>NW_027186473.1:40489774-40552979 GCF_028583685.1 Petaurus breviceps papuanus
GAGAGAAAGGAAGAAGAAAAGAAAAAAGATAAAGAATTTTTCCTGAATTTCTTTCCAAATTGCTTCCTCTTCAGTCAGGGTGTTTTTAAACAACTCTAGAGCTGCTTCACAGGCCTAGCTGCCCAGTGTGCTGCTCACTCCTCTTAGCCTGCAATGCTCCCCCACTGCTCTGGCTGAGATGGACAGAATGGCTGTTTGTGATTTGGGAGGCTTGCTTTCTCCCAGACATGACAGGGCTCAGCAGTCAAGTCTATTCTTCATTTTTCACTAGCATGAAGCCATACTGTCATTTAGCAAAAAGGAGCTCTTGGTAGCTAAACAGAGAAAAAAGAGGAAGAAGGGTGCCCACAGGCCCGCTGGGCATCTCCTTTTCGGCCAGAAACTGCCTGAAGTTAATTGCTTGCAGAAGATGAACTGGTGGTGCTATAATTGAATTTTTATGGAAATAAACAGGTGGCAGATTTACTAGGGCTGTGGGGATAGCAGGGGGAGGGAGGGCAAGATGCTCTGGTCCCATTAACCTGGTTAATTCAAATAGCTTCTGTACTCCTGAAAAAAAAAATCCAGGGCAGCTCGTTCAGTCAGTTGGATGCCAAATGTAAATAACTACAATTTCTCTCACACGTCTTCATGGTTGAGGGAAAGGGGGCATTGTGCCAGCTTCCACTGGGTTATCATGTTTATTAATAAGATCCCAAAACTGCAAGAATCAAAGTTTTGAGTCCAGCAGGAGAATTTAAGAAATTAAAGAAAGAGGGAAGTGTGTGTGTGTGTGTGTGTGTGTGTGTGTTCATGTAAAGGTGCTTGAATGAATGGTACCTCCTGATCAGACAGGCAGAGAGCAGAGGGCTCAGGATGACGAGGGATGCTGTCTGCTCAAAGGAATGAGGGGATGGGTAGCTTTGCACCATGCTGCCCCCTCGTGGTAAAAAAAATGCCAATGCATCTGCTCAAGGAAGATAACTTGAAGAATGTTCCAGGATAACAGGGAAAAGGCAGAGAACCACTGTTTCTGAAGGTTAGTGGATCTCCCCATACTTACTGTTGTGCAAGAGAAGCAGAGCTAGATGACTGTTTGTCTTCCACCACAGGGAAAACAAGAAGGGATGGCAAACTGATCAGACGATCATTGGAGACCGTGTGCGTTGATGTGAAGTTGGTTGTTTCACAGATCTTCCGATCAGTCCCCTTTGATTATAAAACAAAAGAGATCAATTTGGGGATAATCAATAACAATCCCTCCAGTAGAAATCAAACTCCCTGAAGCTGGGACTTTTTCACTGTTGTCCTTGGCATAGCCAGTCATATTAAAAGCTGCATATATATTCATGGAAAATAATTTAGTTGACTTAAAACACTGGAAAAAAATTCTGAGCTAAACTGGCAGAACTAGTAGAAGGAAGACCTGAGTTCAAGTCATGCTGCTGATACATCCTAATTGTGCTTGAGAGAAAAGTGTTTTAACCCCTCAGTGATAGTTAACATTTATAAATAGCACTTCCAATTTTGCAAGGTGCTTTATATCCACTAACTCATTTGATTTTCACAACAATCCTATGAAATAGGTGTTACTATCACCATTTTAGAAATAAAAGAATATGAGGCTGAAAGAGGGTTAGTGACTTGCCCAAGGTAATACATCTGGTGAGTATTGAGTGGACAACTCAGATTTCAGGCCTCCTTGACTCCAAGTCCAGTTGTCTATCCCCTGCTTCACGAAGATGTCGTTAGGCAGTTCCTTAAGACCATAAGATTTTAACAAGGTAGAGAGAGTTTCCATACCAGGAACAACTCATTACTGATGAAACTATAGCTCTCCATCTATCCTGGCCCTGTTCCTGACATTTTGCACTTCAAAGTCATGTCTCATCCTGGAACTTCCCTCAGAACCTGGTCCATCTTTACCCTGGAATATCCTTCCATCCTTGTGGATTGCTTACCATGGGATATCTCTCTCCAGCCCCTGCTACTTCTTTCATTGATGAGTTCATCCTGGAGCCTCTATTTTGTAAAAGGGCAAGTCCTGCTTGCCTTTATTCTCAGTCCTATTCCTGACTTTATGTGTTGTCTTCCTCCATTAGAATGTAAGCTTCCTGAAGGCAAGGACTTTTATTTTTGGCTTGTATTTGTATCATCAGTGCTAACACAGTTCCTGGCACAAACCAAGAACTTAATAAAGCCCTTCAAAAGCTTCCTGCTTTGTTGAAAACAGCTGGATATGAAATTGTAAGCTATTATTCTTTGGGGTGACTAGGAGCTTAAGTGTTGCTACAAATTAGATTAATAATCTATCTTGGAACATTCTTACTGCTTTGGAGAGAGAACCAAGAATTCTGAGAGCATTCTCTTGACACATCAATTAATCAATCAACAGGAACTTATTAAATATCTACAGCAAGACCGTCATACTTGAAACTATGCAATTACTCACTTCTCTGCAAACTATCTATGGTGTAGAAGAAACAGTGGAAATTGGAGAGGAAAACCAATGGGGGGGTGAGTGGAACAGAGGGGGGGGGATTCTCACTTTCTTCCCACTGCCAATAACCCTTCACTGACTTAACCACTCTTCTTTGTATTTAACCTTGGCTCTTAGCCCCTACTGGGGATAGTAAGTGACTACTCAAGTTGATATATGCTCTTTCAATTCTTCCTTCCCTATGAACATGCCCTCTTGTGCTCTTGCCAGCTTTTTAAGAATAGTAGATTGCTAGCAGACTATTTGAAGATGTCTTTTTTGTGAGTTTATGTCTGAATATTTAGGGTACTAAATAGGATAAACCATGATAGGATCATGGCTTTAGCACCAGAAGGGACCTTAGAAATCTGGCCAAACAATGTCATTTTATTGATAAGTAAATAAGGTCTAGGAAGATTGAGGGACTTACCTGTCCAAGGTAGAAAAGCAAAAAATGCCAAATTCGAACCCAAATTCTGATTCAAAATCCAATGCTTTTTTTTCCATTATAATATACCATATCTCTTCTTTTTTGATATTTTATAATTTTATTTAAATGAAGTTCAATTTAGTTTTTACCCATATTGACTGTCAGTAAGCTTTTGAAAGTGGTGACAGACACATAAGTAACTAATGTATACAGCTCGTTTGGAGAATCTTCATCCTCATTGCATTTCCTTATTCCTCTGGCCCAAACAGCTTTGTTGATTCTAGTGTCAATGCCCACATCTGGAGTTCCCATTTCTTTCATGGCAAATTTGCGGATTTCCTTCCAAGCCTGTGGAGCTTGCTTTTTTAAGACTTCTCCATGAATCTCTTATGAATGTTGAAGGTAGACTCTCTGGTCACCATCTCATTGCTGGCAGAATGTCCCTTCTTTTTTTCTCCACCTTTCTTTGTAGAAGCCTTCCTGCCTGGGACCAGGTTGGAAAGGTCACATCTTTTCTAATATTCAAATGCACTCAATTTTAGGGTTAGAAAATACTTCAGTCCATCCAGAATAAAAGAATCCCCATTATGATGTTCCTGACGTGCTCATCTAGAGAGTGACAGCAAATCCACCACCTCCCAAAGTAAGCCAAAGACCTAGAAATTTAGAAGAGAGACTTCCTTCAAAATGTCAAGGAGTTAGTTTAGTCCTTGTTGGCATTCTTTTCACAGATTCGAATTATACTTCATCTGAAGCTTAGGTCTCAGCCAGTCTAAGTTGCTGCTACATATTTGAAGAAAGACCGTCAACCCTTGGTGACCACTATGGTGAGGAGATTCTCCTGCATTAGCCAGGCTGCATCTCAAATGACTAACATATGTGATCCATGAGAAAACCCATAGTAGAACTCTTTCTCATTTGGCAGAAACTGCTGGAGCTTTCATAGCCCTGACATAGCTTTCAATGACCCAAGATAATCTCCATGCCATGAAGAGGCTTCAGCAAAGGATTCTGGATGAAAAACAAGTATAAGGTTGTTGCTTTTTTAACTTTTTTTTAAGCAAGATAGGTAAATCAAGAATATACTGTATGTATCTGCAGCAAGGGGAAAGAATGCTGGATTAGGAGTCAGAGAAACTCCCCAGCTCTGCCCTTTACTACTGGATCACCGTGAATAGGCACTTCAGTTGGCCCTAAGCTTCCCTTGTCTCATCTGTGAAATATGGAAATAACACTCATACTACTTATCTCACAGAGTTGCTTCAGAGGGTTTTGTAAACCTTTAAGAGCTATTTAAACTAAGTTAATCAGTTTCTTGCTGCTGTTCAGTCACATCCTACTCTCTGAGACCCCATTTTGAGGTTTCTTGACAAAGATACTGGAGTGGCCTGCCCTTTCCTCCTCCACCTCATTTTACAAATGAGGAAACTGAGCCAAACATGGTTAAGTGAGTTGTTCAAGGTCACACAGCTAGTGAATGTCTGAGGCTGGAATTGAACTAGGCCAGTCCTCTATCCACTGCACCACCTAACCGATCTTGGTCAAGGAATGGAGTAAACTAAACTCTAATGGAGTTTTAGTGTCACGTTGACACAACTCATTCATTGTGCCACGTTTCTAATTGTGTAGAGAAAAAAGGAATGCCCAACTAGTCTGTGGCCTTGTAACTTAACGTAATCAGCATTTCATTCAGTGAAAGCTTTAAGAAATTCCTTTGTGTCTGAGGTTGTGAGTTAGGCAGGAGGGATAAAGAGGCTGAGAGGTCCCTTTCCTCACTTATTATTTACTGAGAGAAAACAACATATTCTTGGAGAAGTAAATGTGTATGCATGTGAATATATGTATGTGTATGCATGTGTGCATGTTTATATGCATATATGTACATACATATACACATACATATATACCTACACATGGATAGATGTGTGCATACATATGTATGCATGTGTATTGATAATTTTGTGTATGTGTTGCGTGTGTGTTCATATATGCACATATGAGTGCATATTTGACCGTATGCATGCATATCTGTGTACACATGCCTGTATGTGAATGTATGCATGTGCATGAGTATTGCATGTATATCCACCATTATACATATGTATACAGTAGGAAGGAGGGAGGGAGTGGTTAGGGATCTGTTGTCCTGTTGTCCCGTTATCATAGGAAACTCTCAATGAGGAATGTCCACCTACCAATGCAGATCTGCAACTCCCTAGTACAAATCAGGAACTGCTCCAAGACCCAGAGCCTCAGAGAGGTGCCTGGGACTCTAAAACTCTACATAACTTACCAGGATCTAAAGTCATTATTTGTCCAAGTAAATACCTGAATCCAAGTTATCACGACTTTGAGTTAGCTTATTCTTCTCTGTACAACAGTCAATTTCCAGTAAAAAAAAAAAAAAAAAACATGCAAACCAATATTAAGGAAAGGGGGTTGACATAATACTAACAGTTGAGGGGACCAGAAAAATGCCTCTTTAAAAAAAAAAGTTGATCTTCCTCTATTCAGTAAAATTGTCACCAAAAAAAAAAAGTCACATATTAAATTTCCACATCCGGAAAGTAGGAGAACTGAAATAAATACCCTCTGAGGTGCCTGCCACTTCTAGATCCATAATTCTATGGAGTTCAGTCACTGGGGTAGGTATTGGAGATACAAAGATAACAGACACTACCCAACTCTATAGGAGTCTGTGAACTTTTTTTTTTTTAAGCAATCGGGGTTAAGTAACTTGCTCAAGGTTACAAGGCCAGTTATTTCTGGGTGTGGTGCTGAGTTTCTGAGCCCGGGGTTCGATCTCCAGGTCGTCCCAACACTGGAGCCCGTGCTCTTACTCGCTGTGCTACCTGGCCGCCCCGTCTGTGAACTTTTTAAATTGTACTTTGATTTTTTACTTCTTCCAAACATTGGCTTCCTTGATTTGATTTTCATTTTCCTGGTCTATCAGCGGCCAATATGCAATGTTCTTCCTGAAAAATACCAAAGCCACTTCTTTCTCTTATCATCAGAGGGTCACCATCATCCATGCCAGATCTCCGACAGCAATCCCAAATGAGAATTGCTCCTTCATCTTCTTTTAGTGGAAAGAAAGAGGGAGAGGCAGAATTTGGAACTCAAATTTGGAACTTTTTTTAAAAATGTTAAAAATTGTTTTTACATACAATTGGGGGAAAATAAAATAGTTTTTAAGAAGTCTGTGGACTAGGAATTGCTGGTGGTGGTGGTGGTGGTGGTGACAGCAGTCCTTCATTTTCATGTTGACTATTAGGAAAAAAAATACATGTAAAATATCTGGGCTCTTTTACCTGGTCTTTCGGAGACCCATGACCAGTACCTCACACATTCAAATTGGATACCTTAGTAGTTTTTGGTGAAGCTTCACATATAGTAAAAGGGAAGATTTTTCTCAACAGGCTCTAAAGCACACTCAGTCCAGGTCATGTCTTCCTATTAACATCATTAAGCATGGTAATAAAACAAATGCAAAACAAATTACATTTGCACATCCACATTCATAATGATTGCATAGTTATTGATTTATTCCAAAAAATGGACTCATATACTGTGAGGGGATTAGGAGAGTTTGACATCTGGTCAATGGAAGCAAAAGTTTCAATATTACACATCTGTATAATGATTCAGAGAGTAAGTAGTTCATGCAAATTGGAGGTAAGTCCACCCAGAAGGATGCTTTCAGATATTCACCTCATCACCCTCAGGTTCCAGGATATATTCTCACCCATGCATTTTACCAAGACACTCTATCAAGATGCTATGATCAAATACCATAGCCCAATCTGCTAAAGAAGAAAAGGATACTCCATCAGAGATACTTATTCATTCATCCTCCTCCACACCTCCTCTCCTTCTGATCTAACCAGTTTAAAACAGAATACACCAGAGGGAGATGGTGCTATATTTCATGAGTGCTCAGGACTGCTGTGCAGGGACAATCCCATTTATTATTTGCTCTCAACATTGTGGACTGATAACACAGGAAGGACAGATTGCTACTGGGTGCTTTGAAGCAAAAGGCTCCTCTCTTTCCTGCAATTAATGTTGATAAATTATTTCTGTGGTAAGCTATGCATCATGCAAAAACTCCTAAATTAGCTGCAATAAATTAGAAATGCATTTTGGCTGCAATATAACTTCATTGCTCAGTTCTCTATTGTCTTCTTTGTGCAGAAATATTTAATGAAGTCAGACCCCTCTACTCATTTCTTTGATTATGATTCCCCTGTACCCCTCCCAATAAAGTCATATGATCTTATGGTTGGATCACATTTGATGGACAGTATGGAATGGTTTCAGGTTTTACAGTTAAACCAGGCTCAGTGCCCCTCAGATAATCAAAACAACAATTCAGTTAAGAGATGCCCAGTAAGAGCAAAACATGAAGATAACTAGAGACTTTGCCTTCTCAGGAATTATTCTGTTCTTCCAATAATGAGAAGTTTAGAAAAGTGAGAAAAGACATGCAAATGTTTTGCTTTGTTCCTATTTAATAAAGGCATTTCCACAGATGCTGTTCACGAAGTTATTTTACACTATGCACACACATATGGCATATTTTTCAATATATTTTGCTTTGGTAAACTTATCTATGTAGGTACTATCTCCAACAGTACAGATCTCAACCCAACTATACATCGTCCTATAGAATTCTTACCTATTTCCTCTAAGTGGCATCTACCCGAAGTGTCTGGAATTTGCCTCTAAATGTTTTGTTATCAAAGGATGACAGAGAAGAACATGTTTTTCCCTTGGCCGCCCCCACATTCTCTTAAGTCAACCTCATTTTTCAGTCATGTATTTCTTTGATAATGTATCTTATGCATCCTCTGCTACTGAATTCTTTATGGATCATATACTGCAGCCTACTATGTATCTTTCCATTGCCCTTTGGACATCCCAGAACTTTCATTTATTAGTGATTGTGTCCTTCCATTATCCACAACCATACAGCCTCATCAGAAGAATATTGGTATCACAAAAAGATGAGTCTTTGTTTCGGGACAGAGAGGTGCTGTGCTAGTGCTAAGGATGTAAAGGGAGGCAAAGACAATCTCTGCTCTCACACAGTTCGGGCAAGCTAATGGGGGAGACAACATGCAAATAAATTATGTATAGAAAGCTAAATACAGGATGAATTAGAAATAATCAACAGAGAGAAGACAATAGAATTAAGGACTCTCTAGTGAGGCTTCCTGTAGAAGGTAGCATTTTATCTGGGACTTGAAAGAAGGAAGTTACCTATTGTTTTTAGCTCTAGTGGGAAGAGCAGGTGCTGGGTAAACATTGCCAGAAGGCCAATTTAGGCTTGGCCTTTGTCTAGCAAAGATGTCCCACAGTAGAACGACCTTCCTTAGGAAGTAGTGGGTTCCACTGCCCCAGTCCTTCAAACAAAGGGTGGAGAACACCTTGCCATGTTTGTTGTTCGATCACAACTTCTCTTTCAGTTATGGATTGGACTAATTGACCTCTAATGTCCCTCCCAGCTCTAGCCAACTTTATTGGTTTGATATTAATGTTACTCAAATGGATTCTTGACCTCATTGATTCAGAAGTTCCTTCTAGTGTTATAGATCTCAACCCATCCACGCCTTCCCATCCTGCATCACACTGGTTCATATCTTCCTATCAGTTTGCCTCTGACAGTCCAGCCAGTCTGCTGAAGGCTTTCTTCTCTTTCTCCTTATATCATGAGAGTTCTAATGGAACACTACAATCATCTACTTGTCAACCTTTGCTCTTACCATTTCACTAGTGCTTCTTATCTTCCTATCATACATCCTTGAGGGAGAAAATATAAGGAGCTATTCCTTTCAAATGAATTGAGAAAAACTGGTAATACCATGTTTCCCCAATAATAAGACCTATCCCGAAAATAAGCCCTCCCCTTACTGTGTAAGATTCCTCTAAAATAAGCCCTATTGAGATTGCTACTGTAGTGAAGGTGATCCCCTGCGCTACACGCTACATTACGGTACCCTCTGTATGCACCGCCCCCCCCCCCCAGGTGAAACGCATGCCACATCCAATCAGACGCAAGCTGCGTCTAATCAGAGCTGCAGCAGTGAGCGCATCATCCTGTTCTTCCCCAGTGATTTGCTTGCTGGCGCCATTGAGAGCAGTGCCGCGGAGGAAAGCTGAGGCAGAACAACATAAGCCCTCCCCTGAAAATAAGCCCTCTGGTGTTTTTCTTTCCAAAAAAATTAATAAGACAGTGTCTTATTATCGGGGAAACACGGTATTTACAGTGGGATGAAAGCTATGCAAAATGAGGAGGAAGGAAGGAAGGAAGGAAGGAAGGAAGGAAGGAAGGAAGGAAGGAAGGAAGGAAGGAAGGAAGGAAGGAAGGAAGGAAATAGAAGGGAAAGGAAAGGAAGGAAGAAGGGGGAGGAATGTTAAAAGGGAGGAAGGGAAGATGGAAGGGAAAGAGAAAGAGATAACAGATATGCATATGTAAACATACACATGTATATGTATACATGTGTAGGTTTGTGTATACATGTATGAGTGTGAGTGAGTATTAAGACAAAAGCTGACTTATGCAAGAATGAGCAAAAAAGATCTTGGCACTTTAGTGGACAACAGGATAAAAAAAATGGCAAGGTAATGCTATTGTCAAAAAGAAGGGGAAAATGAAGCCAGGATACATTAAAAAGACAGTATATTTCCCCCTCATAAAAGGTGAAGATGGAAAAATACAAAGCTTTATCAATATAATTTACTGCATATCTCATGTAGGAAGAAATAACATCAATTAGGCCTTGACTGCATAGATGTGAACCCTAGTGGGTAGATAATATATAGTATAGGGGTATGTTTTTTCCCTTTCATAATTTAAAGAAATATTTTAAATTGGTAGGAGTGGGGCCACAAAATGAATTTCCTAACAGGACAATGACTACCAATTTTCTCAATATTACAGAAAAGTTAGGAATAAAGATAGCAGTCAATTCAACACAGAGGTTACACAAATAAAATACAATGACTATAGAATCATGTGGCTGATTTTTTTTTTAAAGAACACATGGGGGCAGCTAGGTGGTACAGTGAATAGAGCACCAGCCCTGGAGTCAGGAGGACCTGAGTTCAAATTTGACCTCAGGCACTTAACGCTTACTAGCTGTGTGACCTTGGGCAAGTCACTTAATCCCAATTGCCCTGCCCTCCCCCCTCCAAAAAGAAAAAAAGAAAAACAACACATACTAAAACTTATGCCTCTTACTGAGTATCTGCCTTCAAAGCTGTCACCTAGGGAAACTCTTCACTTATTCTAAGGTTGCCACCAAGGCACAAAACATTTTTGGAGTGAAATCCTCTTTGGGATTTGCCATCAGTGGCAAAGTATGAGACACATTGAAGAAGTTTCATCACTTTATAATTACCTCGCACATCATGGATTTCCTCCCACTCATATTTCTAAACTACAGAATAATCATTTCATGATACGGTTTGTGCTTTACTCAAAATATTTAAATGACACTCATAATATTGACAGAGTTTAATTAAATAGCAGGAAAGAAAAAAGAAAAATTCTGTCTTTGGAACTGCTCATATAAATCCAGATTCATGGCCCTTGAATTTTTGTATTATTATGTTATATATATTGGAGGCCTCCCTCTCTCCTTTTTCATGTTTCGTGTGTACTCCTGAGTACTCAGACTCCATGGAATTCTTACTGCTCACTCTCACAACATAACTAGCCCATTTGTATTTCTAACCATATATTTTTCCAGTGATATACAGATCTTTGTTGAAAATATGCTGAAGTTTACTTACAGTCACCATGAGTTTCTCTAAATTGTCCTTTGGGTCATCCATAACTTTAATTCATTGGAGAATATGGAGTTAAAAGATTTGATACCACACAGCAATATGGTAGTGAAAAGATGAGTCTTTGTAGCACAGAATTTTCTGAGAACAAAATTTTAAATGAATGATTAAGGGTGATGCATAATGTTATCTAAACTATATAATCTTCCTCCTCTTCTATTCTGTCCCCCCAATTGTCCAACTACAGTGTCTGTCCCAGTCGTATGTACTGATGTGTTAACTCCTCTGACTGATCAACCAAAAATATGCCTGAATAATAGGCATTATTCGACATTCATTTAGTCCCTGTATAGATTGTTTGGTCAGTCTAGTAACTAATTATGCATGATATTGAGGAAGATATGTGGTATTCTGGGGTTTGAATAAAACATTGTAATATCACCTGCAAACAGGAGTAGCTGGAGTATGGCACCACCCATAAGGATTATTTCTTCTATCTGTCCATTTAAGTAGATCCTCTATCAAAGACTGTGGAAGACTATGGACAAGAATTGTGTAAAATGAGAAAGCATGGATAGTTCTGATCTGCCTATACAGATGTTGCACCCCCAAAAGAGCATTGAAAAACATATGTGTTAAGCAGTCTATTGGAATGGTCCTGAAACAATTAACTTGAATTTCACTACTGCTTACATTATACATAGGTCATTTTTCTCCATCACTATATAGAAAGAATTCTCTGCTACAATGTTGCAAAGACAATGGGGTTTGAGTCATATCACAATTCCACTCAATGAAATTCAATAAACACTTATAAAGCTTCTACTATGTTCCTGACACAAAGACAAAATTAATATTAGGTCCTGCCCCCAGGGGCTTACATTCTGCTTAACATTAAATTCCATTCAATTAGCCTAGGTAACACACGCTAACATCCCCCTTCCTGAAAGAGCCCAACCCCAGCTGAATGCCTCTCTTCCCAAAGGCTTCTAGCAGGAAATGGCAACAAATCCATAACTGTTCCTTTTTGGTCTCCACTTCACAGGCTTCTATCATTGGCAGTGGGAGGGATCAGAGATAAAAAAGAATATAAGTATCTTGATTGTTTTTTAAATGGTCATATTCCATATTTAAAGGAAAAATCTGTCAATCAAAAACTTCATACATTAATATTGTGGGGCTAAAAGGATTTGCATTCTCTATTTTTCATTGATGAGATCATTTTTAACAGTTAAAAAGACAGGCTTAATTATGCAACAAAATGCAATAAATCATACAGAACCTATCATATAGTAGCTAAATATCTACATTCTAGGAAATCATTATCTAAGATGGCAGTTGTGTTTAGTTCAAATATCTCCTTCCCCATTTGCCACATCCCTAGTTCAAAGAATGACTTTTCAAATAGAAGTTCTTTTAATATTGGGTTGTTATTGTTAGAGAAGTGGACAAATATCTGATTTTTTACTTAACTTTAATAAGAAATATATAATGTTAATAATTTAAATATAATCATTTACATATTTAAATATATATTAATACCTTAATAAAGAGTATTTATGTAATTCTTAAAGATTTGCAAAGTACTTTACATCAATTATCTTGGCTGATCTTCATGACAGTACTACAGGCAGAGAAGCTGGAAAATATTTAAGAATCAACTGAAAAAAGTATACACAGCACACTTTTATGTTTAATCTGCATTATTAACATTCTATCACTTTCTTCTTGAATCTAGACAATCAACAAAATAGTAAATCTGCACCTGATTTGTAGTATTTGCTAATTTCTGAGTTGTAAATGCTCACACTGAAGATTTAACAATAGGTCCCACAAGCTGGTTTGAGCTGGCCCTAGTGCACCCCTGATAACAGCTATTATTATCCTCAATGTACCAACAAGGAAACTGAAACTCAGAACTCAATCTACAAGACTGCACTGTCCCATAAGACTCTCATTTTACTGCCTGGATGTTGTGGCTACACTTTAAGAGGATACAACTTGAAAAATACCAACTATCTGGGGATCAGTTTAATAACCAAAAGTGTTAAAATTGGTTTCTACCATACTAGAACAGAAAAATTCCTAGCCACTATGGATTTACAATAGACATATTTCTTTGTATGTCTGACTATGTACCACCAAAAGAAAGACAACTGGGAAAAAAATTAAGGCTGAAATCATATTCTACCTCCCTTTGAAAATGTTCAAATATGGGTCTGGGGTAGGGATTTTTTGTTTTTGTTTTCCCAAGTGCATTCTACTTAGAATGAAAAAGACTATGGCTGGAACTCCACAGATGAATCTCAAGTCATCTGAGTCAAAGCTGTGTTTGTCATTTCCAAGAAGGAAAAGAAATACAAAAGAAAAAGATCTCAGGAGAAATTTGTTCTTGAGAAGCCTTTCTGTTACAAGGCATTTTCCCTTAGGGTTCAAATCCATTTCAGATAATCATTTTGAACTTGGGGGATGAACCAAACTTCAACTCAGAATTGGGCTTTTTGTGGGGTCAGCCCTTACATTTAGGATAAGGCAAGGCTTAAAGTGACAAATCAGGCTAGGTCAGTTGTTCAATACTTGGCAAAAGCCTCAGTGTCTGCCCAGAAACAATGTTGACAAGATGGCAGGCTTTACAATAAATCCCCTGTGGTGAATATTGATATCACTCTGTGTCTTTTTGTCTTGCAGCCAGCTTGGCTTCTTCCTGCAGGGCATGCCAATCACACCCAACAACACTTACTAGTAACAGCAGGAAACGAGCCACAGACCAGGATTGATTCCCAGCAAGTGGAGCCAGTCCTGGGCACAGGCACACTCAGAAAAGGCCTGACTCCTTCTCTCTCCAGAAGGAGATGTGGCACATGCCCCTCATCAATCACAAGACCACTGAAACCAGACCAGTCTGGTTGGAGTTCTACTTCAAAGCTTCCATAAATCTGTGAGTCCACGGATGTGGATGTTCCTTCCAACCATGAAGAACATAAGCCTCGCCAGGATGCTCATCCTGTGAAACTCCGATCCATGTCCTCCCATGAATCCTCTGCAGGGCATTCATCCAACATTCATGGAGCCTGAGTACAGATCTGCTAGCATGGAATGGTGACCAATGGAACACATGGGCTGCCCATTGGTTATCCCTCAGTCTTGCTAAATTACTGATCTATCTTCTTTACTACCCAGAACTTCCCCAACTTCTACAAGTTAATTGGCAGTTAATCATTTTGTGTTCATCTTTGCTTAATTCAGTGGTCTAACTCTATGGAGATGACCTTCCTCTTACACTGGATTATGTTTAATTCAATTCTTATCTTTAGCAAAAATGTATTAAGAACCAACTATATTCCAGACATTGTGCTAGGCATTAGGGATACAAAAAAAAATTTTTTTTAATGTCCTCAAGAAATTTGTATTGTACTAGGTCAGAGGGGGAAAACATTTGCAGGGAAGTACAAAATATAACAATAATAACGATAAGCACCTTTAAGACTTGCAAATTGCTTTCCATGTGTTACCTCATTATATCATCAAAACATCCCTATGAGGTAGATACTATTATAATCCCCAGTTTACAAATGAAGAAACTGACTCCCAAAGATGTTAAGTGACTTGCCCAGAATAACACAGCTAGTGTCTTGTGCAGGATTTGGTTTGACTTCAGGTCTAAATGTTCAGTTCAGTATAACACCTATATTTGAAATAATAACAATGTGTCATTGGACAGAAATCTAGAATAGGTAATCTAATCCAACTCATTTGTTTTACAGATAAGGAAGTAGGCTAAGACTGAATGACTTGCCCAAAAGTACGAAACAACAAAAGGAGTCAAATGTATGTCTTTTGTCTCAATCCACAAGACCTCCACTAACTTGCACTCATGGAGAAATTATTTCCATCCAATGCTTTTGGAAAGACTTACTGACTGACACAAGGCAACATCAGTGCTTAAAAATGGTCAACAAGAAGCTGAAGGAAGGAATGGAGGAATGAAGGAAGGAACAAAGGAAAGAACAAAGGAAGGAAAATGAAGAAAGGGAAGGAGGGAGAGAGGAATGAAGGATAAAAAGAGAAAAAGAAGGAATTGATTTCATTGGCAACCCACTGAACAAAAACTCTGATGATAACACACACCTAACCCAATTAATTTTTTTTCCATAATGCTCAATAGCACTCCAATTTGCTGGGGCAAAACACCCTCTTCAGGAAAATGAAATAAAACATATGGGAGGAAACAAGGAACCCATGTCAAAATTATTCTACTGTGAAATTAGTTACATTCCACAGGAAAATATAATCACACTACAGGTTTCTTCCTCTAATGACTCTCCCATGTGCTGCTATGGAAAAAGGGAAAAAAAAAAAAAAGCTGGTGTTCATTCAGCTTGATGAGCCGAGAGTGCCATTGGCTTCCCAAACCCATTCATGTTTTATGGGGCTCAGCCCACTGCCATCCTTATCAAGCCCGAATGGATACTTTCTTCAGCTCATTGAATAAAACATCCATATCAGTCAACAATGTCTGTGTCTCTGCTATCATTAACATGGCTACCCATCCCCCTCCAAAAACACAAAAGCATTTAAAAAAAACTGCATGAGGAATCCCTTCCAAATAGAATCCACAAAAAAGGAGAACTGGCCAATAGAGAGGCACCAACATAGACTGCTTCCTGGAAGGGTTTCAACATTTCTTAAATAGTCTGTGAGAAGATAACTGAACTGCAGCCATGCTGTCAATCAAGCATGAAACTTGGGAATTTATTTCTGTTTCCATCCTGTCGCAGCCAGCATAAACTGAGATCCTTCCACAAAGTAAACACCTAATTTAATTTTTGCTGGAACTGTTGGCTTTCTTCATGTTTGCTTTATTTGTCCTGATTTGGATACAGATCTTTTAGGCCTTTATGAACACAAAATGCTACAAGGAACTGTGGCCTGAGAGCAAATTTTCTGACTTCTATTATTCTCTTTCTTTTGTCCTTTGGGTCACTCAGAGCATTGATTCCTTGGAGATTGTGGTATTTAAAAAAATCAGAGCATTGCCAGGAGAACATTTGTGCTAGAAAGATGGGTCTTTTCAATATGGAATAGTTTGAGATCACTAAAAATAGTACAAAGTGTACCATTTGGAATACATTCAGTCACCCCCCATCTCAGACCCTCCCCCATACACAGTTATTCCTAATAATTCATGGATTAACTCATTGTTCATAGGCACTGCCTGTCCTAAGTACAGGAATGTACTACCTCAGTAAATAAGTCATCAAAATTTCAAGTCCACATCACAATTTGAGCAATAGGCATTTTTCATCCATTTAGTTTTTACTATACAGATTCTTAGGCAATCTCTTTTGAATAATCATATATCTCATCAAGAGAAAGATTTTCATTCTATGAACAGTTCAAGGAAAAAGACATTTCAAGAATTCCAAAGGTGGAAAGGACTTTAGTGTTCATCTAGCCCCACTTATACTTGAAGTAGAAAATTTTCCCAGTGTTGCTGCTTAGCATCCTGAGTTAGGTAACTGAATACTTCTCAAGGCAACCTTTTCAGTCAATCACTTTCTTCAGTTGTGTCTGACTCTTCATGACCCCAATAAAGGTTTTCTTAGTAGTTTGCCATTTCCTTCTCCAGTTCATTTTACAGATAAGAAAACTGAGGCAACTCTAATTATTAGTAATAATTTCACGAATTATATCGAAATCTGCCTCCCACTGATACCCATTCTGCCTTCTGGGCCAAACAAAAGAAGTCTAATTTTACTTCTGGGTCTTCAGGTTATGGAGTAGACAAGGAAACATGTACAAGTTTTGCTTAGCAACTAGTTTAAAAAGCATATCCCTAACTTGCTCGGTGGAAATGGTCAATCCCTTGGAATTTAGTCTGAATTTTCATCTAATATATACAAAATTCTTACTGGGTCTAAATAGATTCACTCAGGAATTTAAATACACAACTGAAACATAATAAATGCTCACTTGAATGGGTATAAAAGATATCTATTTAAAAAGTTGTGATGAGAAATGTTCTTTGGCAAAGCCCTCTGCCAATTTGTTTTCTATCATTATTAGTATTACTATTACCTGTTTTAAGTCCACTTCAATTTGATGAGCACTTATTAGGTACCTACTATGTACCAGGTATCATTCTGGGCAAGGGTATACAAAGTTGAAAAATGAAACCATTCCTGCCCTCAAGTCAGTTTGTATTTTTACTGGGGGGATTCAGGGGTAACCACATATACACAGGTAAGTCCATTCAAATTTTTACTAAGGAAATACAAAGTAACAGGTTAGAAGTGACATCATGTAAGAAGTGTCAATTGGGGTGAATTTTGAAAGCTCCCAAGAGGTGGTGCTAAAGAGGGAGAAGAGGCTAGCATAGGAACCACCCTGAGAGGCTGGTGGGAGGTAGAATGTTATTCAGTTATCCCTTCCATGTTGCATCTCTGCCATCACTTTCAATATGTTGAGGGTCCACTTAAGAAATTAAATGGCAATTTGGGGGAAGTTTTGTGAAAGTCACAGACAACACACAAAGGCCAGCAGATAAGACAGAGCCTATGACCAAATATTTAAACCAAATTTCATAATAAGATTCTATACCCCCATAGAAGAAAAAGAAAAAATTCAGACTTCTTCTCTGGTACAAAGGGAGGGCCAAAAGAATTTTAAATAGATTTTCCAGATTGTGGGGCCACTGAACCCCTAACCCCCACATTGTGGAAAGGATAACTGTATTTAGAGAACAACAAAAAGTCCGATTAACCAAAATGTGGAATAATTTAGAGGGGGGCGATGGAATATCAATTTGGAAGGACAGGTAGGAATCATACAGTGAAAGATTTAAAGTTACTTCAAACATCAAAGATATATAATTTTGTCAGTATGGGTATTCTCTCTACTAACGCAAAATGCAGGTTTCCTAAAACAAAAGTGGATGACAGCTCCTTGAGGAGTTTGTCTTTTTTCTCTTTTTGTATCCCCCATGCTTAGCACAGTGCCTGACTGTGATGGCAAGCAAAGTAGTATTTTGCTGCTTGTTTTAGCTATTCAAGTGCTGTTGAGCCTCACCTTTGATTGTATCAAGTCTTTGTTGAAAACAGTATGCACTGTGTTGCCCTTAATAGGCCTAAGGTAGTTTCGAGACTTTCCCTGCCCTTAACAGGCCTTAATAGGTCATTACATGGAGCCCACAGTGAGAGGAGCTTGCCAAAAGATCGGAACAGGAAGGAGCAAAGCAGAGAAAAGCTCGAACGCAAGCAGAACCGAGAGGGAGAATGCTTGTGATTTCAGCACTCTGTAGTACTCTTGTCTGTTGGTCTGCCAGACAAAAGTATCCTGTCTGTTGTTTTTAGACAGAAGTCCTGAAAGAGGCCTTTACTGCTGTTGCAGATCCCTGAAAGAGAACTTTACAACTCTTTACAGAAATCCTGGGACTTTACTGCTGATTTGTGTTTGATTTCTCAGACAGAAACCTTGTCTGTTGAATTGTGTTACTTTGTCAGAAAGTGAATTTAGAGGATAGTGCTGACACTGTGTGTAAATACTGCTGCAACTCTGATAAGCTTAATGTGTGTAAATATTGTTGTAGCTCTGTTAAGCTTTGTATTCCTAGAAACAGAAACTTTGAAGAGTTGGAGTGGAGCAGTAAGCTGAGATGTAGAACCTGAGCAGAGAGCTGCCTACATGTGAATCCAGGCAAGATCTGGGAGCAGTCAGCTCATAGAAGAGGAGTCCTGGGGTGTGGAAGTCAGTCTCGAGTTAAGATGAAAGAGGACTTTACTTGGATACTCAGTACTGACTGATGATATTGTAATATTCTGTAACCTAGGAGTGGATGGTTTTTGTACTTTCTGCTACCCCTTAAGGATGACTTTGATGAGGGATGGCTCCCAATAAGTTCAGCAGGGACTCTGATCTTATCTTAAGACCAAAACCTGAGATTCAGTCTGGAAAGAATTCAACTCAGCCTTACTTGGAGCCAGACTTGAAAAAGTTTATTTTTACACTTTTACAGAAGCGGGCAAGAGTCCTTAGAGGACTGTTTGCAAGTGAAAGGGGGCACAGGCTTTTAAAACTTTTAAAGGGTAGGGTTGCCATTGTCAGGGCCGACAGGATGGATGTAAGGGAACCAAGGCTAACTTGTGACTTCAGTGCATAGATAAAAGTTAGGGCTGACTGAGAGGAACTTGTGACTTTAGTGCACAGATAAAAGTTTGAGGAGTTTAACTTGGAGATGAGATTTGGGCCAGACAGGAGGAGACATGAGGCAACTACAATAGGTCTAGATTAAGCAAGGACAAAGGAGTCACAAGTTGTTGCCTAGGCAGAGTGTGGATAGGGGGAAGGGGCAGAGTTTGAGGCTGGGAAAGGGAAACGTGATTTTACAGACTGGTTTTACAAATTGATGATACAAAGTTTTACAGACTGATGTTACAAACATAGATCCCAAGCACCCCATCATTACTGATGTTACAAATTGTTATTACAAATTGAGTTTACAAATAGATTTTACAAACATAGATCCCAAGCACCCCATCAACTTGGCTTAAGGATGACTGGAAGCCAGTCTGAGTGAAGATTTTACCTGGGCATTCTACGTTGATTGAGGAGATTATGACTTATTGAATGATATGTTTTGTTTAAGACTATGTGGCCACCTTAGTAATAAGTTGTTATATTACTGTGAATGTTGTGCTTTAGTTTCTTGAATATTTTGCTTTAGTTTGTTGTTGAATAAGTAGAGAGTTCCCAATACTAAGATATTAGATCCTTAAAGTTATTCACAATAGCAGTCCTCAGGAGAGCTGCTCATGATGGGCTTTACACTAACATGTAAAACAGGCACTTAATACATGTTTATTGATTGATTGGTTTCACGGGTTGCTATGGTTAGGAAAAAACATCCAAAGGTGGCTAGGTGGTACAGTGAATGGAGCACCAGCCCTGGAGTCAGGAGGACCTGAGTTCAAATTCAGGCTCAGACACTTAACACACATACACACACAAAAAAAAAAAACCTTGGGCAAGTCACTTAACCCCAATTGCCCTCTAAAAAAGCAAAAAAAAAAGAAAAAACATCCACCTGTCACCAGTCTTATGATGAGGATCTCTGAAATTAGACTGATTCTTGGACAAAAATTGTACAGCCCATCAATAGGCTTCTACTCTAAAATTTCAAGCTTTGCAAGAATTGCCATACTGTGAACCCCAGTAACTTAGCCTTCCGGAGCCCAGGGTCATCTGCACACTAAAATGGTGCATTACTGGAGGACTTTTGTGCCAAACTGCTCTCATTACTATTGTTTGATTATTACCATTCTGTCAGACACACACAAAAGAGCTTCATTTCCATTTTTCTTTATAATTCCTCCTATCATACTCAGGAAACAAAACAGCCCCATCCCAGCATAAAATAACTTTGGAAAGAATGAACCAAACCATTGCAAACTTCACAAGGGTTGCAGACCACATTTTGATTGGAGTTTAGGTTACTTCTTCATTTAATTTGAATTGTTCCACAATCCTCAAGCAATCTCTTTCTTCCTCCCTTATGCACATAAGGTACAAAGAGAGGGCCAAAAAATTTTACATGGATATGGCTATGGAAATCTGAACCTGTAACCTATTTAAATTATACTCAGCTCTCATCTGAACCTCAGTCCCCTTGGTATAAGGATGAAAGATTATTATATAGTATATATTTTTAAACTAACCATGTCTGTTTATTATTCTGGAACATAAGATCACTGAATATCTAGCTAGAGGGTTCAGATGAATTGTATTCTACTCCTTTATCAGCTCTGGCTTGTTATATGACCTCCAGCAAACCATTACTTTATTCTTGCTCATATAGGTTAAGTATTAAAACTTCTCTACTTGTCTATCTGCTCATGAATTGACTTAAATGACATGTTATCATAAAGCATAAATGTATGACATTTGACATTTGTAAAACCTTCTGACCCTTGGATACACAGAAGGATGGACGAAATGCAAAGCAAGTATTCCCACTGAGCTGCATTTTGACCAAAATTGTAGAACTTTACTAGGAACATCACCTATAGGCATTCTATACTGATGGCTATTCACCCTTTACCTTGTTCCCAGCAGGAACAGTGCTTTGACAATAATATGCTATCTCTTAGAGCTCTCACAAAGATGAAACAGAATTCTTGGAATTCTTAAACTAATCAACTACAACATAATGGCAAATATAAGAAAATTGTATTTTTGACTAAACTTAGATTTGGTGTTTTCATGAGTCTTGGTGGAGTTATAACTAAAAAGTACCATCTCATAGCTTTCTATGTAAACTAATGATTCTTCCTAAGTTTAGTTGTTTCTATGTTGCTGAATAGCTGCAAGTGTTATCAATACCCTCTCAATTTTGGTGCTTTGGGATATAGCCTATATAATCAGCCTAGTTTCATCCCTGCTTCAGTTCTGTATTGTGGTATATGGCTGACTTGGTTTTCATGGAATTTGTATTATAAAAACAACTAAAAACAACCTCTGATGCAATATTTTAGAAAATTCATTAAGAGAACATTACCCAAATATGTAAAATCTATGTAAAAATCTACCTTCTCCAGAGTCTGTCTAAAGAAATAAGATTTTTTTAAAAAGATTTTATTAACTGATTGTTTACATGTGTGGCAGGGAAACAAAAAGCTTCCTTCTTGCTGACTCAGAAGAAGATCCCTTACATTATGGGCTGAGAAGACCTAAGCTGTCTATAAAAGGAAGAACATATCACTTAAAGTAATATAGTAGAATTGCTTCATAATTCATCTCTACAACTAGGTTCTACTGCTCTGGCAAGAGGAGCAGAAGTCAATAGGCTATTCGTTTGGCAAAAATAGTGCCTTGTCAACTGCTTTGGGGGCTCGTCACACATGATGACGTAAGGTTGTAAAGACACTGATTAAAAAAACCGTTTCAAAAACATTATTCAATATAGTTAACTAATACTAAACTCCTGTATAAACTTTTCAAAGTACTTGTGAATTATATTGTAAGTGAAGGTGAAGGGTGACCCTACTTCTAAGCAGA
This sequence comes from Petaurus breviceps papuanus, assembly GCF_028583685.1. NCBI lineage: Eukaryota > Metazoa > Chordata > Mammalia > Diprotodontia > Petauridae > Petaurus > Petaurus breviceps. The sequence goes on from NW_027186473.1 coordinate 40,511,506, forward strand.
ATAGACAGCTTCTAGCATCCAGGGTCATGTCCACACTAAAATGACACATTAGTGGAGGTCTTTACTGCCAAACTGCTCTCATTATTGTTTTATTATTATCATTCAGTCAGGCACTCACAAAAGAGCTTCAGTTTCATTATTCTTTGTGATTCTTCCTACCATAACCAGGAAACAAAACAGCCCCACCCCAAAATGGACTTTTATGGTTAATGTGTAACAGAGGAAGGAGGATTTTATGAGAAGACAGCTGAACTATCTGTTCCCCTCCCATGGTGACTTTGACATTGGAAAGGGTGCTCTATCTGCAATAGCTTTATGCTGCTGCTTCCTTGTTATTACCTATTGTTCAGTTATTTCAGTTGTGTCTGACTCTTTGTGGCCCCATTTGGGGTTTTCTTGACAAAGATACTGGAATGGTTTGCCATTTCTTTCTCCAATTCATTTTATACATGAGGAAACTGAGGCAAACAGGGTTAAGTGACTCGCCCAGAGTCACACAGTAGTGAGTGTCTGAGGTCACATTTGAACTCAAGTTTTCCTGACTCCAGACCCAACACTCTATCCAGTATACCACCAGTATACTCCTGGTATTACCATGCTTTTCCTAATTATACTGGATTTATTTACTATAATAGTATATCTATGTGATTTTTAAAAAACAGCTTTACCTATGGGGAAAGAGTTGCCAGTGGGTGGGAGTAAAATGAGCCGTTATGGAGTTACCAGGATTCAATTCAAGTCTCCAGAGCAACACGAAAGGGGTGCTTCACTAAGATCTTCAAGAACCTTTAAGAACTGGTTACAAATAAAAGCAATGCATGGCTTAATACGAAAAAAGGATTGGGAGAAGTAAATTGATGATCTGTATTTACATTTTAAAAATAGCTGATATTAGCTACTTTTCTGGGTGTTGCTGTGTTGGGAAGGAGTAGGGATAGGGAACATAAAATAGAATCAGCAGAGCTCAGGAGCTCAAGAAAGGGGGTAGGGGAAAAGAGAGGTGCCTTAGTATAATGGCTTTGAACTGTGAGGCAACTCAGATTCAGGCCCAATCTTTTATTAGTTGTGTGACAGGAAACCAATTGCAACTACTGATCTGTAGTTTCTTTTTCTGTTAAATAGACATAAATACATACATACAAACATGTACGCATGCACAAATAAGCAAATAAATATATAATGAATGTATACATAAATAAGTAAATAAATGCATGCATATCTACTTAAGTAGAAAAATACATATATGCATACATAACCAAATACATGTATGCATGTATTTATTACCTAGATCACAGAACTTTTAGCACGACAAAATGAGATTCAGGCAGATAAAAGCACTTTGCAAATCTTCATGCAATGTGCAGCAGAGTTAGGATTAGGATGAGCCAGAAAAGTGGGGGAGGGAAGGGATCTGGGAGAAGCACAAAACAAACTTTGTCATTTTGCTTATGGCCAGCAGTACTGAAGGCAAGAGGCAATCCAAGACAAATGGTGAGTGGCTTTATCTGTAATGAAGCTGGAACAGTGAATGTTTCTTCTAGGGAAGAATTGTGACTGGTTTTATAAAGAACTGAATGTTGGGCAAGCAGAACGAAAACCCTTCTTGACCCTCTGAGCTAAATTCAAACAAACAAAAAAAATGTGTTCTTAGGATTGTCTTATTCCTACAGACTTGTATTCATAATTTCTATTTTACCTTGCCAAGAAACATGTTTGCCTTGTGGAGTTATGTATTTTCTTGAAAGCACTGGTGTGGCCTTGGGGTGTTTCAGTGGGACTTGGAATTTTCCATCTATAGCATATACAAATATGTAAAGGATTTATTTTGACATGTTTCTCTGTGCCCAAAAAGTACTTAATAGGTGCTTACTCTGTACCAAAAACTGTTCTAGGCCCTAAGGCTACAAAGACAAACAAAGGGTTTACTTGTGGGGGATGTCAACATGTACCAAATTAGAAAATATCTTATATACATATGTACAGAGACACGCAATTATGTATGTATGCATGTGAGAATGTGTGTGTGTGTGTATAGTAAATGCATATAAAAGTTGCCAGGAGGCAGGGGATCACTAGCAGCTGTTACTCAAGCTGAGCCTTGAAGGAAGCTAGGAGCTCTAAGCCAGGTGAGAAGGCATAGGAATCAGCCTATGCCAAAAGCATGGAGGCAGTGATGGAATATGAGTACAGTGAATGGCAGGTAAGCCAGTTTGGTTAGAATATAGACTGTGCGAAGGAAAGGATGGGTAATAGTTTAAGAAAAGTAGGCTGGAATCAGATTATAAGAACCTTTAAATGGCAAATGGAGGGATTTATATTTTACCTTACAGGCAAAGGAGAGGCACTGGTTTTGGTTTTTGTTTCTGTTTGTTTTGGATTTGTTGGGGATTTTTTGAGCAGGAGAGTGAAATGGTCAAAACTGTGATTTAAGAATATCAATTTGGCAGCGTTGTGGAGGATGGATTACAGATGGGAGAGACTGGAGGCAGGGAGACAGCAGAAGGCTGCTGCCAGGCAAGTGATAATAAGACCATGTGAGCAGCAACAAGAGTTGAGTGATACTGTGGCAGAAGAATCTAATAGAACTAGCAAATCACTGGGTGCAAGGAAGAGAGTAAACATGCAGAGCACAACCATGTATGACTTAGTTGGGTTGCCTGAGTTACCCAGACATTCAGTGATCACTCAGTCCCACAGCTAGTGGCATTTTTCTTTACCAAGGCCAACCCATCTATGTGTGCATTTGGTCCCTTCCCCTTATCTCTTTTGTTAACAGATTGCATCCTAAATCATTGTTCCCTTTCTAATCGCTGGTCTCTTCCTACCAACCAGTTCTTTCTGTGTGGAGTGACTTACAGTGAAGTTTTTCCATTCTGAATATCATATATAAATTCTTATTACTTCCTTGTATTTTGTAACTAAGTTCAGTATTGTTTCCCCATATATAAGTCATTGTATATTTCAAGGTAATGCAAGAGCTATTGAGTATTAATACAATTGATTGGATTAACTATTGAGACCAAATTAGAAGTGTTTCTATATTGGGGAGTTTGGGGAAAGGAATGGTAGTATGAAAGGTAACAAAGGGTTAAGTTTCTACAGAACTGCAAGAATTGCTGAACAAGACTACTGATAAAAAGTATCAGGCAGTATCCTTGGGAGGAAGTCAATTCCTGGTCCTTGGGGGAGTTGAGGCAGTAGCCTTGGAAGGGAGTTGAGTTCCCAGAGAACTCCTAGATAATACTAAAATGAAACAATGTAGAACGGAAGGAGCTGACAGCAGCAGGTGGATTTGACCAATCAGGGAACAGGCAGTGGCCTTGGGGTACCCATGCCCAGATAAGGATGTATCTAGGTTAGACTGAAGGGGGGTACAGTATTCTGAGGTTGTTACTACGCTTGCGTAGTGGACCTCATGTATTATGTATGTTATCTAACAAGATTAGAGCCTCATTAGTAATAATTAGGTTAATGTTTGGGAGGGGCATGTAACCCTTGCTTATTTAACCCAGCTTTGGCTTCTGTACCTCAGCCTCCTCTCTCTGGGTGCTGTCCCAGAAACTGGACTGCCCACTTCTCGCGAGATTGTAATAAATCTTTCTACCTTCACTTTCAGAGTTCTCCAAGTAGTCAATTTGGGTCAGGGTCTCTGTATCCCATACATTTCCATACTGTATTCAATGTCTAACAAGTGTCAGAGGCAGGATTGGAACTGAGGTTTTTCTCAGTCCAGGCCTAGTACTCTATTCACTATGCCATCCCACCTCTGTGGATTATTTGTTAATTTCAATATTGCAAATTTTTCTTTCAATATTCATGAATATGGATTAAGTATTTTGTAGGGTACAAGACATGGGAGCAGGCAAATTAAAATTATTTCATTTTGCAGCTATCTGCATCTATCTAGCCAATTTTAGAATAATCAGATCTTTGCAGAATAATCCATTTTACAATCCTGCTCTTGCCCAGTAACTTTTTAAGCCAACCCTGTGACTCATGTTTTTTTTTTATTCTTAGCCTTCTCATAAGCTTCCCTGCCACTGCAACAGGAGGTTTAACTCTTACAGTTCTGTTATTTCTGTCCTGAGGACCTGATGATCCTCCCTCAAACTCTCTAACCTCCCATTTTTTTCCACTTCCTTAAGTACCATCATCTACTCCTTAACTTCACCTTAGCCACACTTAAGTCTGGTAACATACTGAATTTTGCCAAGTGTTCTGTGTTGCCAATTAGAAAATCAGCATTATAGAAGGACCAGGTGAAATTAAAGAGGGTATACTTTCTAATACTAATTAGAAACCCTGACATTCCCCTGACTATAACCTCCAATCATCCCTGCTCTCTCTAAGCTTCTTTACCCATCCTGCAGCTAATCTTTTCACTATCAAAACCTCTAGTCCCTCTACCCCTAAGCACTTTCTTAAACCTGACTTCATTTTCTCCCTCTACAACTTCATCCCAAAAATTATCCACTACTCCACTCTTTGCTCTTGAGTCCCTTGCACCTTTGTACTGCTTGTAAAACTTTAGCACTGGGTTATTCCTACTATCTGTATGAACAGGTAAAAGGAGATAGAGAAAGTCTTGTGGCTGTGATGACTGCACACATTACAAATTCATGCTATCCCATCTCAACTGGACCCTCACTGTAGCAAGATATTCCTTTTTTCCCTCCAGAATTGATTCCCTGTCTCAATGTCCATAGACACCATTACAAACCTCCTTTTTCTTCCCCAAGTCCCTACCATCCCTTCCCTACCATCTCTTCCTCACCACTCTCCCTTGACTGTGAGTCTTTCCTCTTACCTTACTTAGAAAATTGAGGAGGCCTTTAGATATAATTTCTTCTTCTTTTACTTTTCTCATCTCAAAACCACTTGGCATAAAATCTCCCACTCTCTTCTTTTCCCTTGGTCTCTGACAAAGAGGTGCCCCTTTTCTTTACCAAGGCCAACCCAGTCCTTCCCCTTCCCTTCTTCTGTAATAGAATGAATCCTAAATCACTGTCTCACTGTCTCCTTTCTGATCTTCAATCTCTTCCTATCAACCAGTTCCTTCTATATTGTCTTCAGACAATCCTTTTCTCAGCCAAACTATGAAAAAAGTTATGTGTACATATTCCACTTCCTCATCTCTCACTCCCCAGCTCTTTGCAAAATGGCTTTTTATCTCATCATTTAAATGAGATTGTTCTCTAGCAAACCAATGATCTCTTAATCATAGAACTGAATGGTAATGTTACAGTCACAATTCTTCTCAATCTACCTACTGCATAAGACACTATTGACCACCCTCTCATCCTGGAAACTCTTTTCAGAGTTTCTGTGAAATTACACTCTCCTGGCTTGTCCCCTTTTTGTCTGACATTTCTTCTCATTTTATCTCCTTTGCAAGCGCATCATCCCACTGCAGTCCTTAAATGTTCAGCAAGGTTTGAATGCAAGAGCTTATACATTCTCTCTCTATAGTCTCATCACCTTCCATGGATTTAATTATCATCTCACTCTAAATAAAACTCAGATCTATATACATCTAGCCTGTTTCTTATGTGAAATCCAGTTCATCATAACCTGTCCCTTACCGAATATTTCACACTGGATGTCTCTAACAAAACTTTATACACAACATGTACAACCCGAACCCACTATTTTTTTCTCCTAAACTCTTCCCTCTTCCAAATTTCCTTATTTCTGTTGAAAACACCACAATTGGAGCCAAGTTGGCAGAGTAAAAGCAGAGACTTGCTTGAGCTCTCCCTCAAACCCCTTCATATACCTGTAAAGAATTACTCTAAACAAATTCTAAAGCAGCAGAACCCACAAAATAACAGAGTGAAACAAATTTCCAAACTAGGACAACTGGGAAGGTAAACAAGAAAGGTCTGGTGCACCAGTCTGAGAGAAGAATGCAGTCCAGATTGTGCCACACCGGCACAGATGGGGTCCTACTAAAACCAGAGCAGGCCTCAGGGCACTGAATCACTAGCAGCTGTGATGTCACAAACACAAACTCAGAAGGTCAGTAGGAAAAGGGATCTGGGGGAGAGAGGAGCATGATCTGGACCCAGCCCTAGAGCAGCCCTTGGAGCTGGCAGCAGTAGAAGCTGTTTCAGGAGTTCTCAACCCACAGTCAAAGGGGGGATCAAGCAACTGATCAGGAGGCAATTGCAAGGATCTCTTTGCTGCTGCTGAGGCAGGATTCTCTTTATTTGCCAGTGCTTGGATCTGGGTCTCAGTCCTAAGAAGTGGTCCTGGGGCAAGGAGAAGTGCTGAAGTGCCAGCTTTTGTGGAGGTGTGGGGAGGGAATCCTCCTTACAATTCCAGGCAGAAAAGAGTGCCTATGGTCATTCACAGACCAGAGAACAGACCAGTAGAGGAGTAAACACTTCTTTGATCTTGGGAAAATTTAACATTTATAAATCCTTAGAAATTCTCTGAAAAGAGCTGCACAAAAACCCTGAAGCTTCGGACAGTACACCCTCCATACTGGAAGCAGAGTCCTACCCTAACAAAGAGCTAAAAAGTGAAGTAATCGGCTGGGAAAATGAGCAAACAGAAGGAAAAAAATCTGACTACAGAATCTTATTTTAGTGACAAGAAAAATCAAAACATATACTCATCCAAAGCCTCCAAGAAAAATATGAATTGATCTCAGGACATGGAAGAGCTCAAAAATGATTCTGAAAATCAAGTAAGAAAAGTGGAGGAAAATTTGGAAAGAGAAATGAGAGTGATACAAGAAAATCATGAAAAATGAGTCAACAGCTTGCTAAAGGAGACTAAAAAATGCTAAAGAAAATAATGCATTAAAAAATAGACTAATCCAAAGCGCAAAAGAGGTCCAAAAAGCCAATGAGGAGAGCCTTAAAAACCAGAATTGGTCAAATGGAAAAGGAGGTCCAAAAGTTCACTGAAGGAAATAATTCCTTAAGAAAATAGAATGTAGCAAATGGAAGCTAATGACATAATGAGAAATCAAGAAATCATAAAACAAAACCAAAAGAATGAAAAAATAGAAGGTGATGTGAAATATCTCATTGGAAAAACCACTGAACTGGAAAATAGATCTAGGAGAGATAATTTAAAAACTATTGGACTACCTGAAAGCCATGATCAAAAAAGGGGCCTAGACATCATCTCTGAAGAAATTATCAAGGCAAACTGCCCTGATATTCTAGAACCAGCAGGTAAAATAGAAATTGAAAGAATCCATTAATCACCTCCTGAAAGAGATACAAAAAGGAAAACTCCTAGAAATATTATAGCCAAATTCCAGAGTTCCCAGGTCAAGGAGAAAATATTGTAAAAAGTCAGAAAGAAATAATTCAAATATTGTGGAAACACAATCAGGATAAAACAAAATTTAGCAGCTTCTACACTAAAGGATCAGAGGGCTTGGAATATGACATTTTGGAGGTCAAAAAAGCTAGGCTTAAAACCAAGAATCATCTACCTAGCAAAATTGAATATAATCTTTCTGGGGAAGAATGGCTATTCAATAGAATAGAGGATTTTCAAGCATTCTTGATGAAAAGACCAGAGCTGAATAGAAAATCTGGCTTTCAAATACAAGAATCAAGAGGAGCATGAAAAAGTAAACAGGAAAGAGAAATCATTAGGGACTTATTAAAGTTGGATTATTTACATTCCTACATGGAAAGATGATATTTGTAACTCATGAGACCTTTCTCAGTATTAAGTTATTTGGAGGGATTATATATGTGTTTATGTGTGTGTATGTATGTGTGTGCATGTTTGTGTATGTGTGTGCATATATAATATCAAGGGTGTATACATATACATTTTACATACATATATACATGTGTGCAGAGGGCAAAGTGTGAGCTGAATATGAAGGGATGATAGCTAAAAAATAAAATTAAGAGGTGAGAGAGGAATGTACCGGGAAAAGAAGAAAGGGAGAGAGAAAACAGGGTAAATTATCTCACATAAAAGAAGCAAGAAAAAGCTTTTACAATGGAAGGGGGGTGAGAGGGAATGAGTGAACTTTCCTCTCACCATATTTGACTTAAGGAAGGAATAACATATACACTCAATTGGGTATAAAAATCTATCTTACCCTACAGGAAAGTAGGGGGGAATGGGATAAAAAGGGGGCAATGATAGAAGGGAGGGCAAATGGGAGGAGGGGATAATCAGAAGCAAACACTTTTGAGTAGTGATAGGGTCAAAGAAGAGAACAGAATAAGTGGGGTAGATGGGAGGGAAATATAGTTAGCCTTTCACAGCATGACTGATATGGAAATGTTTTGCATGACTACATATGCACAATCTATATCAAATTGCTTACCTTCTCAATGAGGAGGAGGGGGAGGGAGGGAGAGAATGTGACTCAAAATGTTTTAACAATGAATGTTAAAAAATTGTTTTTCCCCACAAATGAGAAATAAGATATACAGGCAATGGGGTACAGAAATCTATCTTGCCCTACAGGAAAACAGAAGGGAAGGGGATAAGAGAAGGGGGCGGGGGTGATAGAAGGGAGGGCACATTAGGGGAAGGGGTAATCAGAATGCACACAGTCTTGGGATTGGGGGAGAAGAGAGATGAGTAAATGTGGAACTCAAAATCTCGTGGAAATGAATGTTGAAAACTAGAAAAAAAAATAATAAAAAGAAAAGAAATATGAAAACACCACAATCCTTCCAGGTCCTTGGGTCCAGGCACAGGGTTATCTTGGCCAGAATTCACCGTTTCTGCTTCAACAGCATCCTTCCCCTCTGACCCGTCTTTTCATTCATATTCCTCCCAAGTGAGCACAAGTCTTCATCACCTCTCAGCTTAATTATTACAACTGCCTAACTGTCTCCTCTCACCATGCTGGTCAATCTTGCAGCCACTGCCAAAGTAATTCTCTTAAGTACAGATCTGACCAAAAAACATAAACCCCACTACTTAGCTTCTAAAACCTTAAACAATCCGACCCTAACTTTTCAGCCTCAGTCACTTGCCTCCTTTGCTTGGAGATCCAGCCAGACTGGCTTTCCTTCCGCTCTTTACTCAGGACACTCCCCCCCGTTTGCACACCTGTGCACTGGCCCTGCCCCATTCCTGGATGTCCTCCCTCCTCACCTCTCTCCCAAAGAGCCCTTTCTTCCTTCAAGACGTCATTCCGCCACCATCTTCTTGCAGTTACTAGTGTCCTTCCTAAACTGCTGCATGTTTACCCTATTTGTATTAATTAACGTGAGGAAAAGGGGGTTGTTGTTTCTGCATAAAAGCCAAGTTGCTAAAGGAGATGCAAGTGCTTAGGCGGCAGCTGGAAATCATAAATGAAATGAGAGGAAAATGGCAGGGCAATGGGAGATATAAACGGAGGGTGGAAAACCACGTGGGGAGTTTAGGCGTTCCTGATAGGCTGTAAATTCTGGGTAGCCAGCCAATAGGGAAACAGGCGAGGGAAATGGCAATCCAGAATAAGAAGCTGTGTAATTGTCTGCTCTGCTCTGCTAGGATCTTAAAGTCCTTCCTAACTCGCCAGAGGTTTCATGGAGTTCTTGATAACACTCTTGTTTCTTACAATAAACTTTATATTTATGTCTTATATACATATATTATAGAGGGAAATAATATGGCACCAATATAATATTATATTCTGTAATATAGTGCATAATATGAAATATAAATATTACATTACATATTCTATATCATATACTACACACCAATATTATATTCAAATGCCGGGTATTATATAATATATAACATATACTAAATATGCATACATATATGCATTGTGCAAGTATATGCCTATATTCTGGAGGAATCAATAAGTAGTATATATAACATGTATGATGTGTATATATATAGTACTATTTTTATAAACTCATATGCATGTGTATATATGCACATATATATGATATACATGTATATATACACACAATATATATATATACACAATATACAATATGCAGACTGATTGTTTCTTGATTGACAAGACCCCTAGAAAGTATGTGAAAGAGTCAGGTAGCCCTGCACCCACAACACACATACACAGGTAAACACACATGCACACGTGCACATGCACACACATAAGCATACACATATACACACCCAAAGGAAGGCCAGGTGACCTATTCGAGTTACTGGCTTTTGCACAGTAAGAATAATGGTTATTGCTCCAAAGTCTCTATGCTAACTATAAATGGATTTGCAGATTGATTAAGAGCCCCAAATTTACAGTGACTATTAATCAATCTCAGCCTCTTATTGTGTTTTGTGCAATAAATAAAGCAAAAGTAGATTTATCACAGAGCTTAGCTAAATGTGTTTTTAATTTGTTCAGGCAATTTTTAAAAATTTCATATAAAATTGAAAACACAATAGGTATTATTTGAGTGAAACAGGAACTGATATGTGGGCTCTCACTATACTTGAGCCAGAAAAGTTAAAACTACATGTATGAACTTTTAGAATAAGCTTTAATTCAATGGATTTTAAACCACTTCTAAAAGATTGGAAATTTTATTTTTACCACAAATCATAGACTCTAGTGTAATTTTTCATCTTTATATATCTTGGGAAAATATTCAACCTTCAATGTTTCTATATTATATAAAGATATATATATCCCTTGTCTTCCTAAATTTATACCAGCTCACTGATCCTCTCCCCATCAATTGTTGGTATTCTGTAACTCCTCAAAGGTTCCTTGAAGTATTTTCATTCATTGAACAAACACTTATTAAGCTCTAACAATATAGAGCTAAAAACTAAAATAGTTCCTGAACTCAAGGTATTTACACTGCAGTAGAGAGAAGTCACATGTACACAGAAAATAATGATAACACTTACATAGTACATTAAGGTTTGCAGTACGCTTTACATAGGCTATTTCAACAAAAACTGTGAGGTAGGTGGTAATATTATTCCATTTTGAGGAAACTGAGTCTGAGGGAAATTAAATGATTTTCTGAGGTTCACACAACTAGTAAATGTCTGAGGCAAAATTCAAACACAGGATTTCTTGACTCTAAGGTCAATGGTCTAGCCACTGGATTTCTCCTTTGCTATCATAATACCCTACTTTGTATTTTTATATTTATCTGGATGCATTTCATATCCCCTTTGCCTTCAAGGCAAAAACTGTACCATTTTTGTATCCCTAGCATAGTCTTATACCTGGAATAGATATGTGACAAGTGCTTATTAAACTATTTTTTTCTTCCATTTATACCTATAAGTAAATATTTAAATGATTTAGTCAAGTTTGATGTACTCACATCTCCAAGAACTTTTATATGAAGAAGTAAACTGTTTGGGGTTTAGAAAATTACCCTTGTAGCATTGAAAAGAAATCATATAACAGTTTGTCATTTTAGCATATGTTATGGGAATGGGAATCTGAAGATCTTCCCTGCCCCTTGGCCCTTTGATAGGCTTAAGTGACTCTGAGAACCTTTCCTGATATGAAAATATACTCTGCCCCTTAATAGGCTGAATGTGGTCATACGGAGCCTGTGGGGGGAGGCTTCTTTTTCAGGAATACCCACACATTGTTACTTTGTGATTGGTCAGTGGGTCAAGAGGGTTGTGACATTCTCTGAGAAAGGAGAAGGCTGTGTATACCCTGATGTGAGCTTTTGCTTTGGGGCTCACTTTGAGAAGAGTTGTGTGATTTGGCCAGACAAGACTCTGGGCAGCTGTTGAACCCCCTGGTTTTGAAAACCCAGATGTTGGTGCTTTCCTTTCTGGTAACTGACTAGGTATGGACGTAATGGTCAGACAGCGGGAAGCCTGTCTTCTGATCTGTCTCTCTGTCTGCTTGCAACTTCTGTTTGTATTCTCTGAAGTTCGGGGTGCTGACTTTTTCCCCTGAACTAGGTAAAATGATATCTCTGATTAAAGTAAGATTGCTAACCCATTCTGAGTTGCTTTCCTTTGGAGAAGCAGATCTAAGAACCTGTGTTGGCAGCCATTCTGGATATGCTGGAGTGCTTGCTGCTATAGCATATAAGAAACATTTGCTTATAAGATGGACTTGCATGCCATAGGAAAGAAGTCTTATGTCCAGAAAGCTTAGCTAAGGAAGGAGAATTTCTCTTGACTTGGAATATCTTCTATTCTGTCATATTTGATAAGCAAAAATATGATAAAACTATGCCAAACTCTGCAGGTCTCAGTCAGTCAAAAGATCACAGAACTCAGAAATTTGTTTTGTTGTGAGAGTTATTTTCATGTTGAAGTAGAATACAGAAACACTCCTGACCAGGCACCTGAGAATGATGACATCAAGGGATTCACAAGTCAAATCACTTTTATTTTGAAGGACTATTTTACAATGATAAAATATATCCTAAATGCAAAAATTAGCAAGCAGTTAATGAGTGGTCTCAGTTCAGTGATCCAAGATATAGGAAGTACTGGTCTGATCTATTTAGACTTCAAAGACTTATCCATGCCATTAGGTTTTCCTTACCTTTATGTCATCGGGAAGCTTGTAGCTTTTTTTTCATTATCACAGACATAAGTCTTGTTTGGCACTTAAAAGTTTGCAAAGTACTTTACATATAGTAACTCATTTTATTCTCATAGGAACCATATGATTTAAGTTGCAGAAAAGGAAACTGAGGGTGAAAAGGGACCTCACAGAGCTAGTACATATGGGAGCAAGATTTGACCTCATATCTTCCTAACTCTAGGTTAAGTACTCTATTCACCATACCCACTATGCTTGACAATGCATGCTTGGATAGGAATCTATCTTCTCTTTACCAGTAAGATCTGGTAAAATTCCTTAACCCTGAAATGCCTTATTGGTAAAATGTAAATAGTTAAATAGGTGACCAGCAATTACTGTTTAGCACCATGTAAAGCCAAGCATGAGCAGCTTCCCAGAAGAATGCTACTGTGAACAGCTTTTCAAGGTTCTGATTACATATTATAGTGAACACTCTATTTATTCAATAATATATCAAAGTAAAACATTCACAGAAAATCAAGGTACAGCATTCACCACATTACACTTATCACAGAAATGGCCACATAGTTTTCACCACAGTAGTCACAAACTTTTGAACAAAGAACAATCATTTATTTAGTAACTCAATCATTCAGTCATCTCAATCATTCAATCATCCTTAAGGAGGTTTGCCTCCTTAAGGGACACAAAGTACAATAGTCAAAGTGCCTCACTTACCGGGCACATTAAGTTACAAATCATTTACTATTTAGTAATCATTCACTATTCAATCATCAGAAAATACACAAGCCCTCTACCCCTAGGTCACTAGTAAATTACAATTTCCCAGTCAGTACACAGTATCCAAGTAAAGTCTTTTTTCAGCTTGACTTGGGGTGGTCTCTCAGATTCCCTGGATCCCCTTCCATGGTCCCAAGTCCCGCCTGGATTCACCAAACTGTCATCTGGGTTCAAAGGCAGACAGCTCCCAAGTCCTTGCCAGCTCTCCAAGTACTTCCTGTTCCATGCTGAAGCTCACAGTGTCCAGTCCACCTTAAATCCTTCATAGTCTCTGTTCCTGGGAAGTTAAGGCTTAACAAAGACACAAACAGGTTCATGCAAAGTACCAGCATCACAGTCATGCTTCCTTAGTCTTTCAGCAGCCCTGGCTGGCCCTTGGAAATCCTCAGCAGCCTCAGCAGCTCTGGATGGCCCTCAGACCCAGCAGAAGTTTCATCTGGTTACCAGAATCAAAATCACTTCATCCAGGTTCTCCAAATAAAAATCATTTTCTACAACTTGGGGGGGGAGGGGCCTTTCCTTTTCAGCCTTCCTAGCAGCAGCAGCTTCTGCCTCCACAAAACTTGCTCCAAGGAGATCTGACTTTCCCAGGCAGGGTCTTTCCTTATATACAATATTGTTCCTTCCTATTCAGCCCCTTCCTGTTTTGTCAGCAACAGAGGATCACACCTCCTGTTTCTTTAACAGAGGTTTGATTAATTACTAAGTGCTAAGTTCCTATTAGCTTTGCCAATACAAAGGGATCAAATTACATTACTATTACACACCAGAGGATACTTGATTTGTTTTTGTTTTTTGTTTGTTTTTTCTGTGATGCTGTTTGTTTTTGAATATTCTATTAAGATTCAGAAGACAACAAACTGAATTACATGATTGTCTTCATGATGACTCCATAAATTGTAACTGGAGGTGATATAGGGACAAAATCTATAATATAGCCATAAAGTTGATAACCATGTTCTCTTCATGGTTGCTATACCATTAAGAAATGATTGTCTAGTGTTGTGGTATATGCCTGAGATGTAATCTACCTTGGACACTAAGGATGGCGGATCTCTTGAGTTCTGGAATTCTGAGCTGCAGTGAGCTAAGCCAATCTGGTGTCCACACAACATCCAGCACCAATATGGTGAGAAGTCAAGTAGCCCTTGGTCAGAAATGGAGCAACTCAAAGCTCCCAGGCCAGTTGGTAGTGAAATTGAGCCCATGACTAGCTCCTGTACTTTCAGCCTTGGTGAGATAAAAAGACTTAGCATTAATAAAATAAATAAATTTATATTTTCTAGATAGAAGTTGTGCTTATAGTAAAACTTTGGATCTTATCTAGAAAATCATCTACCCAGTAGCTTTTGTATAACAGTTTCCAAATGTCTATATCCATGCTGTATTCAATTTAAGAGTTAATACTAAAAGAAGAATCAAAGAGTGAAAAGATATGAGCAACTTTAATAAAACTGTATTTGCACAGAGGTGTGGTATACTGAAAATTCATTGTGAGACTTAAAAGATATATTTATAAAGCATTTATAAACCTTTATGTTTATGCATACATATATATGTGTGTGTGCATATTTGCATGAACATTTGCAAACACACACATATTTTTTCAGACATGCTATTCTGTGCATAAAGGAAACTGTTTTAGAAACAACTTTCCACCTTCAGTGTGGATAGTTTATCATCTTGCTGGTGATTTAGAGTCTTAAGATGATCCTAGATATAGGGACATTGAAGATTTAAGTGGTATGCTCATAGTCACATAGCTGGGATATGTGAGAGGCAGGATTTGAATACAGGTCTTCATTGATTTATCCTACAGTAATTGCATATGTATGGCAAAGAGATAGATGTAGACAGACATAGACACAGACACAGACATCGAAAAGATTCATCACATTATAGTGAAATACCCATCAGAAATTATACACCAAAGCCCCCTAAAACGTACCAGAAGGGGCCCCTACCAAGTCCTTGGAAACCACCTGATAGGCCATAATAGTAAGGGAACTTTTCACATGCGTTGCTAGAAATATACCCCAAATACAAGTCTGTTCTTGTTAGGTACCCAAGACTTTATTAGAAATGGTACCCCCACCTTGAAACCACACTTTGTTGTTAGCAACATCTCAGTCTATGTAAGTTTGCTCTGCAAAGGACTCGATACTGTCTTCCCTATTGGGGAGGCAGTCCCGCAGTTAATAAACACTCCTATCAAATTATAATTGGCTTTGCTGTCATGTCCATTTCAATAGATTTAGATGTCTTTACATATTACAGAGATCTAACTCTAGAAGTTGTATATCTAAATATTGACATGTTATGGGCGGCTAGGTGACTCAGGCCCCGAAGTCAGGAGGACCCGAGTTCGGTTCTGGCCTCAGACCCTTAACAACCACACACACACACACACACACACACACACACACACACACACACACACTAGCTGTGTAACCTTGGGCAAGTTATTTAACCCCAATTGCCCTTCAAAAGGCAATAAGTAAATAAATAAATGAATGAATAAATAAATAAATAAATAAATGAACGAACGAACGAACGAATGAATGAATGGATAAATAAATAAATGAATGAATGAATGAATAAATAGATAAATAAATTTTGACATGTTAGATATCAATGTTTAGATAATCATATGGACAGATATAGGTAGATAGATATACATATGTGTGTCCTAAGCATTCTTCCTATCTCTCTCTCAGTCATATATATGTTATTTAGTCATGTCACACTCTTTGTGACCCCAGTTGGTTTTTCTTGACAAAGATACTGAAGTGGTTTGCTCATTTTTTCTCTAGCTCATTTTTACAGAGGAGAAAACTGCGGAAAACAAGGTTAAGTGATGTGCCCAGGGTAACATAGCCAGTGTCTGAGGCCAGATTTAAACTCAAGTCTTTCTGATTCCCAGTCCAGCACTCTATAAACTATGCCACTTTGCTGCATATAATATATGCACATATATCTACATAGATATAAACATACTTACATGGCATGCATGCCAGGGGCAAAAGATGGTTAATGATATAGGTCTTCAACAAAAAGAAGCAATGGAACTGGGTGAGAATGAGGAATGCTTTCAGTAGCCCCAAATTCAGTAATCCCAAGAACAAGAACAAAAACATGCTTTTAATACATTTAATACCACTGTTCATCTCAGTATGCTACGTGACAGAATCATAAAACACCCTTATCTTATAAAACACTGGAGTTGTAAAGAACTCACAGGGCAATGGAGACAAATATGGTGTTTGTGACTGTGAACATATGCTGCCTGGGATAACTTTGGCATGAGCAGGGATGTAAAAACACTATCAAGCACATAAATAACCAGAAAAGGAGGTGGTACCATCACAGTGCTATAACTAGAGATAGCAGAAGGAGGCCTATGCTCCATATTAGGATCCATTTCATCTTAAAAGGGCCAGAGGAAAACATCTAGTATGTTGAATACATCCTCTTTCAAAAATTTACGGAAAGATAGGACAAGAATCAAATGAATTAGAGAGAATAGATGTGATGTGATCTGCACTGGTGAAGTCAATAAACATTTATTAAGGGCCTACTATGTACCAATTATAACCACAAACATCCATGGGATCCCAGTTCCATTGAAATGTGGCAGAGAAAAAGCTACTTCTGTGAGTTAAAAAAGGTGTTGAATTGTTAAATGTCGTTAGAAACTTCATCACTAATAGAGATGTGAGGAGATAAGCCAGCGACTTGTGGAAGAGACCGTCTGACTATTTTGTCCTCTTCTTGTACCATATGCTAGGTGGACCAGCTCTGAAAAGCATTGCCTTATCCAAAACAAAAAATGCACAAACCAGCTTCAAACAATTGTCAACACTCATCTGGACTTCTTTTGAATTCCATCTTCCATTACTAAATTACATTTATTCCATGATGTTAGACTCAAGCCAGATGAAATCCCATGACAAAAGAATCAAATGAGTGCAAATTGATCTCTTAAGTGGATCAATAGAAACTTAACTGAAATGGATTGAGGATTTTATCAAACTTGATGCAGTGGAACACTAATAAGTTCACTTCCAATTCTCACATATAGGACTAAGTTTTCAGCACAAATTGATCTGATTATCAAGGATGAATGGTCACCTTTAATAATGGATTAGAACTGTAAAGAATTCTTTTTTCTACTCAAAGATTGGGTTTTCTTTTATAGCATTATTGACCGCTTTACTCTCGCCTTTGTAAATGCTGAATTTCATTCATTTTTTACCTGGCCAGTCCAGGATTTGGGGCCACTTGGGCTCAGACAATTGTCCCTGGCTGCTATTTTTTTCATGTCATAGTGAACCTTTGCCATGTTTTCAAGAATAGGACTCTAACTAATAGCCTGGGAAAACAGGATGATGTAAAAGCAGTAGGCAGTTTACCATTATATCTACACAAGTCATGAACCTCTACCTTCCAGCCAAACTGGCCTATTTGATATTCTCTACGCATGACATTTTATCTACCATTCTTGTGTTTTCATATTGGCTGTCTTCCATGCCTGAAATTTATTCTCTCTTCATCAGCTTCTTAGAATCCTTAACTTCCTCCAAAGCTCAGCTCAGGTACAAACTTCTGCTGTGCATAATACTTTTCCTGATTCCTCACAACTGTTAATGGCTCTCTCTCATCTTCCAAAGAATTTTCATATTTCCTTCCTACACATTTTGTATTTATATAGGACAAAGTCCTATAGAACAGAAATGTTTGGAGGCACAAACTGTTTTGTTTATATCTTTCTATCCACTCAGCCCTCCCCACTGCCAGAACCAACCATGTGTCTTCCTTATCATTAGTATTTAGTAAATGCTTCTTGACTGATTGATTGGCTAAAGTCATCAGTGAAAAGAAGAGGAAAAATTAAAAAATGGTAGAAGAGTCAACAGGAAGAAAATACGTTCAAATTTGTAGCTTCCTCCATCTATCAGACCTTGGTCTGACAACTCTGAAACATGTTTATTTGGATGACTCTTATGAGACCGAGTTTTATAAATATCATTCATCAAAAGTGAGGTATAAAAAGGCCACTGCAACAGCATCAGTTTCAGGACCTCTCAGCCCAGAGATGGTAAAGGGAACAAACTGGTCATAAAGAGACCTTTTGATGGCACTGGGAATGGCTGGCACAGATTGGCAACTCTACTAGTCATAAGCAGTTCTGGGTCACAGTACCAGGGTGGAGAGGAGCACTTCTGGTCAGTGACAAAGGAACAGGGGTTGAGGTCTCAGTTCCAAGAAAGAAAGGAATTCTACTGCTTATGACTGTAGGAAAGCAGGAGACTTGGTCACAGTTCCAAGACCAGGAAGAGCATTAGCTCTTGTGACTTCAGGGGAGCAAGGGCCTTTTCTGGGTAAAAACTAGAGCCCCAACCAAGAGAGCAGTGATCACACCTCTCCCTGGATCACAGCAACTGGGAAACATTGAAAGCTTACAGACTCCCAGGACTAGCTCTGAAATCAGCAGCACAAGAAAAGCCTGAAGCTCAGAACAGTGCCACCCCACCCCTAGGTGAGCAGAACTCAACTTTAACATAAAATTAAAAATCAACAAATAGGATGGAAAGTGAACAAACAGCAAAAAAAAAAAAATAACTTGAACACAAAAAGCTCCTGTGGTGGTAAAGAAGACTAAGACATAAATTCAAACGAATACAACAATGTAAAAATATCTACCAAAAATAAAAGGCTTAAAGAAAAATGCTAATTAAAGGCAAGGCCAACAAGAAGTACTGGAAGAATTAAAGAGATGAGAGTGGTAGAGGAAAAATTGAGGAATGAAATGAGAGTGATGCAAGAAAATTATTTAAAAAAGAGTTAACAACTTGGTAAAAGAGGAACAAAAAACACTGAAGAAAATAACACCTTTAAAAGACAAAATTGTCCAAATAGAAAAAATTTTACAAAGGTTCACTAAAGAAAATTCCTCAAAAATCTGAATTGGGCAAGTGGAAGCTAATGATTATATGAGACACAAAGAAGCAGCAAACCAAAGTCAGAAGAATGAAAAAAAGGAGAAAATTTGAAATAGATCATCAGAAAAATAACTAGAAAATAGATCAAGGAGAGATAAATTAAAGATTGGGGGTTTTGGACTAGGTAATTTCCGAGGTCCTTTTCCAATTCTAAAGTTATGATCCTCTGAATAAGAAAAAACACACCTAGTATTTCTTCCTTGGTATTTTGAGCAATGAGCACTCATAAATATAACTGAATAATTAATTAAATAGTTACACTGACATTTTTTCTCTTGCATCTGTCCAGGAAATCGAGGGGACAGGATTCTTTTTGTGAACCCAGGGCCACTGTAAGAATAGTTGCCTCTTATCCCTTTTGTAGTTTTATTAAACAGCTTCCTGAAATGCCTTTTCACTGTGACCCTTGCCCTGGCATTTCATGCTATCTGGTTTAGGCAGAAAACTCATTCTTTTATGCCAGAAGGCAATACTATGTTCCTCTGCTACCTCATATTCTTGTCCTCATTGCTATTTGAATGTAAGGTCCAAGCTTAAAAAAAAAACCAAATTCTTTCCAACACTCCCCAGGGGAAGAAAACAGTCCTTTCAAAGATTTATCATTGCCCTTGTACTGTTTAGTTGAGGGTAGTCTCTATTTAGTGTGGCATCATAAAAAAGTATGCTTTCCACTAAAGACCTGGATTCAGATAGCACTGTATTATATGCTGGATTTGATGTCAGAAAATCCTGAATACTTGATACTTATGAACTGTGTGACCCTGACCATGTCAATGGATCTCCTTCAGCCTTAGTTTCTGTAGTGGTAATGGGAATTGAAGACCTTCCTTGCCCCTTAATAGGCTGAATGTAATCACATGGAGCCTGTGGTGGGAGGAGTTTGCTGAACAAGTGGAGGAAGAAGGATGGAGCAGAGCCCAGAGGAAGCTGGGAGTCAGAGCAGTTAGTACAGTGGAAGAGAGAGGACACAGCCAAGTGGACAGCTAGGCTTGTGAGTGTTTGTTTGTGGGAAGGCTTTGGGATGGTGTTGCCTCCTATAGTGTCATTGTATATAGATTTCTTTGTTGCTATGATCAATTCGGTTTTCTGGTGTTGGGACTTGGCTTTCTGGTATCTGAATAAATGTTTTTCTTCCATCTTCTATATGGAGAGTCTATTATATTTTGCAATTCAAAACTATGCCAGCATATTCATAGTCACCATCAGTGCTGTGAATATTGTCCTGGTGATACAGTTTCCTTGTCTGCAAAATGGGGGAGATGATAATACCTCCTTCGCATCTGAGGATCAAGCAAGATCATCTCTCTAGAGTACTTGGTAAACTTTAAAGTGCCATTTTAAAATTAACTATTATTATTCTCATAGAATCCGTTTCTCAAATATGAAATACAGATAATCATGCCATATTATATTTTACAAGACTATTGTGAGACTCAAATGAGGAAAGCACTTTTCCAACCTTAGGGTATGATTGCATATCAACTACTAGCAGTAGTAGAAGCAGCAGCAGTAGCAGCATTAAGGCAAAATTCAATCCATTAAATGCAGTGAGACTTGAGAGTGATCATTTAAATTAAGATTTTGCAGAGGCAGGTTTATGATTGATCCCAGCTCTGCAATCAACAATTGCTGACTGACTGATTATTCAGCTACAGAAGAGTACATGACAACATAACTAATAATTCAGTAAATTTAGGACAACTCATTCAGTCAATCCAGCCAATTTTGTGCCTCCAGAAGATCTTCCTCTTTGTAATTTGTGTGGGTTGCCTAAATGGGCCTGGATGCAATAGTTACTTGCTTTGGGCACTGAAAGGACAATCAGTGAGAAGGAAAAGTTGATTTCTCCAATAGTCACATTAAAAGTGCTTTAAGGAACTTGGGGTTGGGGTTCAGGGATGAATTTCTACAGATACAGTGAATATTTATAAACATAAGGAATGACAAAGATAAGTACCATTGTGGATGATGGCTTGTCCTTGGAATCAGAAAAACCTGGATTAAAGTATTACCTCTGAAACATACAAGCTGAATGAGAAAGAGCAAGTCACCACCTATCAGTGCCCCCAAACAATACTTTAAGACTCAGCAAAGAGATGAGTTACTGACCTGCATAGAAGGAGTTTTATCACCAGCAACACCCTCTATACCAAAAGAACTACATCTCAGGGACAAAAAAAAATGAGAGAAAAAACTCATATACTGGATCAGACAAATGGTGAAACAATATTTCTAATAATGCTACCAAGGAAACTGTTAAAACAGATATTTGTAGTGCCATCATTTTGAACTAAATTTTGTAGATGTGTCATTACATCAGTTCCATCTTTGGTATTTAAAAAAATATGGTATTGGTCAGTACAACATGGTAATAGTTTCTCAAAATCATTAGGCAAGTAAAATTGCTATTTTGCCTCCCCTCACTCTTTGCCTTCATATTTTTTGCTGCATTGCTAACTGCCCTTTACCAAAATTAGAGTTGAGAGAAAAGAAATGCTTGCCTCTGGCTGGCACACTTACGAGTTCTGTCAAAATTTTGGCCCCATTCAAAAACCACCAAAATTGATAAAAAGGAGAACTTGGCCCTTAAAGATGTAAATTTCTCATTAAACTATATCTACAGGTTGATTCTTATTCATTAATTTAATGCCACATATTTTTATTAAGTATTCACAATGAGCAAGTCACTCTGCTGTATCTGTGGAGATACAAAGACAAAAATAAAACAGACTTCATGTCTTGGGAAGGGGTTCCACGTGTGGGGGGGGGTGGCAAGGGGGTCAGGTAATGTGGTTTCTCAGAGATTATCTGCTAAAGTATGTGAAGCCTTAGGCCTCAGCTAGGTGACCTTGGGGGAAAAAAATGAAACTCTGGAAATCCCCTTGTCACCCCACCTGCCAAATAAGGGAATGTTAACAGAACAGCCAATCAATTTAAAAGATTACATGAGGAAGGGGAGGGTTGTGGTTTTCACGTGGTTTTCGGCTATATAACCCAGCTTTGGCTTCTATATGGCGGCCTCCTCTCCCTGGATTTATTTTCCAGTGACTGGACCACCCGCTTCTCATGAGATTCTAATAAAACTTTCTACCTTCACTTTGAGAGGTCTCCAAATAGTCAATTTGGGTTAGGGTCTCTGTACCCCACACACACATTTGGTTCAATGGAACACTTCTATCCCCAGGGTTCAGGCAATTACTTTAGTCAAAACATATTCAATTACTTCCTGGTAAAAACGTTATCCAAAAGGTGGTTTTTGTTTGTTTTGTTTTGCTTTTAAGCAGCATATGAAAAGTTTCCATGAATTCTCATAGGACCTGCTGCCTAATTCATAAGGCAGTTCTTCTATATGCCTTGCCCAAAGGGTCCTACAGCTGGATTTCAAGTCACTTGAGAATAAATTTATCTAAAACTTCCCCTGTCTGTTTTATAGTGTTCAGAGAGCAAGGATAAGGCATCAGTCTGACCAGGGTCTGCACATTATTGTACTGGCCTACAATGTTTTGCTTCAAAGTGCTTATATTCTATTGGGGTTTAGGTGATAACAAGATGCACCCAAATATGAATATACAATTAATTTTTTAAAGTAGAGAGTACTAAAAATTGGGGATCAGGAAAGGTACCAAGTGGGAATTGGCACCTGGGCCATGCTTTAAAGGAAGTTAGGGATTATAAAAGGTAAAAGTGAAGATGGATTATGTTCCATATATGGTTTTTCATGAGTTGAAATAATGAGAAAAAAATCAACTATTCACCAACCCTCTAGTCATGAATTTATTGTCAATAGCTCTTACCCTGAATTCTCATGGTAGAAAACATGGACAAATGGACCAATCCTTATTTTGATAGGTTATGTCTCAAGAATTAGATGTGTTATCAATCAAAATTTATCAAGCACCTACTGTAAGTGATAAGTACTGTGAATACAAAAAGATGTTAAAGTCTGTGCCTTCAAGTAGCTTTACGGTCTAACAAAGAAAACAACATACAAATATGTACAGAACAAACCTTATACAAGATGAATAGGAGATAATTCACAGAGAGAAGGCATTTGAATTAAGAGGGACTAGAGGAAGCTTCCTGTAGAAGGGGGGAAGCCAGGGAAATCAGTGGGGAGAGCATTGAAGGCGATGCCCAAAACTGAGAAATGGAGTGTCCTGTTGGTTGATTTTGTTATTGTTGTTCATGTTCATCTGTTCAGTCATATCCAACTCGACATGACCCCAAGGAGTTTGTCCGTGGAGATTTCTTGGCAAAGATACTGGAGTGCTTTACCATTTCCTTCTCCAGTTTGTTCCCATTTTACAGATGAGGTACTGAAGCAAATAAGGGTTAAGTGATTTGTCCAAAGTCACACAGCTAGTAAGTGTCTGAGGCTAGATTTAAACTCAGATCTTCCCTAACTGCAGACACACTGCCACATTCATTGTACCTCTTAGTAGCCCTATCCTCATTTTTCAGATTAAAAAAAAAAACTAAACTAGATGAGAAAGATACTACCTAGGGAAAAACCGTGTACTTATCCACTGTGCTGGCACATTTGCATCTTTGCTGAGAGAAATTAATTCTGTGTTTTTTCCCCCAGCAGGTACTAACCCATAAGGAGGCAAGTGTTGTATCTAATCCTGTATATTGCTAAAGATATACTCAATGGTTCACAGAAGTGGAAGGGAATTTCTATACAGTGTTGAGGCAACAGTGTTTTAGCAGTGCAGATAAAGTGGTAAAGATAAATGCTTACACAATAACACACTTTAACTCATTTGTAGAAAGTGTTGGTCATTAGAGACAGTCAAAAGAGATACTATACTGTGAATTACAGGACCTTAAATATCCATTTAACTGATCACTGACTTGTTAGAGGTGAGATGGTGGGTGGAGCAAAAAGGATCACAATAAATAATAGATAACAAATTCTAGACTTGTCAGCAGTGATTTCACGTGTTATGTTCACTTAAGACATAAAGGAAATGACAAAGGCATGAATAGAATAAAAGCTAACTTAACAAAATCTGGTTTTTATATAGCCCAATAGCACTGAATCTCAAAGGGCTCCAAAGCATAGATTTCAACTTCAAGCCAACCTGCATGGCTAGATTTCATTTATTATCATTATGGGTTTTTTTTAAATCTAAAAAAAATGTTGGCACTTTCATTTTTGTAGTCAGTATTTTTGCATCACTTTTTAATCTTTATGAAGATCATAGACCCCAGTAAATTCCATAAGAGGAGGTATCTTGATCAGAATGTGGGAGACCCACAACCAAACATGAGACTGCTCCTAATCCTTTCTGTGCCAGAGAGAACAATGGAAACTGAGTAGGCAGACTAGGCCAGTAAAGTCTCCTCTGTATGGAAGCCCAGAGCTATTATCTAAAGCTCTTCTGCTGGTCCCATGTAGTAGAGCCATCAAGTGTAACTATTATGTGATATCATTATTATTACCATTTATGAATGTTATCGTTGATCACGCCAACAATTCCATTTTTATTGAAAGCCCATTATGTTCATCCCCAGCAGTAGACAGTGGGGAAGGCAGATTATTTCTGTCCACAGAAATAATCTCTGCATGGTGCTTTTAAAATTGAAATGGAAAGGCAGAAAAATACTGAAACCAGGAGAGAAAAAGGAGGAAAGGAAATGTACTCCAGGGAGCAGAAGAATGTGATAATCACTAGAATATGGTAATGTCTAGCAAAAGTTCATCCACCACAATGTAATAAAACTGTGCGTCTTGAAAATGTAGCTCCTGACAGAGTGCAGGAAAAAAATCTTATTTACCAGGTAAATTGGAGTAATATTGAGGAGCTATGATACAGAGACAATTGGGAACTGGGAATTGAATGTTCAACATGCACACGCATGCACACCACTCACAGAGTCACAAACACAAAATGATAAACCCCGAAGTGATGAATTCCAGGGAAAATGAAAGAGACATTATCAAGCAACCCAAACTCTTTAAGTTGTCTATGACTTGTTGCTTGCAAAAGCCATTAAAGATGATGATGTTATATAAAGCATATCAGAAATTCAAGTAATCAGTTTCTCTCCTAATGGAACTATAAATCCCAATAGCCCTGACATCATGATGCTGATCAAGTCAACATTTGGCAAATAAAGAGAAAGGAGCTTTTATAGGATTGAGTCAGTAATGTAAAATCCATATTCAGGCAGAAATCTCAAATGAGAGCCTTCACAATGGTTAGGCTTTGCCATGTTCATCTTACTAGCTAGCTGAGAGGCTAATGGCCCAATCACAGCAATGTTTCTTGTTGCTTCATTTGCTATAACATTCAGGGTGAGAAAAAAAATATCAGAAGACATATGCACTCCCAGGGCTTGAAAATCCCAGTCACCTGGTGACTGCTGGGAGTGAGCTTGTCTTCTGCTGATATAACCAAGGAAATAAGAAAATTTTTCTCTGTTGGCAGAATGTTTCAGAGCCATTCCTGGTCAGTAATGTGTGTAGTTCAGAGATCATGATAATGTTCATGCTAGGTCATGCCCATGCTCCATACTACTCAATCTTTCTGACTCTGTCTCTGGGGAAAACAAAATAAAACAAAACATAAAAAAGCAAATTTTGTCAACATGCATAATTATCCACCAAGGCACAAATCTCAAAAGGTTAGGGGGTCTTCATTTGCCACTACTACCACCCCTACAACACCACCATACACACACACATAATTTCTCTAATAGCTTGGAGAATCATAATACTAAAAGGATCCTTAGAGTTCATCTCACCTAGCCCATTATACAATTCCAATCCTCCCTTTAAAACATTCCTGGATGTTTGAATATCTCCAGGGACTGACAGACTCTATCTTATGACACAGCCCTTTCCATTTAGGGACAGTTTTTGTTGATAGAAAGGTTTTCCTTTTATTGAGCACCAAATTTGTAACCTGGTTACCTATAAAAACCTATTAATTAACTTATCTACATTTTTGTGAATATATATGTATATATTTATACACACATACATGCACATATATTTTTGTTGATGTTCCTCAAAAATAATACTCCATTTCTCATCTCTGTGCCTATGTACTAGTTGTCCGCAATGCCTAGAATGCATGCATTCTGTCCTTTCCTCTGCTGCAAAGAATTCCTTAGAGATTCAACTTCAGCTAAATCTTTCATAAGAAACCTTTGGTCATTCCTCTCTTGCTCCAGCTGTTGGTTCCCTCACTCCCCAAATTACCTCATATTTATTTTGTATTTATTTTCTGAATATTCTTATATGTTCTTATTGTCTTCCCAGTAGACTGTAAGTTCTCTGAGGGCAGAAACTTTTCCATTTTTTGTCTTTGTAACTCCAGCACCTAGCACCACATTTTAGACACAGTGGGTACTAAACTTTAAGTTGGTGGTGTTTGATATGGAAGTAAAATTCACTTGTTTTCATTCCCTAATGCCTCACCATAACTCTTCTCATTTAATGAATTCACCATCTACAATCCTTCTGTCTTCTTTTTGTTTGTTTGTTTCATTTAGTTTTTGTTTTCATTTTCGTTTTCATTTTTTTGGAGACAATCGGGGTTAAGTGACTTGCCCATAGTCACACAGCTGGTAAATGTCCGAGGTCGAATTTGAACTCAGATCCTCCTGACTCCAGGACTGGTGCTCTATCCACTCCGTGTAGCTGCGGTAATCCTTCTATTTTCTAATACAATTATTATTTGTAGCAATAAGTTCACATTTTTCCACATAAAATGACCAATTGTTTATTCCTGACTTAAGACTGTACTTAATCCAAAAGATTAAGAATAGGGAATGTGTTTTTTGATTCCACATTTCACATTAAAGTTTAAGATTGAATATTTTTAAATCCCTGCTATATGAACCATGGGGATAGATTTTGTAGTTTTTCTTTGAGGTAGCACATTCATATTGCCAGGATTTTTACTCAAACTCCTAGAACTTCTAGAAAGTGCCTATGATTTGATAGATTTTGTAGTTTTTCTTTGAGGTAGCACATTCATATTGCCAGGATCTTTACCCAAACTCCTAGAACTTCTAGAAAGTGCCTATGATTTGTCCCTAACCAAAGCCATGCTTCCTGAAATGATAAGGATGTGGGTTACTCAGTCATCACCTCTGCCCTTCAGAAACTCCACTTTCCACTCTTTTAATTAATTATCCATTGAACTTTTTTTTTGTCTTTTATTCAGTTTTTTGACTCCACTCTCACTTTGACCTGATAAATTCTAGTCTGGATTCTAAAGGTGCCACAAAATAACCTTGTATTAAAAGCCACTATAAATTTCCAGAGAAAGGGGACTGTAAATACCAACTAAAGAATGAAAAAGTCTCTGAAATTAGTTATATTGTAAGCCAGTAAAGACAAAACAACTTCTATGATCTGTAGGCACAAATGCAAAAAATCCCATTCTTAAATTCTGTCTTCTTCCCTACTGGATAGTTGACTTATCCCAACAAGACAGGAGAATCAAAAACACATGGAAATTCATCTGACCAATATAGATAAGGCATTTAAGATGATAAATTTATTCTATATTATAAATTCAAATTCAAACTATAATTACTTTCTTATATAGCAGTTTGTCAGTTAACTGGATTTGTAAAGTATTTTTCCCATAGGACATAGTTTTTCCTCATTACTTCCCTAGTGACATAGGTAGTGAGAGTGTCATTATCCCAATTTTAATAATGAAGAAATTGGATTTCAGTGTCATGTTCCCATAGCTAGTAAAAAAAAAAAAAAAGACCCGAGACTCAAGCCCAAACGTGAACTGGATTCAGAACTTTTTTTCATTTCTACCCTATGGCAGTCCAAAATTTATATTTAGTAATTAGTATTTGTAAGATATTTTACACATTATAGTTCTTTAAAATAAGAAGTATGAAGTTGAAACAGTCATTTCTGGTAATCTCTCCATTGATCCTGCCTGATAAAGAAACAAACCTAGAAATGTTCCTTGTCACATGGCCTTTCAGAATGATGGCATGGCAAACTCAGGGGTTTGATTCAAGACTGTGCCATTCACAGAGCAGTAGGAATCCATCTACCTTCCACATTCATCTCAGTCAGTTGGCCTGTTTCCTCTTGTTAAGAGTTTACTGGTGACTTCAAATGTTTCTGCTAGATGTAAATCTTCTAAAAATTGATCACATATTTCAGACAGGTACTTCTGCCCTTTGGAGATTTGGCATTTCAGAGTCAAGATATTCATCTCCAAATTCCATATTGAGAACATTTGTGGCCACCACTGCCATTATTTCTCCCAGGAAGCCACGTTACAGAGCATCTAAGAAATTGGAAGGAGAAATAGGACTAAGAAGGAATACTACAAGAATAAATGTCTGCTTTTGATTCTAGGCAGTGCTTGACTATATCTGAGCTGAGAAAATCTAGAGTTTACAGATGAAGACAGAAGGGATTTGCTTCACTATGCAGAAAAATTGTCTTCATTCTATCTTTCCTCACTCTGATAGCAGCGAGAAGTAGTTTGGTGAGGCACCTGAAGAAGTTATGGGTTGGGGGAGATTCTTAGAAATAGATGTAATGAATTGTGTGCTTGCCAACACTACAACATGGGAACTTAAGACTAGCTAGGCAAATTAAGCTTACTGGTCTACCTTGAGCAACATTCCCGGACAGTGGCACCAGGGATGATGTTGTGGAGAGGCCCACTTACCTTCTGAGAGGTTAGCTTCAAAGGTTTAGTATTGTACCACCAAAATGATTTGTCTTCCTTAGTGGAGTCTAATAGGTACATGTTGTAGTAAAGGGGATATTGGAGGAGTCAGAAATTCGTGGTTTTATTTATGACTATCACTAAAACATTGGGAAGTCTCTCAGGGGCTATTTCTAGAGCTTGGTGTCATCATCCTTAATTATTTAGATGAACTCTAAGGTGTTGTTTCCAACCCTAAAGTCCTTTGATCTCTGACAATAAAGCATGTCCATTCCCTCATGTCCCAGGTTCATCAGGGCTTAAATAGGGTGTGTCAACATAGTAAATACAATTTATTGGGGCAGGTTGTTTAATTATTTTGTGTTTAATTTTTCTGTTCTTATACTGAACTAAATCCCAATATTCTTCCTTTGTAGATTTAATTTAAAAGACTTAATTCCATTTCACAGTCCAGAAAAATGTAAGCAGCTTGAAGATAAGACTTATTTACTTATTTATTCTGTGGTCTTTGTATTACTCACTCAGCAAATGTTTACTAAGTACCTACTGTGTGCCAAACTATTGTGGGGGATAAAAATGCATAGCATAAAACAATCCCTATTCATGATTGTTTCATTTTTTGTGTTTGTATCTCCAGCACCTAGTAAAGTGCCTTTACATGGCAGGCATTTGATAAATGTGTATTAATAAATTGAATAGTTGGAAGATATATTTATTATGATAAATGGAGATTTCTGTTTTTATGTTTTAGCTACATAAAAATAATATGGAAATTCATATCCCATTGCAAGTATTTTTAGTATTTACTAGACATGAGAGAATCCTCTGTCCTATGTCTACTTTAAATTTTCTTTTCCCTCCATCCAAGGTACTGAAGCATGCTCATTGTCAACCTGTACTAAACACACCCTAAAACTTAAGATGTTGATATACACCAGTCTCTGAAGTGGTGTAAAGGGTGTCGTCAGAAAAAAGTGTACTAGCCATATTATGAGAGCAAAGGAAAACTGATGAACAATCCATGAAGAATGTCAAGAGAGATAAATAAATATCCCAAAACTTTGGGTAGATCCTCTTGAGGAGGGTTTAAAAAAAGACATAGGTGAGAATTATACATGGGAAAAAAGGATGGATGAGTTGGAATATGAATCATTGGAGGGAGAACCCACATTAATAAGACCACAGATCCATTGAAATTCCAATGACAACAACATTCTTACTTAGAAAATCACATATTGAGAACTGCAAGAGACTTTAGAGACCACATAATCCAATCCCTTTGTTTTACAGAGGAAGAAATTGGAATCCAAAGAGATTAGAATGACTTGACTAAGGTCACATGGTTAGTAAACATCAAAGTGGATTTTGAACCCATTCTTCTCTTCTCTTCCTCAATTTCAAAACCCTAGATTTATCTTTGACTCACTAATCCCCTTCTTCCTACATGTCCTTGCAGTCAACCACATCCTGGAGTATTGGGCTCATGCCATGTTTATATTCTGTAGGCCTTCAAATTTAAGACAATAAACCATTGAGTTGACTGAACATTTCTCTTTAACTAGACAAAGTGAGCATTCTAGAGTCATGAATCCAAAAACATCTCTAAGAACCTGCAATGGATTTGACCAAGTGACAGACATTCAACTGATATTCCATTGAATGAGCATAAATGTAACTTTTAGATAGGGATTTGCTTGGAGAATGTAACTGAAGGATTTCTAATTACAAATTGTGCACAGCATTTAAGTTATTATTGAGATATTGCAGCCTTAGTAACCAATGTATTCCTACAGCAGTTTTAGTTACTGATTTGGAAGTCCTCAAATTAGGTGATTTTCAAGTATGCTAACCTCATTGAAAACCAGATGCCAGAGTAAATGTATCATTAAATAAAGCAACTACTGGAAACTATAGCCGAGTGAATCACGTGATTTGCAAAAAATTGTGGTTAAAGAAAAATGGCAGTCATGTTCTAAAGAAGAAAAACAGCACTTTGAGATTAAGAAATTGTTTTACAAAATTTTGTAACACCACATGATCAATAAATTACATTTTTATGTAACATAATATCCACTTGAGAAATCACTGCCATGAGCAGGCATCAAGGCTTAATTGTAGCTTGATTTTTTTTTAAAGTTGAGGTATTTGATGACAGAAAATCAAGAAACAGCCAATAATAGTAGCTACCATTTATATAGCACTTTAAGACTTGCAAAGCATTTTACAAATATTGTCTCATTTTTATCTTCACAATCATTCTAGAAAGTCATGTCATTATTATTTTAATTTTATAATTGAGGAAACTGAGACATGTAGAGGACACACAACCTGTTAAGTGTGTAAGGCAAGATTTGAACTCAGGTCTTTCTGAGTCTTGGTCCTGCATTTGTACCACCTTACTGCCTCTAGTAGAAAAATCGATGGACCTGTAGTCAAAAGGCATGGGTTTAAATCTAACTCTTTAACCACTTGTGTATCACAACCTATCTGGGCTTCACTTTCTTCCTTTGTAAAATGTAAGACTCAGTGATTTCTAAGGTTCGTTCCAGTTTAATTTAAAATCTAGGAAAAAGGTAGTGTGGTTCAAGGCTACATTGCTCCATTATTTTCTCATATGATGTCTGAAGTGTATAGGGTGCTCAAGGAGGACTAGCCCCTCTGGTGTGAAAAGTTCCCTCTTTTAGGGGAAGCTCATCTACCTTTGGTGTCTTTTGGGCATTCCACACTCACCTGTGATTGCCAGTAAACCAACTTGGCAGATGGGCCAAACCAGGTTGAAGGTTGATGGCTTCACACCAATCAGTGAGTTAGGAGGAGTCTACTGCTAGCCTGTGAAAACCTCCCCCTGGCAGAATGGGTGGATAAGAACAATTTGTTCCTATGGCCATGAAAGTGGCTGAAGCAGGTGCTACATAGCACTTAGAGCTTGGTCAGACATCGAAGGTACCAAAGTAATACACTGCATCTTGGGTCATTGCCAGTTGTCCTGACTTTGGTTTCAATGACTTTGGAAGAGAGAGTGAGACTGACCACTTTATGCTGCTCTCCCTCACTTCAATCCAATTCATGCATGAGTCAAGATTCACCCTATGATATCATTGGTCCTCTTCAAAAGCAAAAGACAAAAATCAACAATATATGACATCTATACAAGCCAAGTGAATTAAAGAAAATAATGGTCCAGGAAATTTGATTAATGAAGATGTTCAGTCTCAATAATCTAGTCTTAGGTGAACCAGCACCTATTCCAAGGTGGGTATGTTCAGTCTTGGAGGCAACTTCATGAATTCTAGCAGTTCAGAAGTACAATGAGAGGTCTAATTGACTGAGATAGAGGCCAAAAATGACTGGCAATAGAGGAGAAGCCTCTGGCAATTACTTCAGTTTTCTTGGAGAGCAAGACCACCAACAAAAAGATTGCCCCATTTTATCAGCAGATGCTACGCCAGCAATTTTGTGAACAGTGACAAACTGAAGTAAAATCTAAGATGTCCAATTAGCATTCCTGTAAACTGCTTTATGTTCTGGTGATATTTAAATATCAGCTTCCCAGTAGATTATAATAGTAATGATATTAAGTAATCAAACCTTTTATTGAATTACCTATCTGAAATTTAATTCACATCAATTACTTTTTATGCTTTCCTTCTGCTTTTGGGGGAAAATCCTATCTGTGAATCATAATAAAAAGGAAAAAATAAACTCCATTGTCAAGATCCCAAGGCATGGGACTGTAATGTTAATGAGATTTAAGATTTTCACCACCTATTAATAGGCCTCACATGGAGCCCATTAAGGGAACCTTGCTTGTAGAAAGGCTTTCATACCTTTTGCTAATTTCTAATTAGGCACTGTGTCTAGAGGGTTGTGATGCCTTCCGGATCAGAAAAGTATATATATACTCTAAGTTGGTATTTTGCTTTTGGCTTATGGGAAGGATCTTGTGATTCCTGGTTGAGATTCTGAGTGGCCATATGTTCAGAGCTACCTGACTGCTCAGATGTAAAGACTCTCTCTATCCAGGGATATATGTAAAATTTATAGCAATATTGCTTTGATTCAGGAAGTCAGAGCCCTGTCTGTTAGTCTTTATTTCTGTGTTGTATTTTCTCTGAAGTTCAGAGTTGTGATGTTTTCCCTGAATTAGTGAATATAATTTAAAAAGATTGTTGATCTCTTAAACAGCTAGCTTTCCTAGTAAAGCAGATCAAAGAACCTGTGCTAGCAGCTATCCTAGATATGCCAGTGTGGTTGCTGATATAGAGACCTAATGAATCAAAAAATACGGGAAGAGGAAGCCTGGTCCCCTCTCATTAGAGTTCAGCTTGCCCTGGATTGAACCTGGTCTAAACCTCATGCCTGGGTACAATACTGGGATTAGGCATAATGCTTCACCTTTGTGGATCCAGGAGAGCTTCCTCAAGGGTAGACTTAAGTACCATTTTCATTGTGTTGTGAACAAATGGAAAGACCATCAGAGAAACATTCCTAGATTAACAGGCCTTAAAGAGCATTGCATGGAATATTGGTGATTCATAAATAAATATTTCTCATCTAATTCCTTCACCTTTT
Source organism: Petaurus breviceps papuanus (assembly GCF_028583685.1). Taxonomy (NCBI): domain Eukaryota; kingdom Metazoa; phylum Chordata; class Mammalia; order Diprotodontia; family Petauridae; genus Petaurus; species Petaurus breviceps. The sequence continues at coordinate 40,544,967 of NW_027186473.1, forward strand.
ATTGGTAAAAATCCCACCCCAAATTTTGTTTTAAAAAACTCTTACTTTGGGGCAGCTAGATAATACAGTGGATAGAGTACCAGCCCTGGAGTCAGGAGGACCTGAGTTCAACTAGCTGTATGACTCTGGGCAAATCACAACTATGATTGCCTCAAAAAAAAAAATCCCCTTACTTTGGGGTTGAGAGAAACAGACAAGGCTAAAAAAGTCTTCCCCTCCCATTTGTGAATGAAGATATAATATAAATGAAATATATATATATATTCATATATATATGAAAAAATATAAATGAAGATTGTCCCTATTTTTAAATGATATTGAAGTTATCTTGGTAATAATAGCTTGCATTCATATTATACTTTAAGGTTTATAAACAATTTTACAGTCCTTTAATCCTCACAACAACCCTGACATGTGACTGATATTATCCTTTCCATTTTTCAGAAAAGGAAACTAAGTTTGAAGGATATCATGAGTCTTGCCCAGGTCATATCCCTGATACACAAGGCAGGATTTGAACCTGGGGTTTCCTGACATATGGTCTTCTCCAAGCTTCCTGTACGGTAATGAACTGCAAAGCAGATGAGTCTAACTACAAGGCTATGTAACTGCAAAACACTGAGAGATGAACTTGAGTGAAATTAAGTAAGCTATTTGGGGGACAAACAACAATGAACCTGTGAGTTCTTTGATGTGAGCACTCCCTCCCCCACTGCAGATGGCATCTCTTTTGTGATCCTTCATCCTATGTGATAGTTTTCTTTCTCTTTCTCTAAGTCCTTCAAACAGGGTTCATCCAAAGCACTGAAAACCCTACAGTGCTTCTTCTAATACGTCATAAACAATGGAAAAATACTAGGAGTGTTTACCAGGTATTCCCAACTCAATAGACAACTGATTTACTTTATATTTTTGTTATCAAATATCACACACAAAATGTTGAGTTTTCAGCCACTAGTAATCACACAGGAACAGAATCTGTGCTGTAGTGAATAATAACAACAAAAACAAAAGGTATCAATTTCAAAAAATGAAGACCTCTTTGCAGGAAAACAGTGGTTTCATTTTGTCTTTCTGTCTTCAGTGCCTAGAGCTTGTTAGGAACTTAATTATTTGCTGAATTTAATTAAGTTTTTAGGATGTTCCAGTATAGGCAATTATTTCGAAAGTGAGATGCATTTGCTAATGGATAGTTATGTAAGGATAGAGTTAACTGACACCTAGGGCATGGTTGGACCACAGTAGAGAAAAGGACAACCAGTTGTATATTTGTTGCCAATAAAGTGTGACTTTCCCACTGCATGAGTGATCATAAAGTTGAATTGGGTTGGAAATCCATAGAATTGGGTGACGGGCCAAATGCTAAGCCAAATTGTGTCAAATATTTATATCATGAAGTTTCAGTGTTACTCAGTAATTATGGAGCTGTACCCACTGAAGAAGATGAATTGAGAACTAACAGAAATATTATTAAAATATATAAAACCATGAAATTCTTAGATAGGATGACAACATCCTCGTTCCCTGTATATTGGAAGGATAGACACAGGAGGTAGACTCTGAAGGTGTTTTAACAGAAATAAGTGAAAGGACTGTTTTATGCAGAAGGAGAAAGAACAATACACAGACTATATGTTTAAGATGACATAATAAATGAAGAACTCTCAAAAATTTGGGGTAACAGATGTACTGGGGATTATAGCTCAGTCACATAGTAAGAATGATGGACCATCTGACTTACAGAGTAAATCCCATGTAAGAATAAAAATGACCATCTAAGAAGCCAGAAACATGACAATAAGTCATTAGTCTGGTTGTTTGGACTGAGATGGAAACAGTGGGACAATTCATCAGTTCTAGTTGATTGGTTTTATGATCATGCTGAATGACAGTAAATGTGAATGGATGAATGTATGCATAATATACCATGCCTATAGAGATAAATAAATGCATATTAAATCCCAGCACTAGCACAGTGACTGGATCACAATAGAAGCTTAATAAATGCCTGTTGTCTTACTTAATTTAAGAAATGCATTACCTTTACCAAATATCATACAAATTTCTTAGTCTAGCATTCAGATATCTTCAAAATTTGGACCCAATTAAATTTATTGACCAAATTTGCTCAACACAAAACCTAAATCCTAGAGCATCTGGGCAATGCATCATTCCCGGTATGTGCATTTAAATCAATTTCCATTTAAAGGAGAAAATTACTTTTTAAAGTTTTGTTGACATGTTTTATTTTTACATTGCAAATATTTTCATATTACCTCACTCCATGAGAGGTCTCATTTAACAAAGTAATATAGTCAAGCAAAACTAACAATAAAATAACCTTATCTAAAAGTGCATATAATATTCCACATCTGTATCATCCTTCTAGACTCTCTCTTACTAAAATACATTTTTTAAATGAGCAGAAATCCATTCCCTCTACCTTTCATCCCTACCCCATTGAGAAAAAAAGAGGGAAAAAAATTTCTTGTAACAAATAAGCATCATCAAGAAAAAGTAAATTCCCTCATTGACAAGATATATGGAAAATATATGCATCTATATTATGTATATCTTTGTAGGTAGCCTCCCAAGTATTTTATATATTCTATAGTTATTCTGAATTGAATTTCTCTCTCTTTCTGAGTATTTTGGTATTATATAGAAATACTGATAAATTGTGTGGATTTATTTTATATCCTGCAAGTTTACTGAAGCATTTTTCAATTTATTTTCATTGACTCTTTAGGTTCTTTAAGAACACCATCATATCCTCTACAAAGAGTGATAATTTTGGTTCTTTTTTCTTTTTACTGTTTTTTTTCTCTCAATTTATTTTTGTTTTTTGTTACAATAACTAATATTCCTAGAGTTATGGCAAATAGAATTAGTTACAGTAGAAATCCTTGCTTCATCTCTAATACTTATTTCTACTGACTGATTTTCTTTTCTTTTTTTCTCTTTTTGCTTTTTGGAGGGCAATTGGGGTTGAGTGACTTGCTGAAGGTCACATGGCTAGTTTTTGTGTGTGTATTAAGTGTCTGAGGCCAGATTTGAACTCAGGTCCTCCTGACTCCAGGGCCAGTGCTCTATTCACTGTGCCACCTAGCCACCCCAACTTATTGATTTTCTGTTTACTTCTCAGCCTTCTCTAAACCATGCCTTCTCCACTCAGACTATTATCTCCCTCTCCTACTCACTACAGGAACCTCATACTCTGACCCAGGAATCACTCTGAGCTCTCATTGATGAACTTTCACTTTCTGTAGCCTAGATTCTGATCTTGACCACACTTTTCAGGCCATCTCCACACTTTGCCACTCTGATCCTAGGACTCTCTTCTATAGATTTCCTTTACATGATATTTTGCCCCATTCGAATATAAGCTCTTTGTGAATTGTCTGGTTTGATTGTATTTATTAGTGCTTAGCAGTGTCTGGCACAGACCCAGTATATAATAAAAGCTCTATCCTCAATCTTTTTAACTCAGTTCAATAAGAATAATTAAGCACCTCCTATGTGTTGGGTAATGGGAGTTGGATTTTGATCTAATTTTATTTTTTTGCAAGTGAAGAGTCAATTGGAGGGAGATTGTCAGTAAATTGTTCTTTTGGTAAAAAAAAAAAATAGAGATTATTAATGGGAGGAATTAGAAGGATGATGAGAGGAAAGGACCCTAACTTCATTGGTATTCTAACCATGTCTAGGAAATGCAAAGGAGAATGCCAAGAAATTGGATGGCGATCTGGTGATAAACTCTGAAGAGTATATATAGACAAAAGTCATAGGGAATAGGCAAGAATGGATGGGTTGCCACATTAATAAGATCATATACCAAATTGACTATAATATTCAAAAGAAAGTGAATGAAAAGTGTTCTCTATTCTCAAAGTGCTTACATTTCAGAATAAATGTCTCCAGAGTGGTTGTGCTGACCTCATTGTATATCTGTGAAACCTGGACAGTATACCAGTGCCAAGTAAAGAAACTAAATTGCCTCTATTTGAATTGTCTTGGGAAGATTCTGAAGATCACCTGCCAAGGTAAGGTACCAGATTATGAAGTCCTTTCCTCAGCTGCACTGATAAGCATTCAAACGCAACTACAGAGAGCACAGCTTTGATGGGCTGGCCACTGTTGTGCAAATGCCAAAAGTACATTTGCCTAAAAGACTGCTGAAAACTCACATAAGGCAGCTGATCATATGGAGGTCAGAAAAAGTGAAACAAGGACACTCTCAAAGTCTCTCTGAAGAACTTTGGAATCAATTATGAGACATGGGAGACATTTGCAGAGGACCACCCCAGCATGGCATGCCCACATCAAAGAAAGTGATGCTCTACAAGCAAAGCCAAATTGTAGTAGCTCAAATGAAATGTAATGCTCAAATTTAGAGTTATCTCCACTCCAACTGTTCTTGTGGACTATTTGGGCCCAATCTGTGGTAGAGGCTTCTGAGCTTCCATTGGTCTGGTCAGTCACAGTCAGACACATTGAACCTTGATCCCATGCCATTTTGGTCCTTTTCAAGAACAGACAACAACCATGAACCAACCAACATTACAGGAGAATAAATATGTGATAATTATGGCATCAGTCACATACTGAAGAAAGTAATGTTTTACAGTAAAGGTACATGTTTATCTTTATTATACAGAAAGTTCCTTGAAGTCAGGGAACCTTCAATAGCTATCTCTCTATCCTAGCAATTGGGGCAAGAACTCACTATTTGACAAAAACTGCTGACAAAAATGGAAAGTAGTCTGGCAGAAACTAGTCATAGACCAACATCTAGTACTATATGCCAAAATAAGTGAAATGTGGGTATGTAATTTAGACATAAAAGGGGATATCATGAGCAAATTAAGGGGTCATGGGGATAGATATACCAATCTGACCTACGTATTGTGGAAGAGTTAATGACTAGACAAGAGAAAGAAAGGGTCATGGAAGTAAAAGGGATAATTTTGATTACATAAAATAAGTAAGTATTTGTGTAAGCAAAACAAATGCAGCCAAAAATTAGAAGAAAAATACAGGAAACTGGGGAGGGGGAGGGATTATATTGAATTTCTCTGACAAAGTTCTCATTTCTTGAATATATAGGGAATTGAGCCAAATTTATAAAAAATAAAAGCCATTCCCCATTTGATAAATGGTCAAAGGCTGTGAATAGGAAGGTTTCAGAAGAAGTCAAACCTATTAATAGTCTTATGAAAGATTGCTCTAAGTCAATAATAATTAGAGGAATGAAACTCTGAGGTACTATCTTATACCCATCAGATTGGCTAAGATGATGAAAAATGAAAATAACAAATCTTAGAAAACGAAAGCATAGATACACTGACAAACTGTTGGTACAGTTCTGAACTGATCCAAATATTGAGAACAAGTTGGAACTATTCCCAAAGGGCTATAAAACTATGCATACCCTTTCACTCAGCAATGCCACTAATATTATATCAAATTATATTAGATCAAAGAAAAAAGGACCAATATGTACAGAATATGTATACAGCAGTTCTTGTGTTGTCAAAGAATTGGAAATTGAGGGGATGCACATCAATCAACTAGGGAATGACTGAACAAGTCATGGCATACAATTGTGACAGAATACTATTATACTGCAAGAAATGATGAAGAGGATGGTTTCAGAAAAACCTGGAAAGACTTATGTAAATAGATGTGATGAGAAGTGAGCAGAATGAGGAGAACAGTGTACACAGTAACAGCAATATTATAATGATAATCAGCTGTGGAAAACTTTGCAAATCTGACTAATGCAAAGATTCAGGAATTCCAGAGGACACATCATGAAACATACTCTCCACCTCCAGTAAGAGAATTAATAGACTCTAAGTGAAGATTTAAGGACAAACTTTTCTCTTTACTTTTCTTGCTTTTTTTCCCTACAACATGGCTTCATATGTATAATGAATATCAAATTTTTGCCTTCTCAATGGCTAGGGGAGGGGTGTGCATAGAGAGAAAATTTTAAACTGAAAATAAAGATTAATTTTTTTTTAATCGTCTCTATAGTCCTAGCAGGAGGTAACACATATAGCCCCTCATTCCTGGACCTCTCAACCTTCTCATTTTCATGTCCTAGCTATACTAGCTTCCATAAAATTTTGGCAAACATCTCACCGTGTGTGAAAACCTTTTCACTATCATTCTTAATCTTAGTATGGTCCCTCTGAAATTAACCCAAATTTATCCTGTATATGTCTCATTTGTACACAGTTTTTTGCATGCTGTCTCTCTCATAAAATTGGGAGGTTCTTGAGAGAAGCTATTTTGGGGAGGGATTAGGGAGAATCTTTGTATCCCCCGCACTTAGCAAAATGTGTGGTACATAGTCATCTGGGGCCATCTCCATTCAACCTGATATATATCTTGGCTCAGATTGCTCTGGAAGAGAAAGTGACATTGGTGACTTTGCACAACCCTCCATCACTTAAATCAATTCACTTTCAAGTCATGGCATCATCCTCCTGATGACATGATATTCTTTGAGAACAAAGTACAAGTAACAACAACAACATAGTAGGCACTTAATAAGTGTTCATTGACTGACATGTTTAATAAATATTTGTTGAATAAAAGAGTACATGGTAGTAGAGTCTGAAAATGTAAATGACAACTTGTTAAAGCAAGAAAGGGTACCCGAAAACTTATTTCTAACCTTTTGATGTTGAAATCATAAGACACAAGCATTCTTGCATTGCAGGAGAAAAATACTGGATCATTGTATGGGAAAGGGGTAGAAGGATCCATAGAATCATAGTTTTGGAGCTAATAGGACCATGCCAAAAATTATCTTGTCTAAAAAGGAAATCCAAGGGCCAGGGAGAAGCAGTGACCTATTGGAGATCATAGATGCTTAATTTAATCCTATAATCATATTGAAAAGAAAAATCACAATATAATCAAAAACTGATTGTTAGCCACAATTAGCCACCCCTAAATATTAGGGGTTCAAGAAATTAAATAACAAAGAATCAGTGTAACAATAATCTCAGGGCTTCTTGGATTTGTATTCATTTATGCCAATTTCATTACTGTTGTGTTAAGGAAAAATTTCTATTTTTGCGGTTTTTGCATTCACTAACTCCCTTAGATTCTTTTTTGTAGACTTTATCCCTTAATCTTGTGCTGCTGAATGTTCCAAGGGGCCTTAAATCCTAATTATGGCTTATGCTTAAAATCATCAAACATTTTCAGGTCCAGTTGTTTAGGGTCACAAAGGCCTTCCTAGCAATTTCCATCTGTGAGCCAGGTTTTCTCAGGCTGGGGGCCATAATCATAATCAGATGAATGTGAAGACTTGACCTTCAAAGTCAAATGTGTAGGACAGACTCCTGCAGATATTATTTTCAGGGTAGGCAGAGGTCACTACACAGTGCTCCTAGCCCTACAGATCCCACAATTCCCCTCTTCATAATTGGATGCAGCCTAACAATTCAGGAAGAAAGCTATAGAATGGGTCCCAGCTGCAAGAACCTTTGTGAACCAAAATCTAAAGCTTTTCAAATCAAATAGTACTTTAAGACCACAGAATACTAGATATTGAATCACTTGTAGTTTTGTTTTTGTTCATTTCTCTTAAAACTCCACCCTTCCTCTGAGAATATTTCACTACAATTAAGCATACATCAAGATGTTTAGGTTTAATTTCAAAAATTATGGGTAAAACAACTCGTGGTACAAATATGGCCATTCTCAAGCACCAGCAAATCAAAGAAAAGCAAAAATATAGTCCCTGCCCTCAAGTTCACAATATAATGAGGAAGACAGTATACAAACAACTAAGTAAGGAGTAACTAAACAAAATGGTATTGAGGGAAAAGAGGACCCAAGACAGAGTTTTAGGCCATATTCCTAATTAACTGGTGCTATGTGAATGAAGACGTTCAAAAGAAAACTGATGATGATGATGAGATAGGCAGGAGAACCAGAAGAGCACTCTCTCTCTCTCTCTCTCTCTCTCTCTCTCTCTCTCTCTCTCTCTCT
>NW_027186473.1:40553079-40564829 GCF_028583685.1 Petaurus breviceps papuanus
CTCTCTCTCTCTCTCTCTCTCTCTCTCTCTCTCTCTCTCTCTGTCTCTCTCTCTGTCTCGTACACTTTTTTGTTCTCTCTCATACACATATGTACATATGTATACACAAACACAGGCAAACTAGAGAGAAAAGAGTGTTAAAAGAAAGAAGGCTATAGAGAGGTCAAGAAAGATGAGAACTGAGAAATGGGAATTAGATTTGACAAAAATCATTGGTAACTTTGGAAAGAATTTCAGTAAAATAATGAGTCTGGGAGGCAGGATGCAGAGTTAAGAGTGAAAAAAAAAGTAGATGAATCTATTGTAGGAATTCAGCCATGAACAGGAGGACAAATATAAGATGATAAGTAAAGGAGAGGGCCAGACCACATGAAGATATTTTTGAGGATGGAGGAGATTTGGTCATCTTGTTAAAACAGCAGGGAAATGTCTAATTGACTAGGATAGATTAAAGATTAATGAGACTACAGATATGAAAAAGGGAGAAATGTACTGGAGAAGATGGTAAAATCAAATCAATTGCACAAATAAAGGGGTATGCATTGGCAAGAAGAGCCACCTTTTCATATGAGACAGGGTTAAAGGGAGAGAGTGTGGGAAAAATTATATGATCAACACGGATGAGGAGGAGGGGGAGAAAAGAGAACTTAGCAAATGGAATCAATGTTCTCACTGAAATATGAGGCAAAGGGCGCCAAGATGGTGGAGGAGAGACAGCAACCCAACTGAACTTTGCCAAAATTTATCTCCAAAAACTTTAAAATAATGCCTCAAATAAAATTTTGGAGCAGAAGAGCCAACAAAAAGTCAGAGTGGGACATTTTTCAGGCCTAAAGCCCCTAAGAAGTGGGTAGAATAGCTCTGTGACACCAGAGCAGTAGCTGACCCAGAGTGTACCAGCACATATTAGCAGTGGCTGCAACAATGGCAGTAGCAGTAGCACCAGCAGCTTTCAGAGCTCTTAACCCAGAGGTAGTAAAAGGGTTAGAAAACTGGTCAACAAGAGATTACAGGGGACCCTTTGCTGACACTAGATGAAGAGGGTGCTGACTGGCAACACTATTGCCCAAAAGCAGTTCCAGGACAGAGAGGAATGCTGGTAAGTCTGTCATAAAGGAGCAGGGGTCCTGGTCAAAGTTACATTGCAGAGAGGAGTGCTAGCACCTGAAACTATAAGGAAACAGGGGACCTGATCACAGCTCCAGGGCTGTGCTAGCACTTGTGGTGGTAAGGGATCAGGGATCCTTACGGGGTAAAGACCGGAGCACAGATGAAGAGAGCAGTGACCATACCTCCCATCAGGTCACAACACCTTGGAAGCACTGAAAACTTGTAGACCCCCCAAAACTAGCTGTTAAAACAGTAGCACAAAAACCTCTGAAGTTTGGGACAGCACCTCCCTACCTCCAAGTGAACAGAGTGAACTTTAACGTAAAGTTAAAAATCAAGAAATAGGCTGGGAAAGGGAGCAAAAAAAATTAACTTGATCATAAAAAGCTACTGTGGTAGTAGAGAAGACCAAGATATAAACAAAGATGTCAACATTAAGGGAAGAAAATTTACAAATCCTCAAAGAATATAAATTGAACCCAAGCCCAACAAGAATTCCCAGAAGTCAAAAAAAAAAAAGGTAAGAGTAGAAGCAAAATTGGGAAAAGAAATGAGTGGTAGAAGAAAATTATGAAAAGAGAATTAACAACTAAGTAAAAGAGGTACAAAAATGCTGGGGGGAAAATAAAACTTTAAAAAACAGAATTGGTTAATGGCAAAGGAAACACAGAAATTCACTGAAGAAAAGAACTCCCTAAAAAGCAGAATTGGCCAAATGAAAAAAAAATGTAGTCTTAAACCTCACTGAAAAAATAATTTCTTAAAAATTAAATTGGGTAAGTGGAAGCTAAAGATTCCTGAGGCATAAAAAAATAAAATAAAAAAGTTAAAAATTGAAAATACACATAGAAGAAAATGTGTGATATCCCATCAGAAAAACAACTGACCTGTAAAACAGAACATGGAGAGACAATTTAAGAATTATTGCACTATTTGAAATCCATGATCGAAAAAAGAGCCTAGCCATTACATTTCAAGAAATTATAAAAAAAAACTATCCTCAATATCTTAGATGAAGAAGTGCAAAGCTTTCACCTCTTGAAAGATATCCCAAAATGAAAACTCCCAGGAATGTTATAGTCAAATTCCAGAACTTCCAGGGCAAGGAAAAGATAATGCAAGTAGTCAGAAATAAACAAATATTGAGCCATAGTCAAGATCGAGCAGCTTCCACATTAAGGAAACAGAGAGCTTGGAATATGATATTCTGGAGGACAAAGGAGCTAGGATATCAACCAAAAATAACCTACCCAGCAAAACTAAAATCCTTCAGGTGAAAATAAATGTATATTTAATGAAATAGAGGATTTCCAAGCATTCCTGATAAAAAAAAAAAAAAAAGACAAGAACTGAATAGAAAGTTTGCATTCAAGCACAATATACAAGAGAAAGATAAAAAAGTAAACATAAAAGAGTAATCATAAGGGACTCAATAAAGTTAAATTATTTACATTCCTGTATGGGAAAATGATACATGTAACTCCTAAGAGCTTATCACCACCATCGTCATTATCATTAGTATGGCAGTTATAAAGTGTCTACATAGACAGAGGACATCAGGGTAAATTGATCATGTTTGAGTAATGTCCAAAAAACTTTAAAAATGAAGTGAGAAAGAGGGATGTACTGGGAGAAGGGAGAGGTAGAAGGGGGGAAATTTTCTCATATAAAATAGGTATGGAAGAAAGTTTTTAAAGTGAAGGGGAAAATGGGGGTGTGCAGGTAATGCTTCGCTTGTCATCAGAATTGGTTCGAAAGGGAAGAATATATATACACAATTGCAAGAAAGAAATCCCAATACTGAAATAGGAGTGGAAGGGATTAAGAGAAATTGAGGGGTTGGAGAGAATGATGAAAGAGAGGATGGATTAAAGGAGACAGTGGTCAGCACTGTCTTTTAAGGAGAAACAAAATAAAATTAAAGAGAGGATAAATAGAAGAAAGTAGGATAGAGGGAAATACACGGTAATCATAATTGTGAATGGGAGGAGCTCACCCATAAAACAAAAGTGGATAGCTGAATAGATTAGAATATAGAATCCAATAATGTTGGTTATGAGTGACACACTTGAAACAGAAAGATACATACAGAGTGAAAATAAAGGGATAGGGCAGAATATATTATGCCTCTACTGAAGTAAAAAAAAAAAAAAGACAGGGGTAGTAATCATAATCTCAGACAAAGCAATAGCAAAAATAGACTTAAAAGAGATTATCAGGAACTACATTGTGCTAAAAGATACCATAGAAAATGAATATGAAAAAGAAAATTTACATCACGTTTAGGCCTCATTTCTTCTCTATACAGGGAAATAAGTCAAAATTATAAAAACAGCAGCCATTCTCCAATTGATAAATGGTAAAGAGATATGAACAGACAGTTCAAATGAAGAAATCAAAGTTACCTATAGTCATATGATAAGATGCTCTAAATCGTGATTGACTAGAGAAAGGCAAATTAAAGCAACTCTGAATTACCACCTCACATATCAGAAATGACAAATACTGGAGGGACTGAGGGAAAATAGGAACAATAATAAACTGTTTGGGTAGTTATGAACTGTTCCAACCATTCTAGGGGACCATTAGGAACTATGCCCAAAGGGCTATAAAAGTGTGCATTCCTTTTGACCCGGCAATACTACTACTACTACCACTACTAATACTACTACTACTACCCCCAAAAAATCAATGAAAAAAGAAAAGGATCTACATGTGCAAATATGTTTATAGCAGCTCTTTTCTGGTGGCAAAGAATTGGAAATTGAGGGACTGCTCATCAAGTGGGGAATGGCTGAACAAGTTGTAGCATATGATTGTGATAAAATACTATTGTGGTATAAAAATGATGAGCAGGCAGATTTCAGAAAAAGCTGAAAAGACATCCCCACAACCTGCTGGCCCCCTGCCACCTACGGGACAGGTAACCAGCCTAGTTGGAGCAGCAGGGGACCCTGGGCCAAAGACAGAAAACACATGCCAGGCATATTGAACAACTGTTGTTGTTGCTTGCCCTTTGTTCTTGAAGAGGACCATGACATCAGGAAGGTGATGCTATGACTTGCAAGTGAATTGGATTTAAGTGAGGGAGAGATATGCAAAGTCACCAGCCTCACTCTCCCCTTCAGAGCCATCTGGGTCCAGTGGCCAGACATAGGTCAGGAAGACCAGAGATGACTACAGATGACGTTTAACAACTACCACTACCTCAACCATCATCTGTGTTTATACCCCATTGATATAGTCTAGGGTTCTGAAACACCAAAAATTCTCCTGTTAGAATATAAACTCTTTGAGGGCAGAGACCACTTTGCTTTTGTGATTTTATTCTCACATTAGCACATTCCCTGGCTCACTGAAAGCACTTAATAAGTTCTTGATGTTTGATTCAGCAGGTAGTTAAGAGCCTAAAAATAAAAATATATTTAGTCGAGTTGATAACAGCTTCTGAGGGTAGGAAAAACACATACTATACTTGACATTTATTAAATTTTATGAATATTTATTTAATGTTCAATTTTCACAACAAAACAGAATTATGTACTTTGAGCCAGATGTGTTAAAACAAAAATGTATACCAAAAAAGAGAGAATATAAGAGAAGCAACTAAGAAGTTAAACAGGTTTTACACATATAAATATATCTATTATTAAATTACAATACAAAATTGTAGGACATCATATTGTACCAAAATGATGTTCTGTACAAAGGCACATATTTTCTTCCCACCCCACACTCATATACACACACAGTTTCAATAATATCATGCTGGTTACACCAATAGCCCATAACTACAGTCTGGCCATATAATCACTGTACCAGATCTCCTCCCTCAGGGAAGTCATTTTTAACTATAGAAAAATTCATCTTTTTTCAAGTATCAAATGCTGGTGTAAAATCAGTGCCAAAGACCCCAAAGTAACAATTCACAGAGGAACATGTGGCTAACTTTCATTTCACATCATTCTCACAAATAACTGGGAACTGGCTAATTGTACAGAAGTATCAATATAGGTAAGCAGTTTCACTCCTTACCATAAGCAGTTCATCATTCACTCACCCTACAAGCATTTATTATGAGCAAGATACCCAAACCAACAGTTGATACATAATATGTAATACATAACACATACACACACACATTTCATTACCCACAATGACCAAGAAAATAGTTGACACCTGTGATCTGTAAGGTCTTCAGGCATGGAAGGCCATGCCTATTCAGCTGGGCAACTTAACAAAAATTAAGCTCAGCAAACTACCCCACTATCCATGTTTTAGCTCATGTCAGGTGTATCATTTTGAATCTCTGTGAAGTCGGGGACCATTTTGTGTTTTCCTATCCTCAGAACCTCTGACAATGTAGAGCCTGGACTGTAGAAGGCATTTAATAAATGTTTATTGCTTTGAAATGAATTGAATTAGGCAGACAGTATGATTCATGATAGAAATCAACTGTTGTCTATCGGAACCTTTTGTTTGAATCAAATCCATTCCATAGTTTTTGCAAAGAGTTGACTTTTTGAAATGAAAATCCAATCTGATAAGTCTCAATTAAAGAAACCATTAATACTATAACAAGAAATATATGTCTATATGTGTGTAACACATATTTGTGACCCTGACCTTTTAAATGCTAAAAAGAATTGTCGTTAAAATATACTTTAAAGCAAAAGTATTAATCCATTTTTATAATGTTCACACATTCCAGTGGAGTGTAAGCTCCTTGAGAGCAAAAGCTATACATTTTTGTCTTTGTTCTTTTATTGCCTAGCAAAGGACCTGGAACAACCGGCTTAATGCTTGTTGACAGACTCTTAAAGTTCTAACAGACTATTGTGGAATCCTCATGCAGGGCCAATGAGTCACCAATGACCCAGACCAGGACGAGTTCTGGAGTCATTAATTATCACCTCTAATGGTGTGTCACTCTCTAGTCTACAGTAGCTAACCATTCACTAGCTAAATAGCCTCATGGGAATGAAAAAGCGAGACAAGTTTAGAGGGCTTTAGCATCAAATCTTTGTCAGAAAAGGGAGACAAATTAAATCTACCAAACACTTGGTAGGGGAGGTGATTTGTCTTGCCCTTTTCTGACTGTGCTCATTATAAAACCTCAGGGAGTCAACATTTAGCATTAGGAAAACACAACAAAACTTGTCCACTGGGGAGAAGTAGCATAGGGAGAAGACAATGATTCTCATGGCACCTCCTCTTGATTTTAATACATTTTGACATGAGATATACTAATAGATATGGAAGAAAATTAATAACAACTCAATTGCATACTTCCAAAAGACAAAAATGGCCTTGCTGTTTCTTAATCAGGAGGAGGGAAGTTTTGCCTTGTTTTTGAATCTTGTTGGTTTGGGTCAATAGTCTGAATTCAAAATATTTAAATAATAAAAAATAATGACTCCTGGGCCTCAACTCACTTTTTAAAATGCTGTCAGTTTGAGACAATTCATCAAAACAAAAAGAGTTGTTTTGTTTTGTTTCTTCCCTACTTTTTGCAGTTGGACATTGTTTGAGCCAGAATCCAGAGTCAGGGAAGTTGTAAGAATAAAAGGCTAGTCTGGGATTCACACTACTTATAGCTGTCACTGGGAAAACACATTTGGTGATGAATTTCTATGAGAAAATTAGGAAGATAGCAGCAACCTCTTGCTCTGCTGAAAGGGCTGGAAACTGCTTGATCACAATTTTTGGACTTGGCGGCTGGTACAATAACAGCAGTTTAATTTATGCCATTGGAGCAATAAAGAAGTGCAAAAATGGTAGTGTTTGAGATAATTAATATATACAGGCAGAGTAAGCCAGTGCTACTCCACCAAACACACACACACACACACACACACACACACACACACACACACACACACACACACACACACTTGCTCTTTCTCTACCCAATCTGTATTTGTTATTTTCTACATCTACATGACTGTAGTGGTTTCCAAATATGGAATTAAATGGAGGAGAAGAGAGGAAGAAGGTTGATTGAAGGAAAATTTATGGTTCACATCTACTGAAGGGATGCCATCAAAAGAGTAAAAACCTAGGAGTAGGGAAGTAATGACTCAGATAGCACCATCTCCAACAGGACCTTGCTAAAGGTACCATTGCTGCCTCTCAGAAGTCCTGTTACTAGGCAATTAGGCTCACAGGATCGATAGGATCAAGAGCTGGAAGGGACCTCAGAAGTAATCTAATCCAACCTGTAAGCTTTTATTTCACATATCCATGCTCATCAAGCCCAGAAATAGCTACACAGGAGTATCCCCCAAAGTCCTCATCCACTTTACTGCAAGAAACCCTACCAAATAGCTTGAATTTCATATTGTCAAAGAGAAAATGGGACACCTTTCCTTCTTTTTCTTTAGTTATTAAAACCACCTTTCTGTGGCAGAAACAATAAGGGGAGACTCATCCAATCACTACTGCCATCTTGTCAAAGACCTGTGGTTTTATCCATATGGCACCTCCCTCCATGAAAGCACAATCAAAGTTGTCTATTACACATAGTATTCTGAGACCACATGCATATTGCCAGAGGCTCAGAGGTATGAAGTGACTTCCTAACCCTAGTAAGAAGTGTCAGAGATAGGATTTGAGATCAAGTCTTGCTGACATTTCAGAAGATAATTCACTTAAAGGGTATTGTGAACCTTAAAGATCTACATGTGAGCTATTATTGTGGTTGTCCGGCTATACTGCCTCTCATCAAATGACATATGTACCACCCCCCCAAAAAAATTTGAGACTACAAAAAAGGCAAAGAGTATTATTTTCTACTTCTGCTAACTGAAAGTTACTTCAAATGATTAAATGAATTCACCTAACAATCTATATTTTCCTCAGGTATGTAGAAATTGAGTGAGGGCTGTTGCCTTCCAAATCAGTGCAGTCATCCATATAGTTCTCAGATGTCTGTTATGGCTGTCCTGTTACTAGGAAAAGTTACTGCTTGAAAATTATACAGCATTCTCAGATCTAAATACACCATAATGACTAAGTATCAGAGAGCTACTGGAAGCTGAAAGTACCTTATCGAATCGTGAGACTTTCCCTAAGGCAGAGCTATGGAAGGAAGAAAAAGTTTTCTAGGAACTGAAATATCAAAGTTAGACTCACAGTAGCACATTTCAGGCAGTGACATTAATGCAAACCTAGCTATACTTCTGATTTTTGAACTCGTCACACTGAAAATAATTACAAAGAAAAAAAATTGATCCAATGGGGAAAAAAAATTACACCTGAGAGCAATTATGATGCTACTGCAGTTTTCTAATCTATTTAAGAGTTGAAAAAATGGAATTGCCTTAAATGTAACAAGAATAATGCTCAAAATCACAAATTCTAATTAATGGAAAGGAAACACAGAAGCCATCTAAGAGGTGAAAAGTCCTTGGAGAGATACCTAAAATACCCATTCTGTGTTGGTTTGAAGGCCTTCAGTGAGGGAGGGAAATTCATTACCCCCCACAGCAACATATTCCATTTTGAGATGGCTGTAATTATTAAGAAGTTTGGGGTATGTGGATATTTTTTTTTCCTTCATTACATCAAGCCTAAATCTGCCTCTTGTAACTTCCACCCATCGTTCTTAACTCTATCTCTGGACCAAGCAGACTAAGTCTAATCTTTGCTTCCCATTACAACCCCTCCAGTACTGAAAGACCTCTATTTATCCCATCTCTAAGTCTTCTCCAGGCTAACATCTCTAAGTACTTCATCTGATTCTCATAAAACATCATCTCCAGACCCTTTGCTCTGTTATCAATATATCTTGTTAAAACACTACAAGGACCAATAATCTTTCATTCTGCATAGGGCAGCCAGTAGATGAACTTCAAGGGTAGGAAGAGACAATGAGATTCTTTCCAATGACTATATATCAGATTCCTGTGGAGAGGAAGAATATTTCCTAACAATAAAAAAAAAAAAAAAAGCTAAATCTGAATGGGAGAGAGCCCCTTATCAGCAAGTACTAGCAATAAGAAAAGTCCAATCATTAATTTTTGTCATAATTAAAATCAACAATGCAAGAATTAAAAAGAAAGGCATCTTATTCTCTAACATTTACAGATGTATGCTTCCAAGGAAATTGGGCCCAGTGGACATTCTCTTTTAAATATTGACACGTTCTGTATTAAATTACATTAACAGTCACTTTTAAAAATTGTGATGTCATAAAGAAATGTTTTAAGTTTTAGAAAATACAGTTAAGGTAGGAGGTGGCACCTTTATCTTTAAAAGAACAAAAATTTTTAATATAAAGGAATGTAAACAGGAAATGGTAAGCAGGCAGTAATGCCCACTCTATGCTCCCTGACAGAGTATTTTTTATCTAGGCTTTTAATGGTTTATCTCTTTGACATGAGGATCTAGGCTGTTGTTAGAATCTATAAATTATGTCAGTATTAACAGACGGCACTTAATCAAGGATAAGTTGAGCCAAAGAGATAAACTTTCACAAGCATTCTGCATTTCAAATCCCGAGTCTAATTTTTTTTACACTGAGAAAAATGCTTTATTTCTCTTTATGTAGAGCTACCACATAAGATATAACTGAAGTGTAATTTCTTTTCCTGATTACATAAAGGAAAGAAAAGCTACTTATTTAATGATTCTCTATTTAACACATCATTTACAGTTTTAAGAAATCCTACAAATACTGCCCCCCAGAACTTTTTCCTAATAGAAAAAAAAATCAGAGAAACTATTCTACCGACCATGCCCAGTACAGAATTAAATTTTATATTCTTCTCGTGAAGGCATTCAAAACCCCAGAGCCTCCATGTTCCCAAGAAACTGACACTGAAATATGTATACCCATTCACTCACTATCTCCCATTTCCTCCAACTCTGACCTTAACTTTTATTTCTTTACATTGTCAGTGACTTAAGCACAAGGGATTATAGCAAAGGTTCTCTCCTTCTTAACATAACTCATCTGCAAATGAGACCAAATAGTGCTTCCTGAGCACTAGCCAGAGTCTGTGAAGAATTTTCTTTGAGTTATGTAATCTTCTCTACTTTAAACTATTTTCTAAGTAGAACAGCTAAGGTTTGAGATAATCACTTTGGGTGTTACCAGACACATCAAGATGATAGCCTGCAAAATCCCATTTACAGATAGGAAAAAAAAGAAAAAGCTTTCATCCTTTGCTAACAGATCTGCCTAATTCACTTTCACCACCATCACAGCCCTTCTCCCCCCCCCAAAAAAATATTAAATATTTAAGTTAAATAATGAAGGCTTACCATCTGCAGTAAGTGAAGAGCAGAATGTGCTTCCAAATTAAGACATCAGAGTTTAACTAAGGATGGGGCCACTGTAACTTGACCTCAAGAGCTGAAATTTAGAGGATAATGTAAACTTAAAGTTTTTTATGTTTTAAATACCTAGAAATAGCTGAGCTTAGCACCTACTTACTAAGAATTATTGAAACAGATAGCTACCCTAGGAGAGCCTTCTTCTCTCCTCCTCTTCCACTAGCATAATAGAGCCTCCTCACAACCATGTATTTTGCCATACTTGCCCAGGCATATTTTATTTTTCCAGTACTGAATACAAAAATTAGTAGTTACGGTTTTGCCCCAAGTCTGCCATCATTTGGAATGTCCTCATTTGAGTAAAAGAAAGATCTCGGGAAAAAAATTCTTCTTTGAAAATCGGATTAAAAATGATAATGCAAGTAATGTTTTATTGATATTTGTCCATAAATCTAAAAAAAATTATTTCATACATTTTACTATATTTTCTTAAAACTAAAAAAGTCACAAGATATTTCCAAAATACTTTGATGAAATGGACATTTAACAAATGTTTGTTGAAACAAAGTTAATGATATTTTAAAAAAAAAAAGATTTTTTAAATTCCCTACTAAAAAGGGGGAAATTTATATTTCTATTATGTATGGGTTTTTATTCATGTGTTGACCATGGTTACCATTATCCTACTCTAAATTGCTACTATGTACACATGTATTTGTATAGGTGTGCTTGTAATACCACAATGCATGCAATAACAAACTTTTTAATGAAACAGATCAGTCATAAGGCACAACTATTTGCTAGGAGGCAGAGCTAGCTAAAACAGGGTTCCAACCACAATGTAACCCTTTGTCACTTGGAACCACAAGTTTTCTAAAAGAGTGTTTCTTCCACACTAGCAGGAGGGTCTATGAGAAATTGCAAAGCTTCATTGGATGGGATCAGGAGAGTTGGAAAACCATTTTATTTGTCCATTTTCTTGGCTCAATTTTGTCCCAATTAAATACTTCGCTATTTAAAATATATATATATATATATAATGGATGAATCAAAAATTTTACTAATTATAAAATAATCTCCAAATCAAAATGTGTATTTCTTAAATTAGGAAGACATGTCAAAACTACCCATAATAAAAACTGATCAATTACCTCCTTCTCCTGCCCCCCCAAAAAACACATCAGTTACAAGTGATCTCTCCAAATAAATAAACTTTGAATAGCTGCCCGAACTTTTAAAAAATAATCAACTAAATTAAAATGTTTAGCCTTGATAAAATTATGTCACATAGCATTCCAGTATATTCATTTTTTTAAATGTGAAGTATATTTAAAAATGGTTTTACTAATAAAATTTTATCA
>NW_027186473.1:40565229-40653334 GCF_028583685.1 Petaurus breviceps papuanus
AAAAGGGGGAAATTTATATTTCTATTATGTATGGGTTTTTATTCATGTGTTGACCATGGTTACCATTATCCTACTCTAAATTGCTACTATGTACACATGTATTTGTATAGGTGTGCTTGTAATACCACAATGCATGCAATAACAAACTTTTTAATGAAACAGATCAGTCATAAGGCACAACTATTTGCTAGGAGGCAGAGCTAGCTAAAACAGGGTTCCAACCACAATGTAACCCTTTGTCACTTGGAACCACAAGTTTTCTAAAAGAGTGTTTCTTCCACACTAGCAGGAGGGTCTATGAGAAATTGCAAAGCTTCATTGGATGGGATCAGGAGAGTTGGAAAACCATTTTATTTGTCCATTTTCTTGGCTCAATTTTGTCCCAATTAAATACTTCGCTATTTAAAATATATATATATATATATAATGGATGAAACTAAAATTTTATAATTTTTAAAAAATTCTCCAAATCAAAATGTGTATTTCTTAAATTAGGAAGACATGTCAAAACTACCCATAATAAAAACTGATCAATTACCTCCTTCTCCTGCCCCCCCAAAAAACACATCAGTTACAAGTGATCTCTCCAAATAAATAAACTTTGAATAGCTGCCCGAACTTTTAAAAAATAATCAACTAAATTAAAATGTTTAGCCTTGATAAAATTATGTCACATAGCATTCCAGTATATTCATTTTTTTAAATGTGAAGTATATTTAAAAATGGTTTTACTAATAAAATTTTATCATTTTCTTTTTTTGATAAAATTTTATCATTATCATTAATCATAGCATTGCAACATATTTTTAAAATGTGAAGTATATTTAATATTGGTTTTAACAACAAAATTGTGTAATATATCCATTTTTTAAAATATAAAATATATTTGATAGTGTTTTTACCAATAAAATTTTGTCATAATAGCATTCTAGCATACATATTTTTAAATGCAAAGTATGATAGTGTTTTTATCAATAAAATTTTGTTATAATAACATTCTAGGATATACATTTTTTTAAATGTGAAATTTGATAGTGCTTTTACCAATAACTTTTTTTTGTCATAATAGCATTCCAGCATATTCATTTTTTAAAAAATAAAGTATATTTGATAGTGGTTTTTTTCCTTATGTTACCAAAGTCAACAGGTAAAGAGACATTAATTTCTATAGGAAATAGTAAGATTAATCTGACTTCGGTCAATGTAGTAGAAGAATGAGCAAAAACAAAGCAGAAACTAGTTATGTTACACTTACTAAATACTCCATTACCTATGGAAACATAGACAGAGAATTGGAGGGCACATCAAAAGTTGCCTTAGTCTAATTTTCTTGTTTTATGTATATGTGACTTTGGGCACTTCCTCTCTCTGGAGCTGAAATTTCCACATGTGTAAATAGGGTCAGCTAGGTAGAGCATTAAGTAGAACTCTGAACCTAGAGTTAGAGAAACCCAAGTTCAAATCTGGCGTCAGACACTTATTAGCTGTGTAACCACAGGACAGTCATTTAAACCTCTATCTGCCTCAAGTTTCCTCAACTGCACAATGAAGAAGCACCTACCTCACAGAGTTATTGTGAGGATCAAATGAGATGAGGATTGTAAAGCATTTGGACCATGGCAGGCAAATTCTAACACAGTCATTAAGACCATGGATAGGAATCTGCCCACCATTAGAACTTTAATTAGACTTGTGTAATGCTAAAGAGTTCGTTAACTTCATCACTGCTTTGATTCTATGTTTAAAAGTGTCCTTTTTAAAATTTTCCTTCTTTCATTCCTTCTTCCTCTTCTGTGGTACATACACTTCAGGTACACAGCACAATTACACATACACTCACATGAACACACATGCATATACACACTTTTCTCTCATTCTTTTTTCAAATACATTTGTCACTTATTTTCTCTTTGCAAGTAAAATTGATCTCTTTATGTTGAAATTACTAATAATGTCAAGAAAATGTATTGGGAATTCTTACACAGAATGCAAATCTTTAATAACAGTGGCATTCCACACACTCCTCAGTGTTTCGTGTAAGTAGACATCTTTACTCAAACAATATGAAGTTTATAGAACCATAGAATATAAACTTGAGATGTTCAAAATTCAGCCCTTCTATTTTACTAGAACCTTAACTAAGACAGGGAAACCTGGGCTTTGCCCCACATCATCAAAATTTAAATTTTGAATGGTACCAAAATACCGTCATAAGGTGCAGCTCTACTTCCTGGGAACTACTCCCAAGTGAATTCCTTCACCCTCCATCCTCTGTTTCACAAGGTACAAAAGTTCAGAGTTATACATCTGAATTTTAAATATGAAGGAACTAAGGACCAGTGTGATAAAGTTAGATAGCCAAAGTCCCCTACCACATTTGTGGGAGACAGGCCTAAAATTAAGATCACTTATATCACAGTTAAGTGCTGAATTCAGTATAACACACTATCTTACTCAGCTATTTTCAGTTTTATTTTTCAATAAAATTATGTATAAAAGATAGGAACACTTAAAAAATTCTTAAAAATTGTCATTGTAAAATTATTGAAATACAAAATTCTCCTCCAAGTTAGAAACAGTGCAAACAACAGATAAGAGTGCAAGGATGTGGTTTGGGCAATTTCCCCCCTGTCCCCTTGGTCAATCATCTTCAATGCTGGTTCTTTGAAGATGCCAAAAAAAAAAGTTTCTTTTGATATATTCAACAGGGAGTTTATTTCAGGTGAGATCAGGAGCTAAAAAAATCTAGTGCTGGAAACTCAGTAATTTACTGTGAGGATTCAAAACCAAATGGACTGATCTGAAAAGGGTGAAGACCTGTTCTCTTTCCACTTCACCCAACTCACAAGGAATAAAAGGACTCACACAAAGTGTCCCATCTCCTACGGGGCCCTGCTTAGAAACAATAGCCCCAAAGTTACTCTATTTTAATTCACTCAAGAAAATGAGCCAGCCACATCCCTTCTCTCCTGTCCCAAATGCCCCGGGACCAGTTCATTAAAAAAGAATAGTGATACTTATGCCAGTGTAACTGTATTTGGGAAACCAATACAATGCAAATAAAACAAGGAGGAGGGCATATGGGTTGAAGATTTAAAATTAAAGTGTACCTCTGTCACCCATTCTCACATCACATGAGAGCTGAGTTGTGTGTTCAAAGAGAAGAGGACACTTTTCACAGTATATCTACCTACAGTATATAAAACCGTTTTATAAAACACTTATTAATACAGAAAATGTCCCACGGCCTTCAATTTGAAGATCATAGGACTCAGTAATATAATGTCACAGAGAAAGATCATTAGAGTGATTTGTCATTCTGTGTCCTCCTTCCCTGCCCACAAAAGGTGTCTGCCCCTAAAAAGAGCAGTGTGAATGGTAGTAGAAAAGCCTACCAGCTGTCTACACATGTACCTGAAGGTACGCCCAAACTTCTTAAACACAGGTTTGAACACATAAGAAAACTAGTACTGGAGATACTTATTTCCTCGAAGGTTTAAACCATAACCCAGTCTTGTAATCCTCTGGAATCCCAAAAGGCAGTTTCTCATTTTCCATTTGTTTCATATGGATTCAGATTAGAGTAGGACATCAACATACAGTGCCTTCTTTGGAATTCAACTGATCATAACTTATCTTCTGTGGGTACAACTTCCAGCAATATTTGCAGGGTTCTGGTTATTTGATCTATAAATAATAATTTGGAAAAAAAGGACACAGAAAATTAGAGATGAATGAGAGGCAAGGCTCCAGAAGACATACAGTACAATGACAGTGTCAGAATGGTCTTGGACAGAATGGATAAAACACAATACTCGGATTTATTTCTCACTTGTTTCACTTCATTTCATTCCTCATCTCTCAACGGGCTGAACCATCTTGGGACTTCTCTGACTTCTCTGTCCTACCTCGGGAAGCTCATTATTGAAAGAAACTCATTATCCTGTAACATCTCATCAGCCTTGGTCTTCTACCTCATCATTATCCTCTGCCTTTTTTTTTTTTTAAGAAGGTGAGGCCATGAACTCTGTAACTCCATTTCAGGGAGTTCAACTTATATAGGTCCTCATTTCTTACCTGGCTGTACTACCACGGGACTTCCCTGACTGAGTTCTCTACCATGCCTTAGTGACAGTATTTTTTTCTTCTTCTTTCCCCCTTCCCCTACCTTTCAGTTTCCTATTTTCTTTTGTCTTCCCCCATTAGATTGTAAGCTCCCTGAGGGCAGGGACTGTCTTTTTTCTTTAAGCACTTAGCACAGTGTCTGGCACAAAGTAGGTACTTAAATAAACTGATTGATTTATATAAGAATTTATTTCAACATGCTTGTTTAAATTAACATCATATCTGCCATTTCTCTCCCACTCTTTCTGGGTTACTTGGTGACAATAAACTAACCCTTTTGTTGGCAAACTTCTCATTTCTGAACTAAGACATCTGAAAATATCTTACAGCAGAAAATCTAGGAAACCCAATGCCATAAAATTCACTGGGAGTTTAAATGAGCCATTTGGCCTGTCACTCTTAATAGAGTAAAATCCCTGGGCAAATGCCCAGCAATCTTTCTAAACCCGGTTCCAGGGTCTAGCCTAGTTTATCTCCAACTTCCTGGAGCACTTTTCTGCCTCAGCACCTTCCATTGCTTCCAGAGCATCAAGAATTTCTGTCCTTATATTCCAGTCTTAATTCATCCCTCAGCAGGGCTGATATAAGCTCTTCCTCCTCTCTTGGGATTTCTTTGCCATAAATATCAGCTCTATACAATTAATAGTCAATGATATAACCAAAAATCTTTTCCACTATTTTTAAAATCTAGACTATCTACTGAGTGCTTTTTCTGGGGGGTGAGGAGATAGGGTGGGGATTTAGACATGGAACAGAGCTTAGAGTACATCTAGTCTAATCTCATTTTACAGATAAGAAAACTGAGGCAAAAAAGGTGAAGTGATTGATTCTCTTTTCGCTAAGTACAGGATTTTCCATTTACTTAAAAAATAGGGGGCATCTGGTTGGCACAGTGAATAGAGTTCTGGCCCTAGAGTCAGGAGGACCTGAGTTCAAATCCAGCCTTAGACACTTAACACAAAAACTAGCCATGTGACCCTGGGCAAATCACTTAACCCCAATTGCTCTACCTTCCCCCCTCCAAAAAAAAGAGTAAAAAATAGAATGATCTTAATTATCAGATTCAAAACATTTCACCTGTCTCTTTCATCCTATCATACCTCACCTCCTCCTGTAGTTTTCTACTATCAGCATATCAGTCCCTTATGTTCAAGTATATAAATGTATTTCCAGTTTACTTTGCCTTATTATTCTAATCAAATAAAGAGAAAAGAAGAAAATATGCCTCACAAAGATATGTAGTTGGAAGATGGAGGAATAGTTTAATAGACAAAAAATATTTTAGTAGTACTGTGAAAATAGTTTTGAGCCCATAGAACACCTGAAAGAGTCTCCAGGATTTCCAGAGAACATGTTTGGAGAACCTCTACTTTAAATGAAAAGGGAACCTATTCCTATCAGAAGTGGTCCCAGAAGGGCAAAACTAATCTCAAGTCCTATTGCAGTACAAAGCTTGCCGGTATTCCAGTGGAAGGATTTAGAACTGATTGGTTTATGCCTTTAATGCTCTCTAAGTTGCAGCCGAACTGGCCTATTTGCTATTTGCCATTCATGACATGATTTTATCTCCCACCTCCATGCCTTTTTCTATGCGAATAATTTTGCTCTGTTCCTCTGTCTTCTGGAATCCCTAACTCCCTTTAAGAATCATCTCAAAAGGGGCGGCCAGGTAGCACAGCGAGTAAGAGCACCGGCTCCAGTGTTGAGAAGACCTGGAGATTGAATCCCGGGCTCAGATACTCAGCACCACATCCAGAAATAACTGGCCATGTAACCTTGAGCAAGTTACTTAACCCAATTGCTTTAAAAAAAAAAAAAAAAGAATCATCT
The DNA here is from genome assembly GCF_028583685.1 of Petaurus breviceps papuanus. Lineage (NCBI taxonomy): Eukaryota > Metazoa > Chordata > Mammalia > Diprotodontia > Petauridae > Petaurus > Petaurus breviceps. The sequence continues at coordinate 40,571,185 of NW_027186473.1, forward strand.
CAAGAGCCTCCTTCCACAAGGGACCTATTCTGATTCCCCTGGTTAGTGATCCCCCCTGGAATATAAAAGATACTTAAAATTCCTTTGTAAACTGAATGACCTCCAGATCCTTGGTTCCATAACATTTCTGCTACAAAGGCTTGTGTCAAACCATCTATTTTTTTTTTAGGGGTAGAAGGCCACTGTTACTTGACATCCTACTGTCTCAAGGACAGAAGCATAAATAAGTTGGTTCAAGTAGCTAGCAGCAACTCAATAAAATGTTGTGACTTTGAGTATTCACAAGACTGACAGATCAAACTTTACCTTAGAAGAAAAGGAAAATTAGGTTCCATGAGAATTGGGTGAAGGATTGTAGTTCTGGGCTAAAGAGCAGGACAACATGGTATAACATAAAGAGTCAAAGGACCTGGGTTTGAAAATTCTACAACTTCCTACCTTGTATGACTTTGGGCCAGTGCCTTTACTTTCTGGGGCTTCCATTTCCTCAACTATAATGAGGGCACTGGATTGGAAGACTCCCCCACCTCTACATTATTATTATGCATGGATTTAGGGCAGGATCTGCACCAGGCTTAAAGGAGTAGCAGGGTTAGCTAAAAAGAAGAAGCATCCTTTGTATAGGCAGTTAACCTTCTCTCCCTCAATTCTCAATCACTTCTTTCCCAAAAGCCTTGTCACCTCAGATCCATTCAAGGTTAAGTGAGAAATAGAGAGGGTATGTCTGTGTGAGTGTAAAGGGTGGGGTGAAGGAAACAAATGGCAGCAGCCCATGGGAAAAAGGGAGAGAAGAAGGAATTCCCAAGGGATAGAGAGAGGGAGGCAAGTGGCTAGCAGAATCCTAGGTTTACAGATTTTGATCTAGAAAAGACCCTAGAATATGGGTTCTTAACTTGATTTTAGGGGATTTATGAACTTGGATGGGAAAAACATTTTTATAATTGTATTTGAAAGTAATTGGTTTCCTTTGCAAACATATGCATTTTATTTTATGCATTTAAAAACACTATTCTTAGAAGAGATACATAGGCTTCACCAGACTAACAGACTAACAAGAGGGTCCATGACTCATATAAAAAGGTTATGAAAAGTCTTACAGGTCACCCAGTCCAGTCCTCTCATTTTACAGATTAGGAACTGGAAACAGCTTGCCTCCCCCAAGTAGCAGAGACAGACTATGAATCTGGGTCTCTTTGCACTGTGGGGAGCAGGTCATCTGGCTAAGGTAGAGGCCTAGGAGTAGCTGTATGTGCAGGAGTAACTTGCAATCCTGTTACAATGCAATGAACAGGAATCTGCAGCACATAATATCACAACTTCTACCACCTCCAAAAACAAGCACTAAGAATAAATCCCTCCATGTCTTTCACTACGCCTTGTGCGATTAGACATGAGAGTCATGTACAGTCAGTCCTGTTCTTCCCTCTGGCCCTTCTGGTATGGTTTTTTGTTTACACCATTGATTCACATCGGGTCACAAATCATGGACTTACTGAAAACAAGAATAAAGTATTCCCTTTCTCTTTAAAGTTCGCTTTCAACAGATAGGGCCTGCTTGCGGGGATGGGAAACCTGCAGGTGCCTTTATTCTGTTTAGGGTAACCACGGAGTATCTGGAAACTAATCTCCAACACATCTGCTTTGATTCTACACTGTGGATCTGAATGCAACAATAGGGTGTTGAGACGGGAAGAGCAACAATGTGTTTTAGAATGAGACAGAATGGATTAATGGCCTCCCCTGTGGTCCCAAAACACATAGAGGTAGCAAGACTGAGATCCAGGGTGTAGAAAATTGAGCTGGAGATAAAGGAGGCTTTTACTATGGTAAACTTGGGTGCTAGGTAAGTGAGGAAAGAATAAAGAAGTCTCATAACTTTAAGTGGGATGGTGGCATTGGGTCCCATTTCCCTGGCACAGAACACATGCTCAATGAATGTTGGAGGAATTATTTTGGAAGGATACCTCATGCACACAGACATACCAATTAAAGTATATGTCAGATGAAGGAAAAGTACTGAAAACTGGGGAGATCATGAGCATCTATCTCATAAAGGAGCCAGGCCCTGAACTAAGCCTGGAAGGAAGTTAGGGCTTCTAAGAGGAACAAGGGGGGAGGAAGAGTAGTTCCCCCCAGGAATGGGGAACAACAAAGGCATGGTAGTTAGAGATTGCATACTCTATACACAGAATAGTTATCAGGGCAGAATGGCTGGAAGGTATGTACACAATGAGGAAAGGCAGCTGGGAAGCTGTTTTTCAAGCAGCTATGTGGTATAGTGAGTGGATGGAGGGCCAGGCAGGCCTGGATTCAGTAAGACTTATCTCCCTGAATTCAAGTCTGATCCCAAACACTTACTAACTGGGTGACCCTGGGCAAGTCACTTAACTCTGTTTACATCAGTTTCCTCATCTGTAAAAAGGAACTGAAGAAGGAAATGGCAAACCACTCCAGTATCTTTGCCAAGAAATACCAAAAGGGGTCACAGAAAGTCGGACACAACTAAAAATGACTCAACAATTTGGGAGACAGATTGTGCAGGACTTTAATGGGTAGCATAAACAATTTGCATTGTCTTAGAAGCCATAGGGAGTCACTGAATCTTTTTGAATAGTGAAGCGGGTTGGTCATGGTCATGTTTTAGGAATGTCAATTTGGCAGCTGTATATGGAAGGGATTAGAGAGGAGAGAATAGAAGATCAATTATCACACTATGCCAAGAGTAGTGAAAAGTGAGGGCCTGGGAAGGAAGGGGCATAGGCATAAGCATTTCTTCCTAAGGTTCCTTCTTTGAGCATAGACAATGTGACCAACCCACTTTCTGATTGTATGTCAATTCCCTCTCTCTAAATGTTGAACAGTTAGTATTTCTTTCCCTTCAAAATAGTTCTAGGCCCCAATTCCCTTCCCTCACTTCTCCTATCTTCTATGCATCTTCCCAGTAGAGTAATTGTAATTCAGAGGTCCCTTCTAAAGGTCACAACTAGCCTTTCCTGGCTTGTAATATCAGAGAAGGCAATTAGGTAGAGTAAAATCCCATTTTTCAAGAACAAGGTTGGGAACAAGACCAATCCACTAAACAGAATTTTCCCAGGAACACAGCAATTGGTTAACAGTAAGGCAGCTGCTGAGACCTTTGTAGGCAAAAGCTGATGGCAGAGGTATGACTGAAGGGAGCAGGCAGAAAACCACTAGATCATGAGCCAGGCTGGGCCACAGTGACTGACCAAATGGCAGGTGGGGGTGAATAGCTATCTTCTTCTACCTTCCACAACAGTTCCCTAGAGAAAAGCAGCCCCCATACTGTGTATCAGGCCATTCTGAAACACTGGAGAATGCATATATGGCCTTGCCAATCCCTCACTTCGTTTTGGAATTATGGTATGGCTGTCAAAGTTGCTTTCTCTAAAAATCAACCATAAAAAAATCTCTATGCCTTCCTACCCAACTCCACACTTTCTGCTTTTCTTTACTCAATACAGCCCTTTTACCCAGAAATAGCATTTCTTATTCAAGCAGGGTGAGCAAACACTATCTGGCCAGCCTAGCTACCTTCTTCCTGAGTTATATAAGTTCTAAAAAACTAAAAAGACAACTCCAAGTAAACGACTTTTCCATTGTGCCCGATTATTCTTGGCCACTCTGGTTCTTGATCTAGAAGGTAGTGAAATGGCTAGAGTGCTGGAACTGGAATCAAGAAGACCTGGGTTTGAATCCTGTTTCAGACACATACTAACTATGAATATGGACAAATACTTCCATCTCCCTGTGTCTTACACTCCTCAAATGAAAAATAAAGCTATTTAACTAAAAAATCTCAGTGCAGGTCAACTTAGATTGGTCTCTTAATCAAGCATATGGTTCTGAGGTATACTAAAGATAGAGATATTTAAGGGACATTATTAGACTTGATTTCAGAAGATCAAGGGAAAAACATAAACCCCTCACGTAAGCTGAGACAAAGTCTTTAGGTATGGAAAGCACCATGGGTTTCAAACATGATTAGTAATATCTTAGTTAAATTTTGCTTGACTCGATTTCTTTGTTCCAAGAGAGAAGGTGGTCATTGAAATTTAACTGGTGTATAAAGATGTATCAAACTTCTTATTTTTTTTCATTGTTATTAGGGCAAAGAGTACTCAGCCTATAGAAGTAGGCCTCTGCAGATGCTTGGTGCTTGCAAGGTTTCAATTTTAAACCATGGAGATGACCATCAATCCCCCTGCTTGCACTAATGCTCATGAAGCATTTTGAGGGTCAGAGATTACAGCCCCATGATACTGTTCTAGCTATTAATAGATAAAGTGGAGCAGATGAGCCAGCACGTGGTAGAGATTTTGTTATCTAGAAGCTGCAGCAAAAAACAGCTACTTGGGTATTTTTAGCAATACCTTCTGTATTTAGGAATTTACTTTGGAAGACGCTGAAGCGGTAACAAGCCTAGCTAGATTGGATCTGCCCAGCCACATATGGTAGGAGTGTGGGAACCACAGCAGACAGCTAATACATGGGTGAAATATTAACTTCCAGGTGCAAGGCCAAGAGCAGACCCTCCCACTCTCGGAAGATGGAATTGTAATAACACTTTACATATGAAAAGTGCTTTTATCGTTTTCAAAGGGCATTCAAACCTGTGATCTCACTTGATCCCTACAGCATGTGCAGTTTTGACCACTAAAGTAGTCTAGGCAGATGTTGAGAATGACTAAACAAGCTTAATTAATTTACAAGCCATCTTTAGTAAGAAAAATGTCCCACTGCAGACTCCCCGAAAGTCTGTCAGACGTACCCTCCAGATTTCAGTAGAGACTGAGAAACGGATTTATAGCGACACCTTCCTCAAGACAAGTGCTCGAGACCCTACAGAAGCATAACATCGTCCATCAGAAACAAAGATCTGAATAATTCTGCCAGCACTTCTCTCACCTGATATAGATAATTAAGGGTTTTATTTAAAGGCAAGTCTGTTGTACAGGAAGCCTGGCCCCACATCCCCCAGATGTTTAGCTTACGCATTCAATCTCTTGCTGGGAGATACAGAGGCCACCTATAAAAAACGATTAAGGCTCCCGGCCCAGGCTGCATTTTGTCACTTTCCCTGCTCCCACAGTGGATCTGAATATGTCACAGAGGTATCTAAAACCTCTCCCCCTTTTTTTTTCCCTTGCACAAGAGGATCATGTTTTTAAAAAAAGAAAGAACAGAGGAATTAGCTACTCTTGTCACAGCTGGCAAGAAAAAAAAAGCTTTCCATGGAGCCCACAGCTCCCTTAAAGAGCACATTTTATTTCCACTGGAGGAACACTATCAAGCAAAAACTGGTTCAACACTGGCATCCTGTGGCCAGAAAGATTAATCAAATATCATTTCTGCAGGAGACTCTGATTTTCAGACTCTGAACATTCTCTTGCTCTCTGAGTCAACCACAGCTCTCTGCAATATCCTAATAGTGGGCAGCGAAATCTCCCTGCTGGCAGAGGCATATTAGGTATTTGGGGTACAACCTTATTGGAGGCTCTGTGTCCCTTTAAAGTGGCTGAGTGGAGGTTCATACAATCTGCTGGCTTTAAAGATACCCGTCTCCAGACAAGAAATGAGAGCATGCAGGAGGAAATGCTGTGTTCTAGCATGGCAGGTAATGGTCAAAAGTCTTGTAGGTAGCTGAGCCTGCATGTTTCTTCTCTTAAGAAGCTTTGCAACAAGTTTCATCCATGAGGCTTAGAATACATATGTACATGTACTCTGTGTGTGGATATGTGTGTACATATATGTATGTGTGTATGTATGTGAATGTGCACATATACATTTTATATACATTTATATATGTACTGTATTGTGTATACGTGCAATGTTTATATATGCATTGTACATGCATATGTATGTATATAAGTACTTGTGTGTGTTTATATTTTTATATATGTATGGTTTTTTGTTAGGCTACTATTAATTTCCTATATTTTACTGCAAAGGCCTTACAGGAGAGGGTGAGTAGAAAATAACACAAAATCAGGGGAAGTCATTACTTTTTGGCACTCTCTCACAAGGAAGCTATAAAGATAGTGACTGATAAGATGCTGGTTTAAAGTCAGAGGATCCCCAGATACTCAAGAGGTTCCAGCACCATTTCCTTTTCAAAATCACCCACTACAGAATTGCTAGTAAAATTCAGGAAGGATGAGAGCTAAATGTGGAGGTCATGCACATATTCAGAGATCAGTGAGGGGGAAAACAATGCTACAAAGAACTTTGAAAGGGAGGAGGGAGTGGGCAAGAAAGAAGGATATGAGAATCAACTGAGGAAACTGCAAAAACTGGAATTAGAAAGGAAGAAGTGTGAAATGCAGAAGGCAGCTGCAGGCACGGAGCAGGAAAGTCTGCATGGCTCACAGACTGTAAACCAGGGAGGCAGAGGAGGGGAAAATGCACCTCCCAATGCGTAGCAGGGGGTAAGCTTCTCTTTTCATTATCTCATCATGAAATAAAATCTGTAAACCTTAAAGCAGGCTATAAATGCCAGCTGTTTTCCCTCATACTTCCTCTAAGACCAGGGATTCTTTATATATACATGTATGCATGCATACATACACATACAGAGAGAGAACAGAGCAAGAAGAGAAACAGAGAGGAAAGAGAAAGAGAGAGAGAAGAAAGGACAGGGAAGAAGGAGGAAAGGAGACAGAAATAGCAAGAATGAAGGGATTCTTAGGTAGATAGACAGAAATTAATATATAGGAATCCCTTGATTCTTATATATCAATATGAACATATACATATATGAATCCCTTTTTTCTATATATATATTCTATACATACATATATTACATATTCTATTACATATACATATTCCATATAGATGCATCAAGGGATTCTCCTATGTATGTATATATGTGCAAATATATATGCATATATATACTACACTTATACACATATACATACATGTATATATAAACTGCATGTATATATACAATATTCATGTATATTCTGAGTATTTAATGTAAGTGGTTTCCTGTGTAATCCTATGCTATTTTATTTTATATAGTAAAAACATTATTCTAGAAGGGCTTCATAGCCAGACCACCAAAGGGGTCCAAGGCACACAACAAAAACTCTGCTCCAGGACAACTCTAGGGGCATTATAGATTTCTCTGTAAATGAAAAACAATAAAGCCTTTATTAAATATCTACTGTGTCCTTAAAATGAAAAATCAGACCCTTCCCTCAAGAATTAGCATTATGCTTTTATGTTTTAAACTCTGATCTTATACCTTATTCTGTACTCCACAAGTATTTATTAAGCACCTATTATATGTCAGACAGTTGGATGCTAGAAATGTCTTAGTTTTTCACAGTGCTGCAGTATGTCATCTTACAGAGCAAAGAGGGCATTTCATTTAAGGAATGTACCAGAGCTCACCCTGGCAAAAGCTAAGTTGAGAAAGGGTACACTAAAAGAAGGCTCTGGTGATTTGCCTTCCACATCATCCCAATGTTCACTGTTCAACTAGACTTTACAAGAGGAGGTTATTTTATGAACAGCCTAAAATATGTAATAAAAGTTCAAGGGAAGTATTTTGACTGGGCTAAGAATACTTATTAATTAACCTGTTAGGAAAAAAAATTAATCTAATTCTTCAAAGTTTTTGGGAACAGATTCTATCAAAATATTATTTGGAATGAAAACTAGTTCAGACTTTTATTTTTAAGTTCAGACTTAAATACTAAAAATGGAGACAGGATAAATGAGTACAAAGTCTAGTCTGAGTATACACTGGGTCCTGGGTCTCCAATGCTGACATATACCAAGTTCCCCCAGCTGTCAGTGGTCTTCCTCAGCTTTCCACATGACTCTAAGTTCATTTTATACATAGTTTAGATTTGCTTATTAGTGCATATGATGCACCATCTGAGTAGAACTTAAGTTTTTTGAGACCAGATCTCATTTCTATCTTTGTGCCCTCATGTCCTAGCACAACACCTAGTATATAGTAGACACTTGTTGCTGTGAACTGAATGGAAACTTTTTTTTTGCTTTTTTTTTGAAGGGCAATTGGGGTTAAGTGACTTGCCCAAGGTCACACAGCTAGTTTTTGTGTTAAGTGTCTGAGGTCGGATTTGAACTCAGGTCCTCGACTCCAGAGCCGGTGCTCTATTCACTGAGCCACCTAGCCACCCCATGAATGGAAACTCTTAAATTTACTGACCCAAAAATAAAAGGGTCAAATCTGCCTGAGACAGATTCTGAATAATGTTCTATGACACCACAAAGTATCTGATTTAAGCCATTTATCATCTTTACCAGATCCTCCAATTCTAAATTTAGCCCTTTTCCTACCATGTCCACAATCTGACATTGATACAATGCAGTGCAACACACATACATGTCCCAGGTTGTACCCATGTTCTACATATGGCAGACAATACGACAAACAATTCCTCCTGTGCTAGGTATTGGATTGGGATCAATGCAGAACACTGAGAAGACTGGGTCCCTGCTCTCAAAGAGTTACATTAACAGTTGTAGTCACAGTGAAAGAATTAAGCACAGAAGTCATAACTTTACAGACTATGGTAATAAAGAAGATCATGGGAGTCTTCCTTCCCTTCTTCCCAAATAATTCAAGTTGCTTTTCTCTTTTTTTTTGGGGGGGGGGGAGGCCGGGATTTCAGTCAACATTTATTGACAAGCCACCATATACAAAACCCTACCTTGGGTTCTCTGAAATGCAGCATTTTGATTAATCTGCCTTTATTCCCCATCCTGAACCACTGTAATTAAGTTACTTAAGGGATTGGAAAGTACAAGTAGGTCATTACATAGCTAATAACATTTTTTATCTAAAAATTCGTTAACAGGGCTTAATAGCTTTAAAATCTTAAAGAGCTATTCTCTATTTGAAGTAAATGGCCAGCCAAGGCTCCTCCAACAGTGGCATCAGCCGAACCTGAAAAGGGCTTCGTGACTTGAATTCAAATGCTTCTCTTTCTGCCCTGAAATCATTCACTTCAAATAGGAATAGCCCTCAATTTAGAAACTGGTTGTTTTGAAAAAGGTTTTGTTTTGTTTTGTTGTTTACAACTCAGAATCAACTTTCTTTGGAAGTATGGTGTCCAAGCTCCCAGGCTAGCACATAAAAGTCTGTTAACCTATAATGTAGTATATGAAATGCAGTAGAGGAGAAATGAATCACCATGTGAAATGCTCTTTCTTTAGGCAAATGCACAGACTTCCAGTTTGGTATGCCTGAAATACAAGCCTTCTTCCTCCTCCTCCTGCATTGTAATGGGTTTTTGGTTTTGAATAATCTCCCCTTTTTGCCTCCTCTATCTATCAAGGAAGTGGAGATTGGGGCTCCAGAGGGTAAGAGATAGAAATTTGTGGGAAGAGAAGAGAAACAATATCTCCATCTATTGTAAACCCCTTTTTGGGGGGGCATCTTCCTGGGGGAGCCTTTTTCTTTTCTTCCACAGGCCCTAAGGATTAGCTCAGGCTGCTATATTCTATATTCTGAACATACTAGATTACTCTCTATTGATTCTCTGAATAGACTCCATGCTTCTAGCCTCTGACCTTTCCTTATAGCAGAGTTATGAAATAGGCAGCAGGTACCCTACAACAATCCTAAATTCTGCTGGAATCAGGTTAAAATGTAATTTGGAAATATTTAACAAAAAAAATTAAAATGAAATAAAATATAGATGACATTACATTTTAAAAACAAGCCAGGGGTGGCCGGTGACGCAGTGAGTAAGAGCGCCGGCCCCGGCGTCAGGAGACCCGGGATCGGTTCTGGCCTCAGATACTTAACACCCACATAAAAAAAAAAAAAAAAAAACTGGCCTTGTAACCTTGAACAAGTTACTTAACCCCAATTGCTTTAAAAAAAAACCAAGTCAATATGCCCCTCCATCAGATCCTCACTCAAATAAAGTTTAGTGGCCCCTGTTATATATGAGTTTGACACCAATGCCTTAAATACTTCCCCCTCAATGCCCAGTATAAACTGAAACCCATCCTTTTCTCTGCTTGACTTAAAACCCTTCCCTCATGGACCAGTTTAAATACAATCTCTATAAAGCAGCCATTTCTGTTAACACAGATTCTGACTCATGACAGGCCTAAGGGAAGAGTAGATCTCATGTGGTTATGAATAGAGGTTATAGACTGGATCATCTTTTTTTTTTTTTTTACATGATTGGCCATAATGTGAAAAATCAGAAAGAAGCAACCAGATTCAGTGCTAGGATACTAATGGCAACTAGATGATACTTATCTGTGTGGATAACAGGATCTTAGAAAGAAATTCATGGTAGTCAAAAATCCTGATTTTACAGGTGTAGAACTGAGGCCCAAGGAAGTTAAGTGATTTTCCTCTGTTCACACTGCTGCTAAGTAGCAGAGACAGGCTTTGCTAACTGAGTTAACAATCAGAAATTTAGAGTTGGAAGAAATTTTAGAGGACACCAAGTCTATTTTCCAGATAAGGAAACTGAAATCCTGGGAAGCTCACTGACTTGCACAACATTGTTGAAGCAATAAACATCAGAGATGGGATTTGAACCCAGGTCCTTTGACTCCAGAGACAGTTTTCTTGCCACTGTCCAACACTATCTCTTAATTTTTGTTGTTGATTGGCAGTTTCAGTCATATCTGATGCTTCATGACCCTATTTGGGGTTCTCTTGGCAAAGGTCCTAGAGAGATTTGCCATTTCCTTCTCCAGCTCGTTTTATAGATGAGGAAACTAAGGCTAACATGGTTAAGTGACTTGCCCAGTCACACTGCTAGTAAGTGTCTGACAATAGATTTGAACTCAGAAAGATGAGTCTTCCTGACTCCAAACCTGGCATTCTACCCATGCACTCACTACCCAGCTGCCCCCAGCACAGTTATAGATAAATGTATGTGATGGTCTCCATAAGACTTCAGCTCCTCAAGGGCAGGGGTGATGGTTTTACCTTTTCAATGCCATTTAATTGCTATTTTAATTTGTGTTACTGTTTTAAGGAATATATATATATCCCTACAAGTATGGGTTTAACAATAACCATGTATATATCTACCTTTCTTAATCCCTTGCACAATTCAGGAACATTACCTGATATTCTCTGGAACCACTTTGGCTTCTTGTCCCAGACAATGAAGAAGTAGTATGCCGGGATACCAGTCAGCGTGATCCCAAAACCTATCCCAGTACTGAATGGATCAGAATAAAGGGACAAGGCTACCATGAAAAAGCACGTGAAGGAAAACAGAGCTGGGATAAACAGTGGCACCTGAAACAAAGACAATGACAAAGGTGACTTTGAACTTCCTTTGGATACTGACTAGCGCCAGAACATAACAATACAAACAAATGGAAGTTGAGTGATTTCTTATAGTTTTGGGACTGACCACAACTGATGGAACATCAAAAATGGGATCATGGAATATGTATTAAAACACTTGTTTGGAATGGGTAGAGGCAGAAGTCTTTATATCATATAAAACATAAAGCTAGGAACACTATCCCTCTATAGATGCCCTTTCTTATATCAGTTAAGTATTATTGTTAGAGATGTAACTAAAATTTTTGCCATCCAGGGTAAACTTTGCTAAAAACAAATATCACGGGGCGGCCAGGTAGTACAGCGAGTAAGGGCACTGGCTCCAGTGTTGAGAAGACCTGGAGATCGAATCCCGGGCTCAGACACTTAGCACCCACCCAGAAACACCTGGCCGTGTAACCTTGAGCAAGTTACTTAACCCCAATTGCTTAGGGGCGGCCAAGTGGCTCAGCAAGTAAGAGCACCGGCTCGTGTCGGGATGACCTGGATCAAATCCGGGCTCAGATACTCAGCACCACACCCAGAAATAACTGGCCGTGTAACCTTGAGCAAGTTACTTAACCCCAATTGCTTAAAAAAAAAAAAAAAAACAAATATCAGGGTAAGCAATACATAAATTATCCAGACAACATTTTAAGAAAAATTTCCCGTAGGGCGGAAGTTGGAGAAAAAAGACTGGGATGTAGCAAGATGTTGCAAGGGTGGGGAACCTGCAGCCTCGAGGTCACATGAGGCCCTTTAGGTCCTCAAGGGCAGGCCTTTGCCTGAATCCAAACTTCACATTTCTTCTTATGCGGTCATCACATCATCATTTGGTCATTCACAGTTCTGAAGTTTGGATTCAGTCAAAGGGCCACACGTAATGACCTAGAGGGCCACATGTGGCCTTAAGGTTGCAGTTCCCCACCCCTGTGGGGATAAGAGCTTACATTGGTTTCAACAGCTGAAGGAACAAAGAGGGCACCTTCTGGAAGTTTTCTTTTTTAACTAAATTCATCAGGCTTTTTTAACTGCTGAAGGAACATAAAGTATTGTCAGTGGGCTAAAAAGTGGGCTACCTTGGAGTAAAGTACCAGTTGTCCTTAGTTATGGCTGTGATGAACAAGTCTTATATTTTTGGACTTCAAACACTGAGTCTTTTTGAGTTGCTATTATAATCCATTTTAATATGATACAAGTAGCAGAGGCCACTTGTTACACTTAAAAATGATTAAGTGTGTATCGATTTCTTTTCTGAGATATGCCACAAGGGCTGACAAAGTATAGAAGAGGCAAACTCTTTGACCACTGATGAAGATGGTTGCTAACACTATGCAATGCATATAATTTAAAAGCCTTCTGACAACATTATCAATGTTATTTTTTACAAACGACCAGATGACAAGATCCAATCAATTCTGTGAAGGATTCAGAGAGACTATGGCCATAATATTCCGCTTTCCAAAGGAAAAATGTGATGGATAAAAAAGACATTCTGTAAAGTGATATCCTTCTCAAATTCTACCTCCAAATATAAACTTAATATTTTTCTTTTTTGAATATATTGTTTAGAAAAATTAAGTATAAGATAACATTAAATAGCTATATTAGTGATATTAAAAGTCAAAATATTTCATTTGGAAACTCCTAATTTCTTATGTTCTACTATTTATCTCCAACTGTAAGGAGAAAGGCCTTTATAATAGATATCTTGGGCAGATTAATAAAAAAAAATTGTAATAGTAACCAGACATCTAATAGAGAAGAAGAAACTTCTTCTACCAATGTTGGTCAGCATCTTCTCTGCAATTTACAGCTTGGAAAGTTTCTAGGAGCAGTGGAATTAAACTCTCAGACCCATAGGCCTAAGCATCCCATAAAAGTCCCAAGTGTGGTAAATCAGATTAAAATATACTTGGAAAATGTTTAACAAAATAAATAAAAAATACAATACTTCATAGAGAATGTAGTTTGTTATTTTCTAAGTCAATAAGAGGCCAGTAGCAATCCACTTCTATTTGAATTCAACATATTACATATTGGCTTAGAGGTTAAGTAATTAAATACCTTGCCCAAGATTAATCAAAGAGCATATGTGTGTGTGTGTGTGTGTGTGTATGTGTGTGTGTGTGTGTGTGTTATTAGAACTTCTTTATTCCAAGTCCAGTACCTTCTGTATTGGGTGCTGATACAAAGGCGAAATTTCCTCAATGCATCTTAACTCCATTGGATCTATGGAAGGATATGGCCCTGTATAGCACTGAATGAGAAGACATGCATGACCTGCAATCTTCATCATTTGGAGGGAATAACAGGGGTGTGTTGAACCAGTGCCTCTTGAGAGTTGCTTACTCAATTATACTTCTGGTTTCAGCAAATGCTACAAATCAGAGGATTTATCATTTTGTTGATTCTCAAGAATTAAAGATGCAGAAAATGTTAATAGTGCAGATTAAACTTAACCATTTAGTCCACTCTCACTTTGGGGATCCAGTCATTAAACATTTGCCAGCATGCACCTTTTAATAACCATATCAATGAGATCACAAATGCAGTAGAATAATGTAATAATGAATAACCTTCCATAAATCTCTATCTGACCCCTTGAAAGTCTTTATGGCTCTTGACAATCCTAAGAACTTTCTTTTCCAACTTGTCACAGAAGACATCTGGAAGGAAGTTGTTGAAATTTTCAACCCTTCAAACTAATAGGTGTGGTCATGAGAAATCAAACCAGAAGTCTACTAAGAGCTTCCTTCTTCAAGGAAAATTGTCTTATACTGATTTTTTTTTCTTTCCCAACTAATGCAAATCCATTGGGCATACATTTCTCATGAAGAGTTAAGCCCTGGATTCAAGGAGGTTCCCCTCATCAGTATCATCATTGAATCATCCCAAGTGAACAACTGTGCCTTGGGGAGGAAGATTTATGTAAAACCATTAAAATGACTGAGGTTACCTTGAAAGGACGATGCATATCTGGTCGTTTGTATCGGAGATAAATCAGCCCTGCAACTGCTAGTCCAATAAAAAGCCACCTGGCAAAACTGAGGAAATTCAGAAGACCATAAAGATCACCGGAGAAAAGCATTATCATCGTCAAAGGGTACTGTGGGTGGAGAAAAAAAAAGAGAGGAAAAAAGATCCCAACTGAGGCTAGCAAAAATGGAACACACAAATTATAAGAACGCTACAGAGCCTCGGCCTCTAACTAGATTTCATATGGCCTCTTAGACCCGGGAGCCACCAGCATGTTGTGAGAAACAGTGTGCTAAGAGCAGCATTCTGCAACATGACTAAAAGCAGGGTCGTCATTACTACCCCACCCACCTGCAGACAGAATGACTAACAGGACCAATGGACAGGGCCAATTCTTAATATGGGCCATACTTCGAGCATCTGGTTGTGGGCTTGTTTCTTTCATTTTAGAAAAAAAGAGAATCGGGGCAGCTAGGTGGTGCAGTGAATAGAGCACCGGCCCTGGAGTCAGGAGGACCTGAGTTCAAATGCGGCCTCAGGCACTTAACACAAAACCTAGCCGTGTGACCTTGGGCAAGTCACTTAACCCCAATTGTCCCTCAAAAAAAAAAAGCAAAAAAGAGAATATTTTTATACCAAGTCAAAGAACTTAAACTTTAGAGACAGAGTACCTGGATTCTTATCATATTTATGATACTTGTTACAGTTGAAAATGGTTAACTTGGTATTGATTTTCTTTTTTAAGATCATAGTAACTTGAGTGCCCTTGGGCTAATTATTTGATTTCTCTGGATATCTGTTTCTTATTCTCTGTCAAAAGTGGATTAAATGAACTGTATTGTCCCTTTAAAGTTCAAAATTCAATTCAATTCAATAAGCATTTATAAAATACCTGCTACCCGCCAGGTAGTATGCCAGGCACTGGGGACACAAAGACAAAAATAAAACCATCCCTGGCCTCAAGAAGCTTACATTCTAATTGTGGGATATGTGCATGTGCGTGTTTCCATTTTATACAGAATAACATATACATAGAGGAGTAAAAAGAAGATCATCATAATTTCAAGGATTGGGGGAAGCACCAAGAACTAGCTGAATCAAGAAAGGCTTCTTGTAAGCAATGGTTATTGAGCTGAGTTTGGAAATGAGGGTTTCCAAGAGGATGAGTTGAGGGGGGAAAACAATCTAGGCATGGGAAACACCCTGTGTAAAGATAGAAAGGAGGGAGATAGAATGTCATTCATGTGAAACAATAAGTAGAAAGGTTTGAATCAAATTTAGACTATGAGAAGAAGCAATATATAATCAGTCTGAAAACACAAGTTAAGGCCAAACTGTAAAAAAATTTTAAATATCAAGCAGGGGGATGTGTTGTCTTGAATGGGGTTTGACATGATCCAATCGCCAATTTATGTATAACAATTTGGCAGTTATGGGGAGGATTGCTGT
This sequence comes from Petaurus breviceps papuanus, assembly GCF_028583685.1. NCBI lineage: Eukaryota > Metazoa > Chordata > Mammalia > Diprotodontia > Petauridae > Petaurus > Petaurus breviceps. The sequence continues at coordinate 40,586,915 of NW_027186473.1, forward strand.
GGGAGAAGGGGTTACAGGCAAACTAATTAGAAGCCTTTTAAAACAACACAGCAAGAGATAAATCTGTAGTGCTATAGGTCTGTTTCTTTGTTTTGTTTTTAAAGTATGACTGTATATGAGGTGGTAACTACTAATAACAGCATAAGGCATTTTGAAAACCCAATGACTCTCTATTAAATGCTGCCCAATAAATTCCTTTGAGATACACACCTGTGATGTGGCCATCTCTACATAACAGTATCTTTGCCCCTGAATACAAACCACTGACCTTTCTTCCCCTCCAAAGTTATTCTCACTATATGCCTGCCTTGTCTGACCCTCAAGACAGTGGAAAATAAGGAAGAAGCCGAGATCATCACAAAGTGTCTCTGCAGCTACGCATACCAAGGACAACCTGAGTGACAGTCTGGACTTTAAATGAAAGCCCTCTTCACAGAATAAATAATATGTTCTGTTCTCACAAGGGAAGCTTACGGAGAACATGTATTTTAGAAAGAATTTTCAGGGAAACATTTTGAAACAAATTAAAGGCATTTAAAAAAAAGGCCAATGCCTTATCTGGTGCACCTCACAACAGATGGAAGTGTTGCAAAATAATAGGGGAGGGTTTACATCACATCAGCAATGGACATCAGGAGCATTTTCCATTCTATTATGCCTCATCTTTACAAAATATATCTCACTAAATGAAAAATTTTGCAACACTAATTTCAGTTTTAGTATTTATATATGCTTCCTTTCAGGTACTCTCACCAACTGTCTCACTTTTAGTCACAGAATCATTCCCACAGCCCAAGTGTTCCTCCATTATCTTTGTGCATAATTGTCTATGCTTTTCATTATAAGGTGTCTTATGATGAGCCTGGGTGTTCTCAGTCTACAGCACTGAGCTTCACTTTCAATTAAGTGAATCTGAGCCTCATTACTCAGACAGACTTTTCTACAAGGCTTTAAGTCAGTGACAGGGGTCAAGCTAATCATTTCCCTTCAAACCTTCAAACTCTTAGGAAAATCATAATGAGATGGGCTTTAGTTACCTGCCTGGGAGAGTTAAATATGACTAGGAAGAAAGCTGGAACAAAGGGAGGTAGTATACTACAGTGAAAAGATACCCAGAGGATTTGGGTTCAAATCCCACCACTAATACTTATTACCTGTGTGACCTTGGAAAATATACTTGAAATCCTGGGACTCAGTTCCCTCCTCTATGAGAGGGTTGCAGGAGATAGCTTCTGAAGTCCTTTTCAGCTCTAGAACTATAATCCCAATGTTGTAGAATGGAGGGTGTTGGCCCTGAGCATTAAAGGCTGGTTTGAATCCTGCCTCCAATACTTAATTAGTTGTGTGAACAAAGGAAAGTCACTTAAACTTTCTGACCCCTCAGTTTCCTCATCTATAAAATAGGCCCACTAATATCTACAGTTTCTATCATAGGTTTGTTGTAAAGCTCAAAAGACCCTCACGAACCTTAGATTATTATATAAATGTCAGTAATGAAAAAGGAACCAAATACTATTCATGCAAGTCTCACTCTACCCCTTCCATGCTTCAGCAAGAAAAGAGAAGGAAGGAGCCCCTGAGAAGTTCTTTGAATTCATCTTTGCAAGCCTGTTATTCCCAGTTTCATGGAGGAACACTTGTTAATATGCATTACCAAAACGATGACAGCTGGCAGAGGAGTGTACTTGCGGACATGAATCATGGAGAGGATTTCTGGAAGGTGACCCTCACGGGAAGCAACATAAAACAACCTGATGGGAGAAAAATGTGGATTGACTTTATAAATGTTCATTCCACAAAGGAAAACTTGAGAAAATCAGAATCTTTTCATATGGCATGGGCTCCGTTCTTCTAAGGTGAATTTTTGCATTTCTCCTTTGAGGCAGGACTATGTAAACAGTGAAAGAAATTTAATTTAGAAGTATACAAAATTTGCCAACCCTATTTATTGTTCATTAAGTAGGTCGAATGGTCATGTCTCATTTACTGTTACTTCCTGTGTTTAAAATAAAAATCAGTGGTGAATAATATTGACAATGGAAAAGCTGACAACTTTAATCATTCCCAGTTTAAACCAGGAAAGACAGCATGACACGGGGGGTTGGAGTGCCTCAGAGTTGTCAAACCTGGGTTCTGCCTCTCCCACATACTAACTGCATGGCCCTATAGAAGTCCTTTAACATCTTAATACCCCCAGGCAACTATTTAAGGCTTAAATTAGAGAGGCCTCATTGACCTACTTTGGTGAAGGGGCTTTTTCACACATCAGTGAAGGCATTGATAAAATAAGTCTAAAAACAAAAACAGTAATAATGATAATGGTAATTTTTATGTTGATAATAATGATAAAAATGAAACCAAAAAGGACTTTGTGAGATAAGCTCTCAGGCTCAGGCTCTCTCTCTCTCTCCGCCCCCCCCTCCCCAAAGAGGGATAGACCCAAGGAACTTCCTCTACCAATTCAAGTTGACATCTCTGAAACTTTATTATCTTAGTTAGTTGTCTAGAGCACTTGAAAGTAATTTGTCCAGAGTCACAAGAGGATCTTGTGTCTGAGGCAAGATTTGATTACAGGTTCCTGGCTCTAAAAACAAAAAAATTCCAACTCCCAATTCACTATACTTCTCCATCTATATCATCTATCTATCTATCTATCTATCTATCTATCTATCTATCTGTCTGTCTGTCTGTCTGTCTGTCTGTCTGTCTGTCTGTCTATCTGTCTGTCTGTCTGTTTCTGTTGGTCTGTCTGTCTTGCTAATTAGATCATAATTTCTAGTGTCTCTTTCTTGGTCCAAGAGACTTTCATAGTCAAAAATAAACCTATGCACTTGCACCTGCTCCTCTCAGTGCAAAAAGATACTAATCCTCACCCACCTCAAAAGGGATATCGTCAAGTTAATGGTAATGGCTCAAGCAAAAAGTATACCTTACAATACAGGAAGGAAGTCTAAATGTCTCTTTCCCCATTTGGGAACTCCACAAAATCATAGGATCTAGAACTAGGAGGAACGTTAGAGATTATCTAATGACTCTATTCTAGCACAACTCATTCCATTTCCACAACCATTATTTTGGTTAGTTGACCCAGCACATAAGAGTAGTCATCTTTTAATTAGATTTATTCACTCACCTGGAAACAGCAAAAACACCCCCATTCATGGAGCCAAAACAGGAAAGGGCAACAAAGACTGGGACGGCTATTGAGAATTTTCCCAAAAGTCTTTCTGCAAAAGTCTAGAGAAAGACACAGTAAAGGAGATATTCAAACTTTGTCAAAAAGTGAAAGAAAAATGAAGCACTTTTCAAAGAATAAAGATAGACTTCTTAATAATAATTCTCAATTGCATAAAGCACAAAATTATTCTTATAAAGTGGACCATAGTGGATTGATTACCTCTTTTAGGCTCCGTTGGACATACATGAGTATATTTAATGTAATGTGGACAGGGAGGAAAGGAATGGAAGAAAGATGAGAAGAAGGAGTCACTCTGTCTTTCAGCAGCCCATAGGTAAGAGAGAGGACCAGCAGGATCAGGAAGATAAGAAAACAAGAGGTCATTCACCAAGCATTTATTAGCTCTTACTTTTATCCCAAACATTGTGCTAAGTGCTGGGGCTATCAAAAAAAAAGTCAAAAAATGGAAATCTTATGACCCATTTGAGAACATTCCTATACATGCAAGAGGTAGAGAGGGAAGATAAAGGGTGCCTATCACTCTCATCCCTATTCAAACAATCAGAACTATTTGAGCTACAGGTCACAATATAGTAACCACTGGAAGAGCTGGGGACATAGTTTTAAGGCGTCAGTTATTCATATTATCAGTGGCAAGCTGGGATTCATCCTAATACGTCTCTGATGGGATGATGATACCCATGTTAAAACAATGATGTTACATTACTAAGTATAAGAAGAACTCAAGATAGCCTATAAAACCTCCTCCTACCCATTCCAAATGAATCCTACTGCTTGTTATACCTAGGCTCTAAGGACATAAGAACACATCTACCAAAAACGTTCATTCAACTCCTCCAAAATCATACACAAAATCCCATGGAAATTAGACAAAAGATAAATACACAAAAAGGCAAAAAAAAAATATTTTTAACATTATTCCCTCAGAATATAGATCAAGCATACTTTCCTCAGTGGTGTGAAATGAATGACTGAATGAATGAAGCACTATGTACAAAGCATTATGCTTTATGCTGGGATATACACAAAGATAAAAATATCTGGTGTTGGTTGATTGCCTTTTATACAGATAATACCTTATTATCTCAGTCCATATCAGGACAAAAAAAAAAAAGCTGACAATCTTTAAATGTTAAAATCACATTACTGACTTTAAATGAGTAAAATGCATGTATGGTTTGTGTTCTTTGATATGGCTAGCTACAGTGATCAAAATCGTTCTTAGTGCATTAAACTCCCATATGTGTCCAAAACAAACTAGACAACTTATTCTTAGTCAGTGATGCTGACTGGGTAGATACTCAGAAGGTGGTACTGTCTATTTAAAAAGGACAATCAGCCAGGACTGGGGGTTCACAAACTGATCAGTTTCTTCGTTGCCAAAGGATAAGAACTAGATCTGTGACTTCACTGATATAGGGAACTCCCAGGTAAGGAAAATTCTTCTTAGAGAGTGGCCTGGAGCACTTAGCAATCAAGTGACTTGCCCAGGGTTAGCCTTTCATCGCTCTGGGATTCTAAATAACTTTTTTTCTTCTTCTAAAAAACAAGACTAGTATAATTTTTTTCATAGATCATGAGGTGAATATTTACAAAAAATCTTTCACAGTCCCTCTTAATTTCCCTATTTCTTCTCTTTAGCATCCCCAGTTGATGCTGCTTCTATCTTGTTTGCACATAGCTTACTATGTACCCTTGGATTGTGAGCTCCTCAAGGACATGGACTGGTTTTTGCCTTTTATATCCATCATGTAGCACAGTACTTGTTACAGAGAAGACCTGTTAATAAACACTTATTGACTGACTGTTTCTGAGAACAGTCTATAGTTGTTATGTCTACAATTTGGTCAACTCTGAAATCCTGAAGAGGAGCTTTGGGAAGAAGATAGGTCTGAGACATTTAATTAGATGGATCCCATTAGCATTTTCCAATTGCACCAATCCCAATTTAAAATGAATTTGAATGCCAATGATACATTATTGTTTGGATTCAATTACTGTCCATATAGTCTCTCAGTCCCCCAGTGGTAAGTTACATTCCTAAAAAAAGAAATATTGCCCCCTCCAAACATCTCCAACACTGAAAGTTTTCCCAAGTTCCACATGTGGGCCTATGTTAGCTATAAAAAAATCTAATGTAGAAAAATGCATTAAATGATCATTAAAAATAGCACTTGTTTTATAGAATTCTAGCTATATAAATTAAATGGGATATGCCAAGGAAAGGGATGCCATAAAAGTGAAGTTGTTTATTTTAACATACATCCATAAAAGCTAATATCCAGGATCTTTTCAACTTCCTTGCCCAGATTCCTACTATCAGAGTTTCAACAACTTTCTGCCAGAAGAAGCCATCATCAAATTGCATTAGCTCCATAACCCATTCTGCATTTGCATTTTCCCTAACTTGGACTTACCACTGCCACAGCATTGGAGAGCAGCAACTCCTCAGCACTGATGGTAGTGAAATAGGCCACATTCGTGAGGACATAGCCAACAGTGACTATGGTCATTGATATGCATATTGCAAGAGGAACGTTTCTGAAATATAGAAAGCAGTTACTTATTAGCCATCTGTTATATGTCATTTCACTTTCTGAAACCAAGGCAGGTAATTGTCTCCTTCAGAAGGATAACAGGTAAAAAGTAACCCCTTCTTTATCTTATTTTCTTAGAGAATGATAGGTCCATTTCTTGGCTTTTAAACATTCATTAGAAGAGGTACCATATGTTCTAAACTAAGTTCAACCTTGTAAAGTAACCACATACACACACACTAGAAAACAAAACAAAACAAAATCCTCTCAAAATTGGAATTAGCTTAAACACTCCTGAAAACTCTTGAACCTTGACTGCTATAGAAGATGATAATGGCTTCAAAGTTTCATTAGTGTGCAATTCTTTTCCATAAAGAATGCACGCTCTACCTCTTTTAGAAGGATGACACCAGTGTATCATTAAAAACGAAAGTGACAATATGCACCAAATATTTACAACAGCACTTTTTTGTAGTAGTGAATGAAAAGACAACAGGAAAGAACAGAAGGGAAGGGGAAAGACAAAGAGATGGAAAGTGAGGAGAAGAGAGGAGAAGAGATTAAAACTAGGAAAAAATGGTGCCCATCAATTGAAGAATGGCTGAATAAATGGTGGTATATGAATATAATGGTATATTGTGATTGCATAAGAAATGAGTGGGAGAGAACTTGGGAAAGAACTGATACATTCAGAAAAAATCAGAACAAGGGAAAAATTAAGACAATGCCTACAATAGTGTTAACAATAGCAGCACTAAAAGAAAGCCTAACTCAAATTAATTACAATGAATTAGTTCCATAGAGGAGATGAAGAAATAAATGTAGAAAGGGGAGAGGAGTATGGGTATAGAATGTTGCAAATGTTGTTAGATGCAGTTGTTTTGTGCCTCTGTTTATTCAACTATTTTTCGCTTTTTACAAGCAGTGGGGAAGTTAATTTTTTGTAATCATTCTGCATTTTTAAAAAAGCATCAATACCATTTTAAAATAATTTAAATTATAGCTGACACCAATTTTGCACACAAGTAGAACAGCCCAGAAAAATTCACATTGATATCTGCACCCCCATTGCTGTAGGTTCAGTAGGTCCAAGGTCCCAAGATTCCAGGTAAGTTATGAAGCTACAGCTGAATATCCCATTCATTCACAGGTAGCCTGCTGTTAAATGCAGAGGCTGGCAAATGCTGACCTAATGTAGCCTCAAGATGTGCACAGAACACAGGCAATGCTGTATCTTCATTCAATATGCTGAAAAAGCCAGAAAGCTGCTGACCCTTGTAATCTGATGCCATGTTCCCTGTATACATTCCTCGCTTAACATAATCACCTCCTCATACTTTTTTTCCAGTTCACAAAACTTGGACCTTTATCTAGCTGCACAAAGGCTGCATGTTTTGTAACCATGGTACTTATCAACCCCAAAGAACCTTGATATTGTTGGATGCTTCTAATGAAGACCTCAGTATAATTTCCTCCAAGATGAAAATTCAGTTCCAGACAAGAAGAAAAGACATTGTGTGCCTGGCCATTGACCTCTAGAACCTCCTTGGGTTTAGCACGCAGAATCACTGCCCATTATGTTGAGCAGTAGTCATATTGCCCTCTGACAGCAGCAGGATTAAAGCAAAACAAACGAAAACTAACTAGTCAGCAGTGATGATTAGTCAGTGACAACTGCAGCCCAAAGTCATAGATAGAGCCAAGGAAACTAGGGCCTTATTCTGGGGACCCCTTATCAAAATATAGAAGGTACTGAGAAGACGATCATAAAAGGCCATAATAAAAATGGACTACTGGTGTCTCTTTCCCTCCTTCCACATGTAGGAACACTTTCAGTGACTGTAAGAAAAAGATCATTTCATCTTTCCTAAAAGATAGAATTTCCCATGATGCCCCAAATCTTGAAACTTGACAGAGAGAAACATTGGCCTCCAAATTCTCAATCTCCTAATATAAAAGTAGCTGATGATGCCCTCTCGCAGCTTGAAGGGATTTCTATGGATTTTTTCATACCACTTCATGCACTGCTGCTTGTATGTTTGCCAAGAAACACATGTAAATAGAAGAAAGCATAGCTTCAACAATGGGATGAGTGGCATAAAATAGCTTCACGGTCAACTGTGATTCCCTACAACATGTACAGAAAATCAGTTATCCATCTAATCATCCAAACAAAGAATAAATCAATGAGCACTTATTCAATGCCTACTTGTGCCAAAGCCCTAAGGATACAAAAAAAAAAAAGATAAAAATTAGTCCCAACCCTCAAGGGGTTTACATTCTAATGGGAGAGATAAGATGACATGTAAATAAAATGAACACATTATATGGACAAGAGTAGACAGAAAGTGGCTTAGAGAAGGTTCCAGAAGCCAGGAGAACTAGGAAATATCTCCAGCAGGAGGCCAACAAGTGAATATCATAAACCTTTGTTACCAACTAGGCTTTTCCTCTGTGTTCTTTTAGCCTTTCCTGCTTAGTCATTCTATGCTATTATCTCTTCATTTGTAAAAAAGATATTCACAGAAGGCATATAAAGGCTTCCACGGATCATGTCCTTAAATGAATGATGAAACCTCTTGGAGTGATCTGATGCTTTCTTGTTCCATGGAGGTGGCCCTGTATTCTTGAAGGCTATGTCAGTGAAGCACAAGTTCTGACAAGTACTATTAATCTGGGAAGGTTTCATATATAAGCCTGGGTATGCTTTTATGTTGTTCAAGAACAATCTGAGCTAATTTGGGAGAAGAGTACAAAGTGATGAATTCTTTAGCCACTGTAACTGAGTAATCATGAAGGATTTGTAATCATCATTGTTGAAGGGTGTGCCCACACCATGAAAGCATAGATCTTTTAAGTAGTGAGGTACGGGGAATGGATTCTTAAATATAGGGGTGGGACCAATGCATCCACATTGGGTGCTAATGGAAAGTAAGGGTGACAGAGGAATTAAAACTGGTGACCTCCCTATGTGGAAACATGCCTGTTTATCCAATACCACCAGCAAAGTCAGTACTATCTTCCATCCTTCTGTTTACTTGCCTTGTCAAGAGATAAGGATTTTTTTCATTCTATTTAGTACTGGGCTTATGAGACTAGAGTAGAACTCAACCCCAAGAAATAACTCACTCTTCTTTTGCCTAACTTGTCAGTGAATTTGGGTCCCTCAAATCCACTACAGTGAAGCTAGTTCTTATAATTCTGAACATAGATACTCTTAGTTATAACCCTGATGGTTCCATATCAGTTTTAAAGCTCTTTACCAAGGGAAGGCCATCCTATAAACTACACTTTTCTGGTTTCTTGGAAATTCTGTTGAAAAAAAAATATTTTATGAGGGAGTATGAGGGTGTAGTGACTTTTACTCACTTGATTAGACGTCATTTCATTCTATTTTATAATATTTGGATTATGATATGATTTTTAAATGGAATTAGCTTAAAAGCTGTGGAAAACTCTTAAACCCCAGATAGTACAGAAGATGACAATGGTCTTAAAGCATCACCAGTCTCCAATTTCCTCCCACATGAAGAATGTTTAATCCACTTGTTATGGAAAGATGACGCCAGTACATATCTTACATAAAAAAGTAATAATATGGAACAAAACACGCACAGCAGCACTTCTGTGAGGAGAAGCAGAAGTAGCAGGACAGGAAACAGAAACCAAAGATAAAATGGGTGCTCAACAACTGGGGCGTGCTTGAACAAACTGGAGCTTAAGAAGCATGCTGCTTAGAAAACATAACTGCAACCACATGCCAGCTTCTCTCGGATAAAACTAAAAAATAAAATGCTTGGAGAAGCCAAGAGAAATAATGAGAAAAATCATGGGCTAAGTGGAGCCAATGGGGTCTTGTGTAAATATTCTGGACGAGGAGTCCAGAAACCCAGGTTCAAGCTGTATCACTGCCACTTACTTAGGCAATGACCTTGACTTCCCTGGGTCTCAGTTTCATATTTACATTTATCTGTAAGCTGAGGGGTTAGAATAGATAATAACGAAGGATCCACCTAGCTTTATATATCTGTGTATGTAGCTCTTGATCATAAGTTGTTTCCATTTGAATCAAGTGAAAAACAGACATAGAAAAAGTTCAGTTTCTGCCTTGACGTTAACAGTCAATACTTAGGAATATGATTTTAAGCATAACAGTTCAATTTATTAATTAAAAGACTTTAATACTTAATATGGCTTACCGCATTTCAGAACTCAAATGGACAAGAACAGATGGGGTAGGCCATAAAATCTTGCACCAAAGGGAATGATTAGTACAGGTTAACAACTTTAGATTAAAGGCAAATAGCTAGTAATAATAGAGGGAAATAATAAACATAGTCAAGGCAGCTTACAATATCTAGGACTTTTTTTTTTCCTCATTTATTCCTGATTTCAGCTTACCTTCCATAAAGATTCTATAGTCTATATTTGTTAATATTTACACTGAGTGATTAATTTTATCTAATCAACAATTAGAAGAAGAGAGGTGAAACTAGTACATTATAGGTATTATGAATAGCCTCTTCAAAAACACAGAGATGGGGGGGAGGGGAGCATTGCAATTATTTACATCAAAGTTTTCTGAAAATAGCTTTCATTCTGAGCCATGAAAATCCAAGGAAGTATGACTCAGTTCTCAGTTATGCTATAGCCCAAGAGATCCTTGAGGTCAGACTAACAAGAAGTCTTTATGAGATTTGTAGAAGCTGCCAACCCAAACCCCTTTTAATCTGCAGAAAAAATCAGTCCATGCTTTTGGAGCAAACCTAATTTTCCAAGGCACTGGAATCCAGAGCTCAAGCCAGGAGCCAACACTGAATCCTTCAGGCTTCACACTATATATCTACCGTGATAGATCTATAGTAAGTGAATATGTGTATACACACACACACACATGTAAAGCACCTGCTGATCAATGAGTTCTACTAGTTTAAAACAGAAGTTTCCTTCGTTATTTCAAGACTCAAATAGCAAAGAACATATGGGCCAACCCATTGAATCTTACATCTAGGGGAATGACTAGCACAGGATAACAAACAAGATTAAAAGTAAATATGGCAGACCCAATCCGTGGATAATCGGCAGAACCTACACATGAGCCTAGAATCCAATAGGATTAAGAAAAAAAGGGCTAGAATTTAACATACCACTTTTTGGGTATATTATCATAGGGATTTCTTTGGTATAAGGGTTAGACTAGTTAGAGACTGAGATACCTTCCAATTCTCAGATTCTATAACTCTATAACTATGTGGTTCAAGATTGCCTTTGGGGGGCGGGTAGGTGGTGCAGTGAATAGAGCACCAGCCCTGGAGTCAGGAAGACCTGAGTTCAAATCCAGCTTCAGACACTTGATACCCTTACTAGCCATGTGACTTTGGGCAAGTCAATTAACCCCAACTGCCCTCCAAAAAGCATAAAAAAAAAAAAAGATTGCCTTTGGGGAAAAGTCCTTTTAATGCCTCCACACTTCTCAAAGGAAATAAAAGTGCATTCTTTTTTTTTAATAAACCAACAGTAATATTATATGACTGAGAGTCATAGAAAATCTCTGAATAAATTGAAACAAAAATGAGAATTACAAAAGGTCAATGGAGAGGCACATGGTAGGCATGAACAGTCTGTAGTCAGCAGATGGGCTGATCCCATGGTGAGAATGAGGGATAAGTGATGGATAGCTTACATGATCCATGGGTATCCTTGCTATGTCAAAAAAAAGCAAGGAAAGGTCCCCAGCAATTTGTAGAAGATTTACAAGAAAATATGGATGGGTTGTAATTTGCATTGTTTAGAGGGAGTACTTATATGCACATGTTGTTGAGATTCATCGGCATGTTCAAGTATTATTATTGTTGTTGTTATATTTTGAGGGAGGAGTAGGAAGTGTCAATCAGACAGTAAGTATATATTGTTTATATTTATGTTTTATGCATAATGTGAGGTACTGGAGATACAAGTACAAAGAATGAAACCGTCCCTTCCCTCAATGGGCTTACATTCTAATAATGGAATAAGAAACAATTTCAGAAATAGGAAGACTGGGGTTCAAGTCTCACCTTTTGACATATAGTAGATGGATGACCCTAAATATGTCACTTAGTGTCTGGGTGTCCCCGGCAATTCTTTAGAACAGAATTTTTGTGTCATGGACATCTTTTAGAGTCTGGTGAAACCCCTGGACCCTTCTTAGAATAGTGTTTTTAAATGCTTAAAATAAAAAAACATGATTATAAAGAAAACCAATTACATTGACACAAAAATACATACATATACATATATACATACACGTGTGTATATATGTGTGTGTATGCCAAATTAAGAACCCCTTCTCTGGAACTTTAAGTTACTGAGTAGTTTCAGATTTGTCTTGGCAGGTGTGTTTCCCACACCAATGAAATCACAGGTCCAGGACCCCCCCCCAAAACCTAAATTATTAATCATTATCTGTAAATAAATAGTACTCTGTTAAGAGAGAGAGAGAGAGAGAGAGAGAGAGAGAAAGAACCAGCACTAAAGAGATAAAGTCAGAAGAACAATGTTGTTGAGAGGAACAGAAACTAGGAAGAGGAAGAGGGAATTTAATCAAGTCTGTTATGAACCTGCCAAGGTCTATAGTTCACAGTCCAGCTTCAGAACAAGTTTTAGGGCCAAGGAAGGGCGTGATGCTGAGACCGACCTGTTCTCACTGACATGTACATTGTGGCCCCGGTTGAATTCCAGAGTCAAGCTCCTGCCCTTTATTTCTTAGTGTTCCGTGACAAGGTCATAGGCCTTTTGACTGAAATTTCAGTTACCCTGAAAACTTATCTAAGCTTTACCAATAACCACAAAGGGAAAATTCTATAAACAAAGAGAGAGATGTAAAAAAAATGGACAGATTGATTAAAAGCTGAGAAAATGAATGGGGGACATAGAGAAAGGCACAGAGATTCACAAATAGGTAAGAGAAAAGTAAATGAAGATACTGAAGAAAATGAAAATACAAATACAAAAAAATGCTGAGCCCAGACTCAGGATATATGGACCACTTAGTTATCCCAAATATGTGTTTCAATGATCTGATCATTTCTGGTACTTTACCCACAGCTCAAACCTTTCAGTGGAAAGGCAGAGTTATTAGCAATTTTAAAATGAGCAGAAAGACATCTGCTTTTACCCCAGCACTAGAGTAAATATGTGTAAAGTATACAAGAAAAAAACCTTAGACTTTATAATAACATATTCCCAGCACAATTTCTATGAGCAGGTTACATTTGCTTCCATTTCACATAAAGCATCCCAAAAATAAAACAAAAAAAATTGTATTTCCTGCAACTCCTCTCTCTCTCTCTCTCTCTCTGACACACACACACACACACACACACACACACACACACACACACACAGTTTATGTATTGATGTATTACTACTATCTACAATTCTACAATTACCATGGATAATCGATTTCTAAAGGTTATCTCAGAGATAACCTTTACATTCAGAGATACTTCCCGAGCACTGGGGGCAGCTAGGTGGCACAGTGAGTAGAGCACTGGCCCTGGTGTCAGTAGGACCTGAGTTCACATCTGCCCTCAGACACTTAGCACAAAAACTAGCTGTGTGACCTTGGGCAAGTCACTTAACCCCAATTGCCCTCCAAAAAAAAAGAAAGAAAGAAAAAAGGATAAGAAGATAGGTGGGAAGAATTCCTGTGATATCTCAGCATGGGACTTATCTCCAATACAATCTGATACTTCCCGAGCATGATAAGGATTTGGACAAAACCTTTCATAGAAGAGCTAAAATGTTTATTCTCCAGTATTTCAAGGATACATGATTGCTTCATTGGCAGCAGGGGCATTCCCTACAGTAATGCAGCCTGTAACTCCTCCCACAATAATGATATGCTTTAAGTTTTAAGCCTTTCAAATACTTGAAACATCATAATTATCATGATGTCCTGAAAATCCCCCTTTCTTCAAATTAAGCCTTCCCATTTCTTTCAGCAAATAAATACAATAGGACCTTATACTTCTGATATAGTTGACTAAGGTCAACTCTGTGACTATAAAGAAGTAGGTACAATAAAAAATAATGTACAAAAATTTTCCTGTTCTATTCTCATCCTATTTTCATCAACAATACACTCAACAACATCAATATTATAAAGAATTCATAGTGTTAAGAAAGTAGGCATGTGGGTTGATAGTAACTGAAATCTTCCCACTCTCCTTTCTGGGGGCAATAATGCCACAAGTGATAGTTTGCAGTTTTTTCTAATCTTCTGTTCTTTGTGGTACTTTGAAGGAAGGTCTTTAAGGGCCTTTTAGGTTAGTAGAGTCATTAGCAAGGATTTCTTCTCATTTTCTAAGGTTGGGCCCAAACACTTTTATCAATGCCATTTTTTAAGATATTTTGAATGATTACCTTAGAAATATATTGCTTATACTGTCAACAGTGCATTATTTTTAAAGTTACACTTTTATATGATCTTTTTATGGGTAAGAATAGATAGATACACTATTTGCATGAAAGTTTTTCTTTCTATTTTGTTTAATTACAATTTGTCCAAATGATAATTTATTTGTCAAATCAGAAAGGCGCAATCTTATGAATACTGGCCCTATGCAATAGACCCACCTCTTCCCCATGCCCACTGCTTGTCTTGACCTCATTTCTACTCAGCTTTTGTCCCATCCCTCATCTGACCAATCTACCTAGCATATGAACTCCATAGAGCATGTTTCCTTTACCTCAGAGTATTTTAAAAAATAGCTAATTTTATTCCACTCAATTCAGCAGTTAAGGGCCTACCATATGAAAAATATGGATATGATGGATAGCTATAAAATGTTAAAATAATTACATTGATAATAGTATTTTACAGTACTTTCCTCACAAAAGCCATGTAAGCTATACAGTACAAGTACTATTTGTTTTTTTTTTGGTTTTGTTTTCAGTCTAGACCTGAGATTTCCCTGGCACAGGGAAATGATGATGTGAAACCACTGGAGCACATTAAAAAAAGTACCTGTAAACTACTGTTCTTGAGAGTTGCCCAGTATACTGTGGGTGTGGTTTGTTCATGGTCGTATAGCCAAGATAAGACAGGAGGCAGAACCCAGGTCATTGCATATGGTAGACCTTTAAAGTAGTGCACATTTTTATCCCCAGTGATCACACCCCATCATCTTCAAATTTCTACCTATTGAAATCCTTTCTTCAAAGCCCAGTTTAGGTATCAGTTTAAATCCCACATCTTTCATGAAGGTTTCTCAGTCTCCCCACTCCCAAGGCTTCTCACATATAAATCCAGCCCTTTTTCCTAATGCTACATGCTGCTTCCATGGAAAAAGGAGACATCAGCATCAAGAAAGTGTAGTCCAACCACAAGATTGCCTTGTGTCACCTTTTCTCCACTACCACCAATATTTTTTTAATGTACCTCAAAAAAAATGTGCATTTTTTACTTTGGTAAATAAAATCACATGTACAAAAGATACTATTTAAGGGACTCATATGATTAACACTTTTGTTTTCTCTCCATAAGATTTTTATGACAAAAATTACATACTACATATGGAAGTGTTTAAGACTCTTTGGAAAAATAGGGCTGTAAAAATACCAGGCATACTGATTATGAGTAATCCTTATGGATTCTAATTGTTCCTACTTACTCTGAGAAGAGAAAAAAAAATAATAAATCAGCCTTCTATTTCCTTAGAGCCTTTTAAAATTTCTTCAAACCCTGAGCCTCATAAGATTTCTTCTCTCAATTATATTTCCCAAATACCCTCTTTTTGCCTTTCAAATGTGAAAAGGTGAAGGCTTAAGGAAAGAGCTTTTTGAAAAGCAAGCACTTACGTTTTCATAAATCCTTTTGCCACCTGTAACTTGACACAGGGAGGCCTTCTCAAGTCTTTGACATTACTGATATTCTTTTCCTTTTATCAACCTACTTTTCTTCCAAGCCACCCCTCATAAGAAACCAAGCAATAAAACCCAGGGAGGCAAGGGAGCCATGCCATGACTTGGGATTGCTCTAAAATAAATAAACAAACAAACAAAATAGCCTATTTCCTGGGCAGAAAAAGAAACTCAGAAAACTTATCAAGTTCAAGTCCCTTCAAGCCAAAAGCAATTACCTAGTGATGGCTCTCCTTTTCTGCCTTCTCTTCCCTGGCCATGGGACACATCTGTGCAAACCTCCCCAAAGAAGACTTAAAATAAATAGAAAGAGGCAGTGGAAAGGAGGAGGAAAGGGGGAGTTAAGTAAATTTTGCGTGGGGAGGGTGGGGGAGGAAGAAAAAGAAATGTTTTATTCCACCATATCCTCATGTGAATTCTGAATTATTGAATCTCGGAGAGCACCTGATTTATGAACAGGATAACACTGCCCCCAGCCAAAATCATTTTTAATAAAAAGCAAGAAAGCTTCTGAAGTTCATCTCAGATTTAATATCAAACACAGCAGCCACATATGAACATTTTCCCATAAAGCACAGAAACAGCACAGCATAAGCGGCTGGCGGCCACCAGCAGGGAACTCCAAGGTACAAACAAACAAGGACGTCTAAGCCAGGGAACAAATTCAGCCCCACAGCTCTTGAGGTACCAACCAATGGTGTTGGAACGCAGTAGGAAATTAATGTCATCACCAGGAAAGAGGATCGGGAGCAGAAGAGGCTCATTTATACAGTAAATACATCATAATATCCAGCTCAACACTCTTCACCTGTTCCTTCCACCCAAAGGGTTTGGCTATTTTGTTTGACTATTTGGTTGGGATAGAGATAGGCATGAAGATAGGGCTTGTGAATTAAATGGTACAGGCAACTCCTACATGAAGAAACTGGTTTAGGGAGTTGCCTAGAGAAGACATATCCAATGTGGGCCTTCAACACTCCTCAGGACAGCCCAGACCAGATTAAAATGTAATTGAGAAATATTCAATAAGCATGTACAATAGAACATGGATGATGTTAATATGTGATTTTCTAAGTCAGTATGGCTACAGGGATGCTTTAATGGCCCTCCTTTCTGTTTGATTTTTACAACACTGGCAGAGAGAGCTGACAATTTAAAGGACATGTCCAGTCACACAGCTGGTATGCATCAGAGACAGGACTTTCCTAATTTCAAGGCTAGCTGTTGTTGTTGTTAAGTCATATCTAACTCTTCATGATCCTGTGGACCATACAGTACTGTCCACGGGGTTTTCTTGGCAAGGACACTGGAGTTATTTACCATTTCCTTCTCCAGTGTATTAAGGCAAAAAGGGGTTAAAGTGACTTGCCCAGGATTTGAAGCCAGTGAGACCAGAATTGAACTCAGGTGTTCCTAACTCTAGGACCAGTGCTCTAACGCACTGTGCCACCTAACTGCCTCTCAAGCTAACCCCTACTCCACGCTGGATTGGAAAAAGGGACAAATTCTGATTTTGTACTGATTTGTCTGGTGTAAACTAAAGATATGTGACTTTGTCGTAAAGAAATGAGTTAATAGGGCATTTGTAATTTTTCAAGGGAACCACTAAACAATTGAGTACCCTATAAAGATCATAACAAGACCAAATTTTATTTGGGAGTGGAGAGGGGGTGAATAAAAGGTTGCTGTCATGGTCTAGTGAAAAGAATAAAGGATTTTGGAATCATAGGACCTGGGATCAAATCCTACTCTGTTCCTCACTCTCTGTGTGACCTTGCGCAAATCTTTTAATCCTCTAGGCCTCATTTCTCCTTCTTTGAAATAAATGAGTCGACCTAGAAAATAGTATAACTGCATTTCAATGTAATTGAATTTTCCTTGTAATTCTGTGCTGTTGTTTTATACATTTAAAATTGCTATTCTGAGAAGTTACCTATAGGTTCCACCAGACTGAAATGCAGGGGTCCTTCACACACACACACACACACACACACACACACAGAAATAAAAAACCTCTGATGTTGTTAAAAATAGAACTAGATTTGGAGTCCATAGAGATGTGGGTTTGAATTCTGCCTCTTTCTATGAACCTCAATTTCCTCAGCTGTAATATTAGGATTATATTTCCTTTGCTATCTATCTCAGAGGGGCGTAAGGAAAATAATGAGATCGTGAACACGAAATGTTTTGCAAACCTTAAAACACAATATATCAGCTAGTTTAAATACACACACACACACACACACACACACATTTCATGGAGGACAAGAACCATATCTTATTTCAGTTTTGTATACCCATGGCCAAATATACCCTGAATGTAGTAGTAAGCACTTGCTACTTGCTGGATTTCAACATTGTGTGGTACCTCATTCTTGTGAGAGGGGTGTTACAGCTAGAAAATTGAGAGAAGGTTTAAGGAATTCAAGTACGGATCTGGTGGCCAAGTTAGAATTAGAATGCATGGTCTCTATATACAAAACACACACAAAAAAGGTTAAGCACTCCTAATGATCTCTACCATTCCTTCCAAGGTTTAAGCAATAAGCCTCTCCTTGGACTTTTTTAAGGAAGAATGGCTTACCATGTTCATAACCCATTTATAAATAAGAAAGGATTATTTTTTTCAGGCTTGTAAATACCAATAAATAAATATAAATAAATGATTCTCCACTAAATGCCTACTAATTAATTTCTTTGACATTTATTTCCTAACAGGAGACTTTCCACAATGACAAGGATCATCAAGGAGCGATTTGCTGTTGTATGTTAGCAATGATATTTCAGCAGGCATTGAAATGATACAATTCAAGGATGAATAGAGCAGCTACTTGTTACAAGAAGTACCATGGAAACCAAAATATCATTTACCAACAAAAGGTGTCCTTATTGCTGTAATTTATTATTATTATTATTTTAAAGAGTGGG
This sequence comes from Petaurus breviceps papuanus, assembly GCF_028583685.1. Lineage (NCBI taxonomy): Eukaryota > Metazoa > Chordata > Mammalia > Diprotodontia > Petauridae > Petaurus > Petaurus breviceps. Next base: position 40,605,485 of record NW_027186473.1, read on the forward strand.
ATGGAAGCAAAGAGGGGAAGAAGGGAAAATAGCAACGGCAGGTGCCAGGAGGGACTTTAATTAGTTAAGCATTTTAAAAAGTTGGAAGATTAAAAAATGAAACAGAGCATCTCAACAGTATTATATTACAATAAAGGAACTGATGATCTCATATATAAATAGCTCTTCCCCAGAGTATAGAATTTGTTAGAATCATTGAAGCAAATGGATTTGGCAGATAGGCCTGTGGCTGCAGCTCCTAAGAATGCAGATAATTCTAATAGGAAGTTAGAAACTCTAAGTGAGCAAGCTGAAGACTCTGCTTGTCCTGTGGCATCCTGGTCTACTCCCAGAATCTTTGTGGTAGGCATGCTTTCTCTGACCTGGCAGGAAAATCAAGTACCGGCACCTGAGGGTCATATTCATTAGAATGCAAAATTGCCAGCTTCTCCACGAAGGTTGTAGAATAGTGTGTTCTCATTAAGAGGAGCAGCTGATATTTCTATTTGCTTCCAAAGCACTATCCTGTACTTTATCTCATTTAATCTTCACTGCAACCCATGAAAGGGAGTCAGAGCAAGTATGACTAGTCTCTTTTTACCTATGAGGAAATTTAACATCAGAGAGGTAATAACTCCTTGACTATGGTTGAATAACTAATGAATAACAGAACTGGAACTTGGACCCAGATTTTAGAACTCCAGAACTCATTATTCTTTCCATCATAGCACACTCCCCTTTTGAGATTTTCTTCTATCTGGCAGATATACATTGCTAATTTAAACACATTGTAAGCATATCAGAGAGGAAGCCATGCTTAGTAGATAGAGGGCCAACCCTGGAGACAAGGTGACCTAGGTTCAAGTTGTCAGTCTATGTTGGAGGAAAGGTAAAATCAGGAGTAAGAACCCCCCAAAAAATCATACTGCACATAACAGCAACTATCTTTCATGATTTTAAAGTCACTTTGTGATTTTGTTATGTATTAGGTCAGGGTAGAGTGTATCTGCTTTTTTCTTTTGGCTAAATACTATCTTTTGCAACTGGAAAGCTCTCAATATTTAATTGAACAGAAACTTCCTAGAATACTATATATGTAGACAGATGGGAGGGACTGTGAAGTCTCTCCTGACCCCATAGATGACCACCTGTAAGTTGCTCTGGGGTAACAAATCCCTTATAACCATTGCATATTTTTAAATGTTTAGATTCCAAACTCTCCCAGTGGATTTTTTAAATGTTTGGATTCTGAAATCAATAGGAGGTGCTCATCCTGAACTTCTGGGAATTCAGGGTATAAGGAAATATTGCTGTGATGAATAATCCCCAATTATAAAAGAATTGAAAAATTTGCAAGCCTATAACCCATGTTAGTTATAAAACTTTGGACCTAAAGGGACCTTGAAGGGATCTCAATTTTCCACATCTGAGATGCAGAAACTGTGGCTCAGAGAAGTAAAATAACTTGCCCAAAGGTCACACAGTTATTAAATGTGGAATGTAAAGGGAGAGCTAGCACTGTTTCCTTTTTGTCTTTGAATCCTCAGGGCCTTGGAGTTCCTGGTAAATAATAGGCTCTTAATAAATACTTGTTGAATTGAACTGTATTGAATTCTAGGCATTGTTATGATCTCAAGGTTTTATTTCCTCCTTCTCCCCCCAGGAGAGCACAGCATCATGGTAAACACAACGTAGCTCTACTTTCAGTGTTATGTGCTTGGTTCACTTGGCTAAAATTACTACCTGACAATCTGGACTTCAGCCATCTTTAAAGGAAAGGAACAGGATTAGTTGGTTAGTAGAAACACTAGTGTATGATGGCAGGTTTCCTGGTATCACTTGGTGTGCCCTAGACAACAGAAGGCAAACCAGAAAAAATCAAAATGAAATGAGATGGAACCAGGTAGGGGATTTATCATCAGTGAAACCATGAGAATTCAAACAAAACACCCAGAACATCAGAAATGGTTGCCTTTTAGAGAGCAGGAAACTCCAGCTGATTCTATCCATAGGTTGTATTATCAACTGTTTAATTCCCAACTCTCCTCCTCTAACAGGGAGCCCTTCTCCTCTGCCATGGGTTCACTCGGTGGCTTGGCATATCAACATTGGCTCGGAGAAAACAGAGTCTAGACTATCTCTGCTCTGACCTTTCTTTCTCTTTCTGCCTTTCCTCTCAGCATTTGCTATCTGATCCCCTTGCCTTAGAAAGAATACTTGAAACTTCATGAAAATGGAAGAGAAAAACTAACATATACATTTCAAAACACCTTTAACCTCCATTTCACAAAATCTCAGTCAACTCAACTCACAGCTTAGTAACTGCTCGAAATTCCAGCTTGGTGGCTGAGTCAGCCTTGTCATTCTTCTGTCCCTAATAAAGCTTAATTATTGATTCCCACATAAGTTTATCTCTGAATCCTCACCTTCAGCCAAGATTTACAAAGAAACAAAGAAGAAACTTAGGTTTGTTTGTTTGTTTGTTTTGGGGGGGAGGGGCAGGGTGTTCTTTTCTTTTTCGGATTTTAGTCTTGTTTTGTTTGTGTATTTGTTTGTTTTTAACAATATCAATGAGAAATAAATGTAATGTCTTGGAAAGAAGATGGTGCAAGGAATCTAGAAACCTGCGTTCTAGTCCTGGCTCTGCTATAAACCTTTAGTATAATTTTAGGTAAATCAATTATCCAGTCTGGACATCAGTTGCTCATTTGAATAAATAAGTACATTGGACCTCTAAAATCGCTCATGGCTCAAAAATCCTGTCAATTGAGTAATATTCAAGTATACTCTCCAAAGACAAACCTGAACAATTTCTGAGAGTCAATTTAAATGGCCCATATAGGAATAATTTTCATAATAACTGGCATTTACATAATACTTTAGGAATAGAAATGTTACTTTGCCAATGTTATGTATGTATATATGTGTATGTCTATATTTCTATCCACATATATAGACATGTATGTACATATACATATATAGTGTATATTATATATAACATATGCATATATTGTATTTAATGTGCGCACATATGTACATATACACATATATATTTATATATTTGTGTCTGCAGAAACAGATAATAGACATGCACACACATATACACTCTGGCTCCTCATAACAACCCTGTATGCTAGGTACTACTGATTATCCCCATAGTACAGATGGAAAAACTGAGGCTGAGAAAGGTTAAGTGACTAGCCTACACAGCTAATAAATGTCTTCGGAAGATTTGGAATCAGATCTTCCTCACTATCAGTCTATCCACTGTACTACCTAGCTGCATCGCCTAACAGTCAAATTAAAAAAAGAAAATACTTATCATAATGTGATGCCTTCTAAGCAGCAAAGCTCATTTTGTGAAACTCTGGTCAAAGGGATTTCAACAATTTTACCAAGCAACAAAGCAATTCAGTGTTAGGGTGTAAGTGATATAACCCTGTCCTCAATAAGTTTATGTTGTTTTTGGGGGGAGGGCAAGAGGAGATGAGGAAATTGGGGCCCAGGCAGATTAAGAGATGCCCATAATCATACATGCAAAAATAAGTGGCAAACACAGTGTCTGATGACAGACTTTGACAGACTTCGCCCTTCTCAGCAAAGCAAAGATATAAAACAATTCCAAAAAACTCATGGTAGAAAATGCCATCCACATCCAGAGAAAGAACTATGGAGTCTGAATGCAGATAGCAGACTTTTTTGTTGTTTTTTTTTTTTATTCTCATGGTTCCTCCCATTTATTCTAATTCTTCTATACAACGTGACTAATGTGAAAATATGTTTAATAAGAATATATAGATAGAGCCTCTATCAGACTGCATGCCATCTTGTGGAGGGGAAGAAAATTTAAAACTTATGGAAATGAATTTTGAAAACCAAAAACAAATTAATTTTAAAAATAATAATAATAAGTGCCATAACTGTGATCTGAACTCAAGACCTCTGAGTTCAAATTCAGTGACCTTTGAACTGGAACATATTGTAATGGATGCTTCTCCTTTAGTCATCCACTGAGAAAACTCCTTGAGAACAGGGACAGTTCCATTTTCTTTTTTGTGTCCCAAGCAACCAGCAAATAGTAGATGATTAATAAATGCCAACTGAAAGGCAACTAGGTGGCACAGTGAATAGAGCACAAAACTTGGAGTCAAGAGGACCTGAGTTCAAATCCAACCTCAGACACTTGACATTTACTAGCTGTGTGACCTTGGGCAACTCACTTAGCCCCAATTGCCTTGCTTCCAAAAAAAAAAAAGAGAAAGAGAGAGAAAGCACTAACTTTGGCGCAGCTAGGTGGTGCAGTGAATAGAGCACCAGCCCTTGGGCAACTAACAACCCCAATTACCCTGTCTTCCCCCTCCAAAAAAAAGCAAAACAAACAAACAAAACAAATGCCAACTGAATTACTGAATTTAACTATTAAGAAGTTTTTCTTGACCTTCTCCAATCCATGTAAAAAGGGGACTCTAAACAAACTTTGGAGCTGCAGAACCCACAAAATGACACAGAGAAGCTAACCTCCTGCTGAGGAGAGCCTGACAGGAATCGGCCAGTGCAGCGCTTTGGGAGCTGAGCCCAGCCCCACGCCAAGGCTTTAGCCCCAGTGACCAGCCACTGGCCTGAGGGACTCCAGATCAGTAGCTGCTGTGGCCATTTCCAGAGTTATCAACACACAGACATGAAGGACAAAGTAAGTGGGAGTGCGTACCTTTGGCCCGCACAGCCAGACTGCACCACTTGGCAGCTTCAGCACCTGGCATGCAGAGTGTAGGGGGACCAAGCACCAGTCTGAGGGGTAATAGGTCTTGCTCCAACCTGCTTGGATCTGGATTGCAGTCTGGGGTGGAGGTCCTAGGGTGTGTGTCCAGCTTGCCAGAGCGTGTGGAGACCTCAGAGAGGGCACCCAACTAATACCTCCGGCAGCTGAGAAAACCCCAGCGTTTGGGATGAAAGCTCCCCTGTCTGGTGGCAGAGTCCTACTGTGGCAAAAAGCCCAGGGGTCAAGTGACTGAGGGGTGACGACCAGGAAAAGGAAACAAAGCAGACAGAAGATTCCAACATTAGACTGCTATTTTGGGGACAAAAAGGAGCAAAGCATGGAACAGGAGGAAGACAGTGAAGTCAGAATTCCTGCACCAAAAGCTTCAAAGGAAAATATGAACTGGTTACAGGCCGTAGAGGACTTTAAGAAGCAGATAAGAGAAGCGGAGGAAAAATTGGGACGAGAAATGAGAACAATGCAGGAAAATTACGAAATGAGAGTCAACAGCCTGACTGAGAAAAATACTACCTTAAAAAATAGACTAACTCAAATGGCAAAAGAGGCTCAAAAAGGCAATGAGGAGAAGAATGCCTTAAAAAGCCGAACTTGCCAAATGGAAAAAGAATCTCAAAAGCTCACTGAGGAAAATCATTGCTTCAGAATTAGATTGGAGCAAATGGAAGCTAATGACTTTGAGAAATCAAGATGCTGTTAAACAGATCCAAACAAATGAAAGAATAGAAGGCAAGGTGAAATATCTCATGGGAAAAACCACTGACCTGGAAAATAGATCCAGGAGAGAGAATTTAAAAATTATTGGACTACCTGAAAGCCATGATCAAAGTAAGAACTGATCAAAGTAAGAACCTAGAAATCATCCGCCAGGAAGTTCTCAAAGAAAACTGCCCTGATGTTTTAGAAGCAGAGGGCAAAATAGAGGTTGAAAGAATCCACCGATCACCTCCTGAAAAAGATCCCAAAAAGAAAACTCCTAGGAATATTATAGCCAAGTTCCGAAATTTCCGGATTAAGGAGAGAATATTACAAGCAGCCAGGAAGAAATAATTTGAATATTGTGGAAACACAATCAGGATAATCCAGGATCTGGCAGCTTCTACCCTGAGGGATCGAAGGGCTTGGAATATGATATTCCGGAGGGCAAAGGAGCTGGGATTAAAACCAAGAGTCACCTACCCAGCAAAACTGAGTATCATGTTTCAGGGGAAAATATGGTCATTCAGTGGAATAGAGGACTTTCAAGCATTCCTGTTGAAAAAAAAACAGAACTGAATAGAAAATTTGAGATTCAGATACAAGAAGCAAGAGAAGCATGAGAAGGTAAACAGGGAAAAAAATCATAAGGAACTTATCAAAGTTGAAGTATTAACATTCCTACATGGAAAAACAGTAATTGTAACTTATGATACCTTTCTCAGTAATTGAAGGGAATAGAAATATATATATGAGTGTATATGGGCATATGAATACATATGTGAATGTGTGTATATATGTTTACAGGTATACATAGATAGAGGGCACAGGACCAATTTAATAGGAAGGAAAAGCTGAAATTAAGAGGTGAGAGAGGAATATAATGAGAGGAGATGGGGAGAGACAGAATGGGGTAAACTATCTCATACAAAAGAGGCAAGGGAAAATGGTTACAATGGAGGGGAAGAATAGGAAGGCGAAAGGGAATAGATCAACCTTATTCCTGTTGAATTTGGCTTGAGGAGGGAATGAAATACACACTAAATAGGGTATCTCACCCTACAGGAGAGTAGCAAGGAAGGGGATGAGAAGGGGGGATGATGGAAGGGAGGGCAGGCTGTGGGGGAGGGAAGTTGGAAGCACCCACTTTTGAAAAGGGACGGGATCAAAGTAGAGAATAGAACAAGTGGGAGGTGGGATAAGAGGGAGGGAAATATAGTCAGTCTTTTACAATATATCTACTATGTTATTGTTTTGCATTAGCCACACATGTACAACCTATACTGAACTGCTTATCTTCCCCATAAGGGTAGGTGACAAGGGAGGAAGGGAATGAATCTGGAATTCAAAGTTTTAAAATCAAATGTTTAAATATATATACATATACTATTATTAATACTATTTTACATGTAATTGGGAAATAAGATATACAGGCACTGGGGCATAGAGATCCCCTGGATAAGTCAAAAGGGGTATGGGAGAGAGCAGATTGGTGGAGGAGATATCCTGATATAGATATAGATATATAGAGATAGATGGATAGACAGACAGACAGACAGACAGACAAATAGATAGATAGATAGATAATAGATAGACGGCTATTTTGGGGCGGTGGATAGGGGAAAAATGGGGAGAAATTTTGTAACTCAAAATCTGGCAGAAATGAATGATGTAAATCAGAAGTTATTTATTTAAAAAAAATTAAAAAAAATTTTTAAAGAGGTTTTTCTTTACTTGTTCATCAACATACCTCCCACCTACCCCCAAACTAGACCTAATCTTTCCAGGAGTCTCCTGTGCCATCTCCTAGGGCTTCTCACTGCCTTGCACCCATGTCATTAGACCTTCAGCTTCTAACTTGTGTCTTTGAGGCCAGGTTCTTAGTGCCTTTCACTGTAACAATTAGCTTAGTTAATAAAGTGTCAAATGAGAAAGGGTGGAGGAAACCCTCTCTTTCTCCCACCCCAACTAACACATCGAGTAGTAATCTGTCCATACGCACAAATGGTAAGAATTTAAGGGCAAGATGTTGGCGGAGAGGAAGGAGGTGGGGAAGAATGTCATGGGAGGAGACCAGTGAGAAGATAGGGCTTCGTGATTATCCCCTGGAACCATGTGGCACAGCCAGCATCCTAACCTGCATATAGAATAGACACACTCTGCTCACAAAAATACAGGGTAAATAAGGGATAGTCTCTTCCTGATTCCAGAGAGGCTCACCACTCCATAGCTGATTGAGACCAAGTCCCCAGATTTATCATCAGTGCAGGTCAGCAAATATACTTCTCAGTTTAGTCACTGGCAGCCCTGGATGATAAGCATCAGTATTGATCAACATATCAACTGAATCTTTGTCAGGAGTGTCTCTGTCATTTCCCCATCTGCTAAAAAAGCACTTCAAATTCCTATAATTTTCACATTAAAAGACAGACAGGAAGCAGTGGCAGCTGTAGACAGAAGGCCAGGTAGGCATCTGATTGTAAAGTAGTATGGGGTTGTTTTCTTAGAAAGTCAATTCAGAAATATAAGAGGTTTTAAGAAAATAGTACCCAATGTTACAGATTAGAACGGCAAAAAAGTGGCAAGGAGAGATAATGCCTGTTTCCCATGACCTAGAATTATAGCCAGGGGCATTCCATCTTTGAGGACAGTAAGGATTAGCTGAGAAGGCAAGGCACTCTAGGAATGGGGAAGGCGGGGCAGAGAGTTTGGTTCCCTTTCTCTTCTCTAAGCTAAATGTGTACTCTGGGCTAGTCAGCTTTGTAGTGCGGACTTCATATAAATTTGATACTGATAGTGCTTTGAGTCAGAGACTTCTGTTTAAAGGAAAAAAATTACAAATTGACATAGGGCTATATGTGCTATGATAGTGCCTTAAGCTCATGCGCTTCAATGTCCAATATTGTGGATATGCCACTAGATTCAACTTCCTAAAGAATGCTTTAAATCCTAGAACAGAATTTTGCAGCATCCTTTTGAGCATCCAAAAACATGACTCTCTACTCTATAGAGGAGTTCTTCACCTTTGTTGTGTCATGGACCCCTTTGACAATCTGGAGAAGCTTATAGACCCCTCCTCAGAATAACACTTTTAAATATGTAATGGTATTGCATTATATTAAAGTACCAGATTACAAAGGAAACCAATTACATTGGGATACAGTTATCAAAGTACCTTTAAAAAAATCCATAGACCCCAGGTTAAAGACCTCTGCCACAGAGGCTAGAGTTTGGTGCTGTTTTAATGAATGTGCCTAGGGCTACTTTGGTTTGCCCACAAATCCCTGCTTGGGTTCAGGACTGCATCAGCAGGGCAGCCTGAACTCTGATTGGATGGGTGACAGAGAAGATGTAAAGGATGGTTGGAGGAGAGAAGAAAGAAGTGGGGAGGGGAGGAAAAGCAAAAAGAGGGGAGGCTACAAGAAAGAGAGGAGGGAAGAGGAAAGAAGAGAGTATGGGAGGGGAAGGAAAGAGAGGAGACCAACAGAGACAGACATCAAAAGTCATCTCCTAGGCTGCTACAGTTAAGAGTTGGGAGAAGACTTTCAGTCCAAGAAGAAGTAGAAAACAGTTTGTGTAGTGGAGAGAGTGGGAGAAAGATCTGAGTTCAAATCTCCCTCTGCCACTTACTAGCTATCTGTCTCAGGCAAGCCACTAAACTACTCTATAGGCCTTACATAGGTAAATCCTATGTAAGTCCTAGACAGAGAGGAATCTGTTGATGTACTGAGTTCCTATAACAAAATTCTCCAGGTCCTCTTCAGATTCACTAATACCCAAGAGAAAGCAACAAGGCCTCTCTACAATACAACATTCCCTCTCTATAGGTAATTCAGGCTTTAGTGAGAGATGTTTTACCCTCCTCGAAATGAGTCTAGAGTATTAATCCAATGGGCAAGTCTGTACCAAACATTCCTTATGATTCCCTACATTACAATTTGAGGCAATTAATTCAGAAGAGAAAATGGGGACCACTGAGATCACAAACTCATGTTCTTGTGACTGTATCTTATAATTCTAGGCCAGAAAGCAATGAACAGGGAGCAAAGACAAATGGATTTACAACATCTCTGGAGATTTGGAAGGTGGAAGTTTAGGAAATGGATGATGTGAATTTTTGCTAGTGTTTTAATGTTTTGTTATTCACCTTGCCTTCTAAATTTCCTTTAATTTCTTATAATGTATTTTACTTTGTGGTTTTGGGATTAATTTCAATGGAAATGGAGGCTCATGCCTATAAATCTGGTACATAATGGATCCAAACATGTTCCAGGAACATAGTAGAACACAGGCCACATGTGTTATTTGAACATTCAATGCTCTCTGGCCCAATCTGACCCCTTCCTATCAATGTACTGCTATTCCTCTAAATAAACCATCCAGTCTAGCCATCCATTCTGCTTCCTAAACAAACTCTGAGAGTCCACACCTCCAAATCTTTGTTCATGTCATTTTCTTATGAACTGTGCCACCTTAGGCAAATCATTTCATTCACAGGAGTGTCCTTTTACTTCCTTATTAAATGAAGGTAGTTTGACTAAATGATTGTTAATATTCCTTCCCACTCCAAACCTATGGTTCTAACCTCTTTGAATTTATTTTGAAGCATTATTCGTTCTTCAAGAGCTAGCTAATGAATCAGCTAACATTACCATCTCAATGATGAAGCTTTCTATCATGCCCCCCAAATGAATTCCCTTACTCTAAACTTTTAAATGCCAGAAAGATTTCACTCTACTAAGCTTGGTAGAGATTAGAAACAGATCTCAGAGCCAAGAACTGGGTACAAATCCCACCTAGGATCCATACTAACTGTGCGACCCAGCTCAAGCGATTTTATCTCTCAGTGCTGTCTAGAACACTAAATTAGCAAAGATACTGGAGTGGTTTGCCATGTCTTTCTCCAGCTCATTTTACAGATGAGGAAACTGAGGCAAAGAGGGTTAAATGACTTGCCTGAGGTCATATAGCTAGTAAGTGTCTGAGGTCATATTTGAACTCAGGTCTCCCTGACTCCAGATCCAGCTCCTAGTGAGTACCTACTCTTTGCTAATGGAAAAGCTAAGGCTTATGGATCTCTTGGGTTTAGGAGTTCTGTTGCAAATATGGTGAGCCTCATGGAGCAGAGAACTACTAGGCTACCTAAGGAAGGGGTCAACTAGCCTAGGTCAGAAAAATTAGTATTGTGTCCACGAATAGCCATTGTACTTCCAGTGTCAGTAAATCTCCAAAAAGTAAGTAAAACAAAATAAAATAGGAAATAACACATTTACAAAGCAGATGCTGACTTACATTGATAAAGTTTCCCTAGCTAGGAGCTCCTTATTACCTGCCTAGGCCATATTCCTATCCCTATCCCTTTTTTATTAAAAAAAAAAAAAAGACTGACAAAAACTCCAAATGGACTCTAAAATATGTTTTTTTTTTCTCTTTGCAAAATATTTAAAATAAAATCCAAGAGGAAAAATAAGTTAGTTACACAGATGGCTGCCTTGTTTACCAAGTTTCATAAAAGAATTTCTTGGTAAGATTTTGAATCCTAAAAACAGATGACTCAATGAAAATGCAAACAGACCATTAATTACAATAGCCAAATCAGCCAACAAGGTGATGGCATGGGCATGAGCAAGCAAATGACTGAGTGGAAAGGAAAAATTCTCTACCAGGAAATGTAATCTGATTAGATTGAGTGAGTAAATAAAACCTCTAAGGATTTCTGAGACTTTGAAAGCAGCTGTCTTCATATCATGCACATTTTAACTTTATAACAGCTTTTCAACTAACCAACGACATAAATAAAAAAAAAATCAACCTGCTCCTGAAAATTCTAATCTTTAAAAAATTACAAACCAAGCATCTTTGGCTAAAGATATGCTTTAATTTCAAAGTGCCTTTATACTTTCTCATTTGGCATATTTTATGCTCATACCCCAATTTGGACGATAACGAAAATTTCCTAATAATGAGAAATTTCCAAAAGTAGAGATGACTGCTGGGGCACTTAGTGGATTCCCTATCATCTGAGGTCCTCAAGCAAAAACTGGATGACCACTTGTTTGGAAGTATGCCTGACTTCAGGAATGGCCTCTGAATCCTTTCAAACTATTAAATTCTGTGATTCTGTGATTACTGAACAAAAGTACCAGCCCCATTTACAGATGTACAAGTGGACAGAAAGCTGTTGGCCTTGGAGCCAAGAACTGGGTACAAATCCCACCTAGGATCCATACTGACTGTATGATCCTGCTCAATGGGTTCATGTCTTATTTATCGACTGTGTGAATCTAGACTAATCACTCTTAACCTCACTGTGTCTTCTTGCAACTTTTTAAGGCTATAAATGACTCTGAATTGCATTACTAGAGCAGTTATTTACCGGCAATTCCCTAAATCAATGAAATAGTAATAGTTAGCATTTTCTGTAACGATATGAGGTTAGCAAAGCACTTTACCTATGTCAATCAATTAAGCAATTAAGCAAAAAAACGTAGTAAGGCATCTACCATGTGTCAGGCACTGTGCTAAGCCCTGTAATCACATTTGGTCCTCACAACAATATTGGGAGGTGGGTACTATTAGCCCTATATTACAAGTGAGCAAACTGAGGCCCCTAGAGCTTAAGTGATTTGTCCAAAGTCACCCATCTGGGCCTGGATTTGAACTCGGATCTTCTTGACCCCAAGTTTGATGTTTAATCTCCTAGAATGAGTCATAGAGAGGTTGAATGGTTCTGAAAGTTACTAAGTATCTAGGGTCAAACAGCTAGTTAGTGACTGAGTGGGGAATAAAATCCTGATTTCCTGTTTCTGTTTCCTGTTTCACTGCTCCTCCTGTCACTAAGAGGGAATGTTTCCTAGGGTTAGAAATTGCACTAAAAGAAAAATGCTCAGCTCCCTTTGGGTTTATCTTGGTTATTTACATTAGGAATTACTTTGGAACATGCATCGACAACAATTCAGAATTGACTCTGAATTCCAGAATTACTGGAATAGTCAATGGCATCATAAATCCAATATGGCTGGCTGAAACTGGCAAACCATTGCAAATGTCTGATTGGGCTCACTGCAGATGTGCCTAAAAATATGTTTTCTCTGATAATGAAAAACACAGAACGTTGGTCCTGATACAGACAGCCTCTATTAAAACTAAGTTTAAATGAATGACCTAGCAGTTAGCCCTGGGCTGATCACCCTACTGCTGATCCTTCAGTAGGGTAAAGACATTCAAAATGGCTCATACTTTGGATGTATTCATACATCAGGCATAGGAACATAACTCTTTGTTCTTATAATCCAGGACCCTTGGATTATGAAAGTGACTGTCATTTCTCAATCCCAAAGCAAAAATAAACAATAAGGAATATAGGTAAGTTTGACAGAAGTCTCCAGAATCATGATTAGGAGGAGGGAGAAGAGAGGTGAGAGAAGCTGAGTATTTTACTGTCTACTAACTAGGTGGAGAAAGATAATTTCTCTCCATGTCATGAAGTGTTGAATCTGCCAGCTCTGATCTGAACCCTCTAATTGCCCCATAAGCTTGTCCTCATAGGAAACACTCTGGGACAGTCACTCCACCCTACTTGTGTGACGAAGCTATTCATACCACTCATATATTTACTAAAATAACAAGGTAAATAAATTTAGATGGTGGCAGATCAAATCAAAATAATAAGGTGAGAGTATGCAAATTGTTTCAAGGAAATTATTACCAGTTTCTTGCCATTGTTTTTGTTTGTTTTCTGAGCTTGGAAAAAAAAATTTGTCTAAAAAAATACACTTTTAAACAATTTCATCTCTTTCCCAGCAGAATGTAGACTTTACCTAGGTTTTCATCTTGTCTTACCCTGTACCAGACTTTCACATCATTTCCTAGACATTTCTAAACCATGACCCCTGCAAACCCTCCCTTCTTCAGCCCCCATTTCTCTCTAGCTTTCATTTCTGTACTCTCTCCCTCTCTTAGAATGTAAGCTTACTGGGGACAGCAGCTATGTTGCTTGCTTGTATCCCTAGTACTTATGATGGTGCCTGGTACATAGTAAGAGCTTAGTGAATACTTTATCAACAGTAGCCTTTTATTACATTCATTGCTTTGCAATTACTTTGTCTCTTAAAGTATTTTTAAAAACAGCTGGATTTGAAGATTTGCCATGAAGGAGACAGTCACTGTCCATAAAGTGTATATGAGGACCAGAGAACCTAGAATAAAAACTTCAATAAAATTGAAAGTGAAATTTGGAAAAAAAATACTAAAATGAAGTAGAATATCCAAAAGTTTTATTCTTCAAACTACACTTTATATCTAGCTGAAAAACCTTAATTTTTTTTTTCAAGCCAAATAGCTTCTGGAAAGCATTTGAAGGATTAATACCTGTCCTTTTTGATTACCATATGATAAAATATTATAATATAATCCTATAATTTCTGCACCACTTGTTTGACATTTCGGCCTTACATGAACAAACTGTCTTTGAGCCAAATGTATTTTTTATGCATATGGGAAGCTGAGAAATGCAAGAGGAATTCTGATCCCAAGGTACATCAACCACATGTTCCATTAGGCAGAGACTCTTAAGTCTGAATACAGCCAAGGAAGAGTAGCTGGGGTGACCTTGCTTCCTACAGACAGAGGCCTTTCTCCTGTGACCTTGGATCGAACCCTTTGCCTCTTGGTGGTACACTGTTCCCTCCTGTAACATTATTCTCTCACTCTTTGCAAAGAACACTTTTGTGCTTCATTAGGAGAAAAGCAGATATGTAGATGGCACTATAGTTAACTCTCAGTTATCCAAGAAAAGCTTGCTACAGTGGTTTTTTATGCCTTGATTATGTATTCCAAGGTAGATAGAGGCCAGTCTTGAGGTCAGGAAGATCTGGGTTCAAGGGTTGCCTGTAACAAAGATGACTGTACTCCTAAGGCAACTCACCAGAAGAATAATTTAAAGAAGAGCTGCAATCTGCATGAGTGGAGGCAGTTTCTACATCAGGAATTCCTCACACTGCTGAAATCCTTCATGGAGGTACTACCCCAAAACTGTATTAAATCTAATATCTTACTGAAAAAAAGATGGATTCTTGAAAAACTGTTTTTCAAATTGAATTTCTCTAAGGAACACAACTACCACTAACTGACTAAAAGCCAATCAACCCCTTTGAACCTGAGTTACTACCCAGGCTAACTGAGGTAAATAGCTGTTTGTTTCAGTCATGTTTTCAGTCATGTCTGACTCTTCATGACCCCATTTGGGACTTTCTTGGCAAAGATACAGGAGTGATTTGCCATTTCATTTTCCAGGTCATTTTACAGACAAGGGAACTGAGGCAAACAGGGTTAAATGACTTGCCCAGGGTCACACAGCTAGTAAGTGTCTGAAATCAGATTTTAATTCACAAAGTCAGAGTCTTCCGTCTGACTGCAGGTCCGCATTTAATTTAATGCAAGTTCTCAGCAATCTTTGTTCCTGGGGAGACAAAGCTTAGCAAAGCCACAAGATACATTGCCAGTCTCTTCATTAATTCATTCTCTGTCTGCAGAACAGTCCTAGGACCCCCGAAAACATTAGCAAAACCCTCTTCCAGGATTTCTGTAAACATACAACAAGAAAATCCTTCTTCAGGGCTTCTGAACCAACAGCAAGGTTCCAAGAATTCTGCAACAACAGCACTGTCCTTCACCAGTGGACAGTATTCACTCTCTGTCTGCAGAACAGTCTCAGTAGCTCTGAACCAACAGAAAGGTTCCCAGACTCCTGCAACAACAGCACTGTCCTTCACCAGTGGACAGTATTCACTCTCTGTCTGCAGAACAGTCTCAAGAGCTCTGAACCAACCGAAAGGTTCTCATACTTCTGCAACAACAGCACTGTCTTTCACCAATGGTCAAATCTGGCAAAACAACATCAAAACAGACAGACAAAGTACCAGCATAACAGCCATGTCCCCTCAGTCCTTGGCAGCTCTGGGTGGCAGCTCTCAAAAGTCCTGGGCAATTCAAAGTGGCCCTCAGCAATCCTCTCAGTCTCTCCTGCCTCCAAAGGTGCTGCTTCCAAAAAGTTCTTCTGCCTCTCTCTCGTGTCTCTCCAAATCTATGTCACCAGCTCCTCCCAGTTCAGCACTCTCTTTTCATGTCAACAAGTCCATCCCACAATTGAGATTAACAAGCTCTGGGTTTTAACACAATCAAACCAAAAACCAAGCCAATACAGGGGAATCTTTAAATGCCATTACTATTACACCTTCCCATTGTGTTCCCTAAAACCCTCCTCCCCCATCCCACACTCCTGTTAAAAAAAACTTCTCTTAGATTTCTTCCTCTCTCATATTCCTCCCAATTCCCTGCAGATGTCCAGCAATCTTTTCTAAAATTTAACCATTAGATCATAGCTTTAGAACCAGAAAGGAACATCAAAGATCATCACTTCCAGGCCCTCGTCTTACAAATGGTGAAAGTGAGGTCAGAAGAGATGAAATAACCTGCTTTGTATTCAGTCGTAGACTGCCAGGCAGAAGCTCCCCTCCTTGGCCTTCACCACTCCCAGCTCTCTCAGACCCATCCACTTGAGCTGTATCCCTCCCCTACCTCATTTTCCCCTTTTCTTCCCATTATGCTCCCTACAAACTCTCCCTAACAAACTTTTCTTTTTAGTAGGTCTCTTCTCTCTCATACTCCACCCAGCTCCTTTGCAATCAAGGAAGACACTTTGGAAGGTCACTAATAACTTCTTTACTGATAAGAATGATTTTTTTCTTCATTCTTCTTGTCCCCTCTGCAACATCTGACACTCCCTCTTTCTGGATTTTTTCTCCTTCCTAGGCTTTCCTTACACAGCTCTGTTATGGCTCATGGTGCTCTCTTTGCCCATCTGATCCACCTCAGTATACTTTGCAGGTGCATCATCCCTGTGCTACACTTTATACATGGCTGGATACCAGTGTTGTGCCCTGGACTCTTTTTTTTTCCTCAGCTGTCCTCTACACTGTCTCTCAGAGATCACATCAGCTCATATGTATTCAACTATGATATCTATGATGATGACCCCCAAATTTATATAGCTAGATTGTACCTATTCATAACTCTCATCCTGGACATCTCCAACTATATTATATGCTCAATAGACATCTCAAATTCAACATGTCCAAACCTGAACTCTTTATCTTCACCCATAAACCTCCTCCTAGCTTCCAAATATCTTCCAAGGTTACCATCATTCTTTCAGTCACTGACATTCTCAACCTAGGAGTCAACCTCAGTTCTTCCTTCTCCCTCATCTCTCCCATCAAATCCGGAGTTCAGCCTTGTCTACTTGCTACCTCAACATCTTTCCCATCAGTCTCCTTCCCTCCATTCACACCACAACCACTTCTATTACAATAGCCTCCTAACTGGTCTCTGCACATCTATTCTCAACTGCCTCTAATCTCTTCTCCACCCAGCTACAAAAGTGATAGTTCTCAGATGCAAGAGTGAAGGTGTCCTTCCTCCCCTCTAGAAGCTTCAGCGGCTCCTTTTTTGGCTTGAGAATAAAATAAAGCTCTTCTGCTAGGCATTTAAAGCCCCTCCCAATCTGGTTTCAGCATGTATTTTTAATTTTTATCACACATTACTCCCCTTAGTGTACTCTATGCTTCAGCCAAACTGGCTTACTTGCTGTTCCCCATAAATAATATTTCATCTCCCACATGAATGTCTTTGCAAAAGATGTTCCCTGTGCCTGCAAAGTTTTTCTTCTTCCCCTCTGCCTCCTGAAACCTGTAATGCCTTTTAGGACTCGTTTCAAGTTTCATCTCTTATAAGAAATTTTCTGATTCCTCCAGATATTACTATCTCTTTAAAGGGGGGAAACACACACACACACCACTTTGTATTTACTAGTATATATATTTTTTGTGTTTATTTATCTGTGAACATAGTTGTACTGCCATTTCTCCCCTGCCCAGGTTGGGAATACAATGCAATCTTCTAAGAATGGAGAATGTTTCAATTTCATATTGATATATCTGGAACTTACAATGGTGCCTGACACATAGTAGGCATTTCATCCATGCTTAATAACTGACTGATTAAACACCCAAATTAGCACAGATTGTTTGTCTAAGGTAACAAAGCTAGTAAGCAATAGAATCAGAATGGCAACCCAAGTCATCTAACGATATATATAAAATCAATCATGATTTATGTTTGGCCAATTCAAAGTTTTAACTATGAGTTTCACTGAAGCAGTCTTTTCTTGAAATTAGTTGAAATGCTTTAAGTTCTGTAAAAAGCAAAAATATAAAACTTTCTGTATGTCACTGGGTTTTTTTTTAATTGGCACAGAATTGTGACCAAATTGAAAATAATTTGTGCATTGGTTATAAATACTTGGCTGTAATATAAGTTGGTACCTCTCAGCCTGTTAGGATTCTAAAGCAGATTGGAGTTCTTATAGTTTGTTTTTTGTTTTGTTTTTTAAATAAAATCACTTAACATAAGCAAGGCAGAAGAAGAGAAATCTCACAGTCTTTTAATGGTTTCTCAGTTGTTCACTACACACTTATGTGAGTTTGGTAATTTTTTTTTTTAAACTAGGATGACAATTTTCTATGTCTCCCTAAGTATGAACGGATGAATGAAAAACCCTTATTAAATGGTTATTATGTATCAAACACTATGGCGATCCCAAACACAAAAGCAAGTTAGAGGCAAAATGACTGTTTTCATTTAACTGCAGGTTATGCAGGTTACAAGGTATCAAAACTAGGAATCAAATAGGAAATACAGAGCTGGAACTCATGTGGGCTGAGTGGGAGATAGGTACTAACATAGGGGGAGATACTTCTCCCCTAAAAGGGTGACAGGTATCAACTCTTGTTCTCTTATGTGCCTCCCTTGCAACAATCTCAGGTTGTTTCTAAACCACTGTTCAGTCTGGAAATCCATGCCATATGTGTACAGTGTCTGGCATCAGGACGGGATAGAGCAGGGAACAAGCTTTGTTGACAAAAGCAGTCATTCCCCATTCCTCCACAGTAAATTTGGCCCCAACCCTCCTCAGTCCATATCTTCTCCTTCAATTCTCTTTTGTTTTTCAAAATGTGCTCTCTAGACCTCCCCTATAATGTTATCATACATTTCTTCCTCTCACATTCTGTCCTCTGGTGCTCACTGAAATATAGCCTTCACCTAAAAATATTCCATACAGACTATGAGCTAGGCACTGAACATGGGGAAAAGGGAAATTGATCTGGAGATCCACAGATTACAATAACAAGAATATGGTCAAGTTGGAGTGAAGTTTAAAAGACAGGCAATGTTGAGAGATGGGGAGATAGGGAGGGTCAGAAAGTGGCATTAAAGAAAGAATAAACCAACTGCCTTCCCTTGCCCTCTGTGTTTGGGGCATAGGATTAAGAGCAGCCAGCCTTTGAAAAGGTGCCAATAGTTGTTGGTATTTTCAAGCGATTGCTAGGTTTCCAGGAGCACTAGAAAGGCATCAGAAATGTGACAGAAAGAGATCTGGGATAAAGGGAGATTTCCAGAAGGCACAACAGAAGAGTAGAAAAAGCCAGCCTCGCTGAAGCAGCTAGGCATCCTGATGGGAAGAAAGAAGGCACCCGCGACCTAGACAGCCCAACCACCACTGCCACCTTGGTGACCGTCTCCCTTCAGACCTCAATAAGGACAGCCCAAGGTGCTGGACCTAATCACCTGCTCCCCCACCCTAAACCACCAGCCTTTCTTGCAGTCCAGGCCCCATAGTCATCGTGAGGAGATAAATCATTGTGTACAGGGAGCCTCTCTTTCTCATCACCACGAGCAACAGCTTCTGACGAGCTGCCACTAATAGGCAGAAAAGTTCAGTCCTGAGAGCAGCAGCAACTCCCAGACCCCCATTCCTGCTTTTGGCCCAGCCCTCTCCGTCATGATCTAGGGAGAGAAAGAGCCAGACCCACCAACTAACAGCCAACCAACAGGTCGGGCAAGCCAAATCAGCAAGGTAACCGGGCAGAGACAGGAGGCAGCACGCACCAGGTGAGTCAAACCACCACCACCACCTTAGCCATCTCTCCTCAGATCATGAGGGGGACAGTCCAAGACCTAAACTTAAGATCCCTCAGAAAAGTGATATTAAATAATGATGTTAAATATGTCACTGCATCCTAAGGACGATGGGATCTTTCCATCTGACTTAGAGCTGAAGCCTTCCTTATGTAGAATGTGGACTCCTGGAGAACAGGGACTGGTCTGCTTTCTTTTTCATATCCTTAGCAGTCAGCTTCGCATATAGTAAATGCTTAATCTCTTTTTCTTTCATTTATTCATTCATTCAGTCATCTCTTAGCACCCTCTCTAAGGCTGGCTGCTTGCCCAAGCCTCTTGATACCAAGGGCCACTAGGGGAGTGGCTACGTGGTGCAGTGAATAGAACACTGGCCTTGGAGTCAAGAGGACCCGCATTCAAATCTGGCCTCAGACACTTAACACTTACCTAGCTGTATGACTTTGGGCAAGTCACTTAACCCCGATTGCCCCTCCAAAAAGCAAAAAAAAAAGGGGGGGGCCACTAGGAGGAGTTGGCATACTCTCTTTTCCATTGCCACTTTCCGTCACATCTTATACCACTGTCACTCCACTGCTCCCCTTTTCATCTATGATTTACCCCACACTGTCTAGAGCTTTGTCATTATCATCTCCAGACTTCTACTCTACTCGCCCTACTCTCCCATGAGCTGTTCCTGGCTCACAACCTTCTCCCCAACTTATCCAAGTCCCAACACCAGAGCTCTAAATCTCCCCAACTCCCTCAAGTGCCATGACTTCTGTATCTGGTCTGCCTCATTCCTTAGGCTCTCCTCTGCCCTTCCCACTGCTGCTCCAACTGCCAGAAGTCTTGCTTATAGCTCTGCTGAAACCCCTGAAAAGTCTAATGCAACTTAACCTACTTGGCTGTCCTCCCTTCCCAATTATCAGGAATCCCACTGGCCCTTTGGACATCTTCTTAACACCAAGTTGTTGTTTTTTTCTTTTCAGATCTCATTGAGACAAGGTGTGGTGACTTTCAGGCCTTAATTAATATAAACTGGTGCCAGGCAAAATATTAATTAAACATGACACTGAGATTATTTAAACCTGATAATAAAGTTGATTATTCAGAGCATGTGGTTACCCTGGCTCTTCTAAAATGACTGATGATATCAAACCTTAGGAACTTGCTGCCAGTCTACTATTTGCTACCTCTTTAGAAGAGAAGAAATAAATGAAGTGAGAAGAACACTGGAAAAGTCTAATAGACAAACTGACTGATCTCAGACCCCAAGGTCATGGCAAAGCAATTCATTTGTGGGCTTTCCAGCAGCCTCAGACATGATTTATCAATCCCAGAGCAAGTTTACAAACACTATACATCTCAATGATACGTTCTTTGCACTGTGTAACTTCTTAAACAATGATGGATGACTCTGTCTGCACCAAACCTACTTTATAATCCAAAGTCAGAATATTTACCAAAAAAAAAAGGGTTCAATTTAAAAATAATAAAAATAAATACATGGATAATAGTTAATCATGGCATGTTATAAAGAAGAGATTCCTAACCTTTTTTTTAATGGACCCCTTTGGAACTGGTAAAGACCTTAGACCCCTTCTCATAATAATGTTTTTAAATAATTGAAGGAAATGCCCAATTTCAGTTAGAGGCTAGTGGAAAGAAAGATGCATTTTTTTCCCCATCTGAGCTCATGGAGTTCCTGAACTTTACCCGTGGGATGGCCCCTGAAGGGTGGGGCTGAGAATTCCAGGTAAAGAACCCATTTTTATAGAAGGAGTTTAGGGGACTTGGGTTTCTTGTGTTGGTTTATTTGTTTTTTTAAGCACAGGTGTTTCTTGAGATTGCCTTCAGGTACCATATGTTAACCTTGCATTTATTTCTCAAAAATGTTATCCTAGCTTTCATTTATTCCTGAAACGAAAGTCTAGTGCTTTACTATCTGTGAGGCAGAATACAGTGAGAACCTCTGAGTGAGGAACACCTGGATTCATGTTGTATCCCTTATGCATACTGGCTGTGTGACCATGAGCTAGGCACTTAACATCTCTGTTCACAAAAAAAAAACTCTCTAAGATTTTGTAAGTTACAAAACAGTTGTCATTTTTTGTTAGTACATGTCTCTTTCTCACAAGGCATTCCCAATGCTAATAAAATAACAGATCCAAATAAAACAAAAAAAAAGACCAAAACAAAAAGTTCTCCTATTAATGCTATATGAGTGACAATCATGGAATATAAGATCACAGCTTCAGAGTTGGAAAGACCCTTAGGAGTCACCTAGCCCAAACCCTCTTATTTTATAAACAAGAAACCTCAGACCTGCAGAAAAAAGGAAAGGGGGGCGGCCAGGTAGCACAGCGAGTAAGAGCACCGACTCCAGTGTTGAGAAGACCTGGAGATCGAATCTGGGCTCAGATACTCAGCACCACACCCAGAAATAACTGGCCGTGTAACCTTGAGCAAGTTACTTAACCCAGATTGCTTAAAAAAAAAAAAAAAGAAAGAAGGAAGGAAAGGGTTTTTTGCTCAAGGTCATCTTACTAAGCAGTAAATGACAAAGTGGTCTTTGACCCCAGATCCATAGAGAGGATCCCCCTGTTGATGCACCATAGAAGACTCGAGGTTTACCCTTTAGGAATCCAAAATATAACAACTCAATCAAGAATTTGCCCAGAATATAGTGGCTATTCCTTCACAAGCTTCCAATAAACTCGAGGTGATCTTTAATAGCCAGTTAGGAAATAACGACTTTGACTCCATTAACCTTTATGTTAATGTCCTAATTGGTCTCCCTGCCTCAAATTTCTCCCCTCTCCAGTCTATTATACACATTGCTACCAAAGTCATATTTATAAATGCAGATCCAACCATGCCATTCCCCTACTCAATAAACTCCAGTGTCTTTCTATTAACTTCTAGAATAAAATGTAAACTCCTCCATCTCGCTTTTAAACCCTTTCACCACCTGAGCCCCAACTTAGCCTCTAAGCCTCATTGGACAGGACTATCCCTCCTGCACTCTGAAATCTGGCCAAAGAGTCATCTCCATTCCTCACATGGTGCACTCTGTCTCCAATTCCCAAACTTTTGATCTGATCATCCCTCAAAGCACTCCCTCCGTAGCTCTACCTCCAAGAACCCCTCACTTCTTTCAAGGCAAAGCTCAAAAAAAAATTTTAATAAAGCCTTTCCTGATCCCCTCCCTTACTGGCTCTCCCCCTTTTAAACTACCTTATCTTTAATTAATTTGTGTACATTCTCCTTCCTTCCACACTATCTATCTCCTTCTTGTCTCCCCTATTAGAATGTAAACTCCTTTGGAGTGAGGATTATTGCATTCAATGTTTTTGTATACAGGATTTTAGCACTGTGCTGGGCACATAATATGTCTTTAAAAAACAATACTTGCTGATTGATTGATCATATTCATTATATATACCTTTCAAGGGGATTTTGTTATGTTTTGTCCATACAAGAAGGCCTAGCATTGTAAGTAGTTAAATGGTATGGTGGATATAGCACCAGCCTGGCGTCAGGAAGACCCGAGTTCAAACCTAGTCTCCAATGCTTACTATCTGTGTGGCTAACCTGGTCAAACTATTTAACCTCTGTTTGCCTCAGTTTCCCTACCTTTAAGATGGGAGTAATAATAGCACCTACCTTTTAGAGTTATTGTGAAGATGAGATAATATTTATAAAATACAAAAAAAAATTCATATTATGCCACACTATCTTTTATAAATGCAAATATACCTAATATTTAATGCTTATACTATCACTGTTTTTATATCACTCATATTCATCTCCTTCCCTCTACTCACAGAGTCACTTTTGTAGTTCAGGCATTCATCACAACTTATGCAGGTGCCTGTGGGGGCACAGTTTCTGGTACAGAGTAGGTGCTTAATAAATGCTTATTCTCTTCCCTCCTCCTTCTTTACTTTAGCATAATTTAATTTGAGAGACTTTGATTGGAGTGAAGTTACCTTGAAGGTACAAAGAACACCGGTGTCACTTGGGGACTTGTTATTTTTATTTCTAATTATGTAATCAACCTTGTAATTTTGACTAAAACATCCTATTCCTAGTGTAAATCCCAATTGTACTTCCTATATATATTTTTAACCCACTCCCCTCTCCCCTACTATCACAGTTACCATTTTCATACATCTATCCTAATTCTCAAGACTTTTATCAAGAGCATTTTACCCCCACCAAGGAAGTGGAGGAGGACACTTAGAGGTGTTGAGTCATTCTACCCTGGGGCCAGGTGCATGTTGCAGCATACCTGAAAATACACAATTATGACTCATAGTGAAATACATTTGCCTCAGCAAGTCACAATGAGAAAAGAATCATCATTACTCTCCCTTATTCCCAAAAGTAATTTGGACCTATATATCTCCTTATAAAATGTTGCAAATTACACATTTGGACTAGATCCAGACACCTCTGCCATTTGTTCTGGACAGAAAATCTTAAATATTTTCAAAAGCACAATGTGAACTTTTTAAAGGTAATTTTTCTAAATAAATTATGATTCTCTGCATTTCAGAGCATATTAAATAAGTATCAAAATAAATGTAAGATCTAGGGGAAAAAAATGAGACCTTGGATGCCTGTTGTTGCATAACACATTCTAAGAAAAATTAAAATGATTTCTTGTACAAGTTTCCCTATATTTATATTTTGAATTTTCAAATACAACTATGATGGTGAAGTTTTACTTATGACTATAAAAGTCAACAAAAAAGAAATAAATTCAAATATTCATGAATGTACGATGATTTTCTCAATATGAGGAATTCCTTCCACCAACATGTTAATGACAGTGGAAATGTCCTGTTAGAGGCTGAGTTAAGCCTAGGTCTCCCCTGACTCTATTACCAGAATTCCATACACTGTGCCACACTGTCTTTGATAGATGCAAATATACCTAATGATTTAAAGAAACTCTCATTGATTGTACTATCACTGTTTCCACATCACTCATATCCATCTCCTTCTCTCTGTAGTTCAAGCCTTCATCACCCTTAATGTGGGCAATTACAGTGACCTCCTCCTAACAGTCCTGCTTGACTCCAGTCTGACCCATAACTTCCTTACTCACTAAGCTTTAGTGGCTTCCTCTTATCTATTTTCCTAGAATAAAATGCAAACCCAGTTAAAACTACTTACTATGTAAGTCCATCCTATATATCTGGACTTAACCTCACATTTCTTCCCCTCATGTACTATGTTCAGATAATCGGTCCTACTTCCCCTTCTCCACAGACATCATTCTATCCCCTTCCTCGATGTCGCTGAACAAGTTGTCTATCATGTTTACAATGCACTCCCTTCCCAACTCTTCCTTGTAGCCTCCCTACCTTTCTTCAATGAACAGCCTACATGGGGCCTTTCTTGATCTCCCCAATTTGTTGTGCTCTTTTGTTATCCCCCAAATTACTTTGCACTTACTCTGTACCTATTCTGCGCACATTTAACTAATGTGCATTTTTTTTTCCCTAGTCTAATGGGAGCTCCTTGAGGGTAGGCATTCCCATTTGTCTTTGCCATGTCTGGTACAAAATTGAACTTGCTGCAGAATATTAATTTTTATTATTAAGTCAAATATTGCTTTTTAAAATCTTTTTATGTAATGAAACAAGGTAGGCTACTTAGAAATTATCTCTTTTACTTGTTAAAACTAGACTGAAAGCTTTATGAAGCCAGGGATCCTGCATCTTCAACAGTGCCTCAAAAATTGCTCTGTATACAGTGGGCATGCAGCAAATGTTTTGGTGAATGGAATGTAAAAGGGAAGAGGTACCAGGCAGCCCCTCCTTCAACATTGCCTTTGCCAGTTTATTTCCCTGTTCCCTAAATCCCAGAAATTTCACATTTAAAATTCTATATTAACTTCCATAATCAAATATTCACTTCCAATCAAAAGCTATCTGGTCAAGGTTATCTGGCCAAGGTTATCTGATGAAGTTTCAAACTTTAATTTACTGGAAGTACAAATGTCCCACTTTGCCTACCCATTAATGGTTTATCTAGTACAAATCAGTTAGGAGAGAATGATTTGTTGAATTGGTTTGGCATCATCATTATTCAGCAATATAATTGGAAAATCCATATTTCTACTTCTTTTCTCAGACACACAATCATGTATTTATTCAAAGATTTAAGAGTCTCAGTATAAAGTAATTGATTCAGCTAAAGAGATTTCATTAAGGTGAGCAATGATGAGTCTTAATAACTATTTTTAAAATTCCATATAATAGAACCTACTAATGATAAGGTTCTCCAAATGCTTCCAGTCATAAATGACATTGCACTGATTGTGTCAACCCCTAGAACTTTAAAAGCAACCTTGCTGAATGTTAATTATTCTCATAAAAATTTTATAGATGACTCAATGATCCTGCCACTGGGCATCTACCCTAAGGAGGTCAGAGATAGGAACAAAAGTCCAATACATACCACAATGTTCATAGCAGCACTGTTGCGATATCAAAGGAATAGAGACAAACTGGTATTGGTGAACAGGAGGGGAAATGTGCACGTATTGTATGTTATCTGAATAAATGGAATATCATTGTGTAAAACATGGCAGAAATAAGGAATTTAGGGATACATGGGAAGATCTGTATGAAGTCATACACATGAAAAAAGTAAAACAAAAAGAAAAAAATCTATCTACAAGATGATAACAACAATGTGAATGAAAATAATACTAAATGGCTTTGTTGTCACCTAGGGCATAAAAGGTCTGTGAAAGGAAAAAAAGGTCTCCACATGGAGTCCATGCCCTCCAGATTTGGTTTTTATCAGAGATGACATGAATGTCCACATAAGCTATTCCCATACGGAGATGAGAGGGGCCACATCTGTCAGAGTTTAGTACTAATGTACACCCATTCTCTGTTAGAGCTAAGACTACTTCTTTAATTGTTCAGCAACCAATGAGGGTTTCATTTTATTCCAGTATTCAGTCTGAACTAACAGGTACGAGCATCAGGCCTGCTTCTAACAGTATGATTACTTTAAAAGGGCCACTGAAGAGAAAATCCTTTGTCAGTCTTTAAGCAGAGTCCAAATATGAGATCATTTATCAAGAGTGCTGAGGTTAGAGTCAGAGAATCTGAGTTTGAATACCAGATCTATCGCTTTCTATCTCTATGACCTTGGACAAATCATTTAACCTCTTGGTGTCTCAATTTCCTTATCTGCAAAATGAGGTGCTTGGACTAGATGACCTTTAAGTTTCCTTCCAGATCTAAATCTATGCTGACTTGAGATTTTGGAAAGGTTGTGCTAAAATTTGTGTTTGCTGATGTTATTTGACCTTCTATTAGATACCCTTATAGTCCCATGGATTGATTAAAACCACCAGAGAAAGACTGATTGACACTGGGGTTTTGGGGTGTGTGTATGTGTGTGTAATAATTGAGACAGCCCAGTCTTTCTCATCCTGCAATCTAACTTAAGACTAGTTTTTTTGTTTTTGTTTTTCCCCTGGAAGTCAATAAAGCTGTGCCTAAGCTTTATTTAATCCACCAAGCTGTAGAAACATACTTTCCTGGGACCTTCATGTGGCTCCCTAGTTCACTAAAGAGATAAAGATGTTCGTCAATGCAAGTAGTCAGAACCCTTAAAATCTGTTGGATGTCCCAAGATACTACACACAACCCTGCTTATCAGGTGCATTTCTCTATGGAATGAAAGACTACTCAGGATGGGAGCTATCTCCTTGAGTATCTATCTGTTCTATGGTATGACTAAATAAATGTCCTTGAATGACCTATGAGTATCTCATTTTGTTCCAATATTGGAACTAAGCTACTAGCCTGAGTAAAGTCCAGTTCAACACAATACTTAATGGTATTTGTCACATGTAGGTCGATTATTGAATCAATTTTATAAGTCCTTATGCCTTTTGTATAACATACAATTTTTTTTCAAATGTTTGCAAGTGGAATTCTACTACTCAAGTATTTCTGCATAGAAAAAAAGTTAACTTTTTAAGGCTGTTTTCAGTAAATATAAAAACAATCATAAAAAGGGAGAGGGAAAGAGTAGGAATTATGGTTAGCACTGGAAGTTTGAAAAATAATTTATCCCAATACAGGTAAAAAAATAATTTTTTCTGTTCTCTTCAAAAGCTTAAAGAATCCAAGAATTTGTTTAAAAAGAGTTTGGGAAATGCTATCGTTCAGATTATTCACTTTGCTATAGAAATAATGGTAGACTTGCTCCTTAGTTAACATTGTCCCAATGCTTCACTAATATTTCATTATCCTGGGTCATAGGAATTATTATTCTGGGTAAAACAGGTACCCTAACCACAATGAGAAAAATGATTTATCAAACCTTACTTCATTGCCTTATAGTAGCATGGGGTTATCCTGGCTTCGAAAAGAATATGCAAAGAGAACGACATCTGACTAATCTATTAATCTAGACAGGCTTTGCATCCATACTAGGTGATGAACTATTTCTTGTCTGAGGACCAATCATGCTAAGTTTAAACAGCTTCATCACTAGCTTGGATTCAGAGGTGGTAGATTTTTCATCAAAACAACTCTCAAAATTCATCTGCTTATTGTTTTGTTTTAATTTTTTTTTTTTGCTTTTTTGGAGGGGGGAAGGTAGGGCAATTGGGGTTAAGTGACTTGCCCAAAGTCACACAGCTAGTTTTTGTGTTAAGTGTCTGAGGTCGAATTTGAACTCAGGTCCTCCTGACTCCAGGGCTGGTGCTCTATTAACTGCGCAACCTAGCTTTCCCTGGTTATTGTTGATAGAAGGAATACAAACACAGATAAAATTACTAATCCTTGAAGCACTGAACTGAAGAAATGGAGTATTTTAATGGAAAGAACACTGGTTATTACCAGCAGGTCTGGGCTAAAAATTTAGCTTTGCTATCTACTACCAGGGTTAGTTTGGGGGAATTATTTCACTTTTCTAGGGCTCAGTTGATTCATCTATAAAGTGATGGAGCAAGGGACTGGACAAGATGAGATTCTAGACATCTTCCATCACAAAATACTATTAACTGAACCTAGATTATTCTGTATACACCTACACTAGCAGAAGAGAATAATAATTTTAATAATAATAACATATTTGTATAGCACTTTAAGGTTAGCAAAGCACTTTATATACATCATTTCATTCAATCCAAAATTCAAAGTAAGACAATTCCTAGAATACAAGGACTTTCAAAGAACTAACTATTCTCCTAGAGTCCTTTCACACTCCAAATCGGCACTTTTCACTTTCAAAATTTAGTTATTTCTATAACCTTATAGCATGGTACAATATCTCTTACCAAAGGAAGTAGGTGAATCTATCTTTTCTACTATACCCCCAAATCATGAATCTACCAGCCTACCCACACTTTTACTTCATTCAAGGTAGTATCATGCTACATATTTCAAATATAAATAGATCTAAATGGAAGTCAGTTCAGACAATGTGAAATTTATAGCACCATCCAAGTCTTCTGGTTGAGTTGTTCTCATGAATTGCATATGTACAGTAATTTGTACAATGTATACAATACATGCAAGAATAAAGGAACGTCCCTAGGAAGTCAGAGATTTGTGTGTCTGCAACAAAAACTGAGTAGTTTTCTTAAGTATACCACTGGACCTGAAGTCAAAAGGCCAAAGGTTTCTGACTCCATTATTTAGTATGACTTTGGGTAAGCATCATAACTCAAAGCCTCAATTTCTTCTTTTGTAAAACAGATTTAAGAATATTTGTGCTACTTATTTCGTTAGATTGGTTGTGAGGAACAAATGAGTTAATGTGTAAAAGGTACTTTGTATCTGTAAAATGCTATATAGATATTAAGCATTATTAATGGACCTCTGGAGTGAGAGCAGTATAGTAAAATGTTTCCATTTGTTTTCCCACATTATATATTGCAATTTTTAGGTCATATCTTTGAAAAATAAAATAACAATATAGCTATAAGATAAGATGTATTGGTGTTTTATAAGTCTAATGTTCAAAAAATGATTAGTTGAAATGATTTGAAGTAATCATTTAGAAGCAATCCCTTAACTTTGTTGCCATTAAAACAAGTACATAAATGATCCTTCAAGTCTCTAAAGAATGACCAGCTGGCTGATCTACGTGAATCTCAAGTGGAATGACTGATTAAGAGGAAAAGGTAGTTTGCCACTTCCCAGAGATACAGAAGAAGTGAAGGTAGTGATGTTGTCAAGACGTGAAGAGTTCTTCTCTACCCCCATTCAAAGCCAAAGATCTATCAATCTATCAAGCAAGCCATGTCCCTTCATCAGCTCTCCAGGCACTATGTCAAGGTCTTAAAAAAATCAATAGATTCGAATGAAAGTTAGCTTAAAACGTGAAATTTTTAGTATAAACCAAGTGCTATAGGTTCAATTATTTAAAAACATTGGTAAACTGTTCTTTGTCCAATTTCTTTATTATATGATAAGGCAACATGCCAAAATTGCATAATTTACTTAATTTGGATTGAGAAATTATATGCACTTAAGTTTTTGATGCACCTTTTCACTAAATCTCATATTTGGACAAGATCTCAGGGATCATCTAACCCCAAAAATGTTTGAACAAGGATGTGTTCAACAAAATGACCAAAAAGAGGTCATCCAGCCTTTACTCAAAGACCTTTAGTGAAGGTAACACTAACACTACCCAAGGAAATTTCTTTTCTTTTTTCCCATCTTTCTTTTTTTTTTTAATAGTCTTAGTTGTTAGGAAGTTCTTTTTATTGAACCTAAATCTGATTCTCTTCTATTGCCATTGAGCTATCATAGTGTAACAAAGATAATATTGGACTTGGGAGGTAGGAAAGGAATGTTATAAGAACTTTTACAAATATCTCATTTGGTCCTTATTACAATGCTAGGAAGTAGGGGCATTTTAAGGATGGATATTAGTCCCATTTTACATTTAAGGAAACTGAGGTAGGCAGAGGCTTTTACAGATTCCTCATTTGATCCTTACTACAATGTTGGGAAGTAGGGGCACTTTAGAGATGGATATTAGTCTCATTTTACATTTGAGGAAACTGAGGTATGTCCAGAGTCATACAACTAGTAAATCTCTGAGGCTATATTTGAACTCATTTTAACTTCCTAATTCCAGGCCCAATGCTTTATCCACAATCCTCTTCCTCATCATCTACCACCGGCTGCTGGGTTTGGTTCCTAACTTTTATATTTACCATGTTATCCCCAGGGGAATCATTTAATCTGAGTTTCAGCCGTCTCATTTGTAAAACAGAGGCAGAAGGGGTTAATAATACTTCATTACTTACCTCAGAAGGTTATTTTAAGAAAATGTTTAGCAAATCATAAAATCCTATAAGAAATGTGAGTTATTATCATTCCACTAATTGACTCTAATTCTGTTTTACAAAGCCAAGCAGACCATCTAATCCTTTTTTCCACTTGACAACCTTCAGAAATCTAAACATAGCTTTCTTATGACCCCTAAGGCTTCTCTTCTCTCAGCTAAACACGTCCTATTTCTCCAACTGGTCAGTGTCTAGCTCAGTCCAAACTGAATGTACTATTCTAAATGTGCCTTATAAGGTGACTATCATCTAATTACAATCTAGCTAACAATGCAAAATCTTGACAATACTCCAAAAAATTTCCCCTAGATGAAGCTTAAACTCAACATGTCCAAACAAATACTTCCCTCTTTCAAACTTTTTTATTGTTGTGGAAGGTTCTGCCCTCTTCCAGTCACCCAGGTTCCCAGTATCAGTGTCATCAGCACGTGGCTCCCACACACCCCACATACTCATCTGTTGCCAGGTCTTTTTGTCTCTAATTGCACAACATCTCTCACACATGTCACCTTCTCTTCCCTTCCAACTGATACAGTTTCCATCCTGCTGTAGGCCGTCATCACTTCACAAGTAGACTATTGTAATAGCCTTCTGATCAATCTCCCTGCCTCAGGTCTGTCCTCATTTCATTCCATTCTCCACTCAGCTGACCAAAATGACCTTCCTAAAGCACAAGACTGACCATATCATTCCCCTATTCAGTAAACTCTAGTAGCTCCCTTCCTCTTACCTCCGGAACTGAATATAAAAATTTAGTTTTAACTATTAAAGGTCTTTTATATTTTAGCCCTTCTTTGACAATTTTCTTATACTTAATTTTTATTTCCCTCCATGTATTCTACAATCCAGTGAATTTATTTTTTTGGTGTTCCTAGTAGAAGACATCCTATGTTTTTCATGGGTTGTCTCCTATGTCTAGAAGGTTCTTCATCCTCATCTAAGCCTCCTGGCTTCTCTGGCTTTCTTCAAGATTCAACTCAAATCCTGCTTTCTTCAAAAGACCTTTAATGGTTACCTTCTGTCCCCTGCTAGCATCTTTCCTCTGAAGTTACCTCCCATTTGTACTATGTACATATGTGTCTATGTTTGTACACATATACACATTTACATATATATACATACTTACACACATGGGTATATATACACACACATATACATATACATTTTTATACAAAGAAAACCCCATCTTGAACTGAGAGGGGAGCTCTATTTTCTCATTTGCAAATTAATCATTATAATGACCCCAGTAGCCTGAAAAAGATTAATTTTCCATAAAGACTCTGAATAATTGAAACCACTATCTGCAGGAACTCTCCTTATGTACTGTATTACTTTGGTGCTAGGGGAATCCACAAACAAACATAATATTGTACACTTAGGAGCCATTCGTTGGTAAAGAGTTTAGCTATATAAGATGGACCTCTGTCCATTTGGCTTTTCTACTTATAGAACCAGCCAAGAAAGTAGAATACACAATGAGGTTACTTTATTGCAAAAATAACAAATCTCTCAGGCAAAATTCAAATAGATATTATTTATCTGGGGGTTCAGGCGGGGTTGGTATAGTGACAAACAGCACACAGAATTGCCTCTACTCTAAGCTAACATGCTGTATTAAATGTTTTAAAAGGAAAGTCTTATACACACACACACACACACACACACACACACACACACACACACACAATGTACTTACCGCTCAGGATTTTCTACTTCTTCAGTAACAAAGTTGAGATAAAACCTATCAAAAAAGAATTCAATGAGTGGAAAATAACAACTAATGATATTTATATAACAATTTAAAGTCTACAAAGTAAATAAGCTCCTCTCATGGAATTTAATCTCCTTGAAGGCAAGAACTATTTCATTTTCCTCTTTGTCTTTCTCTCTGTATCCCTAGCACCTTATACAGCCTCTACTGGAGTAAAGTTTCTTAATAAATGCTAGTGGAATGGAATTTATTTGAACTGGATTAAATTTATTTAAATTGTATTAAATTGAAGATAAGGCATTATCATTTGAGCCTCACTAAAAACAGTCCCATAGTTACTATACAGATTAAGACTTACTTTGAGGGGCGACTAGGTGGCGCAGTGAGTAAGAGCACCAGCCCCAAAGTCAGGAGGACCCTGGATCGGTTCCGGCCTCAGATACTTAACACCTACACAAAATAACTGGCCATGTAACCTTGGGCAAGTTACTTAACCCCAGTTGCTTTAAAAAAAAAAAAAGACTTACTTTGAGGGGGGTGGCTAGGTAGCATAGTGAATAGAGCACCAGCCTTGGAGTCAGGAGGACCTGAGTTCAAATGTGGCCTCAGACACTTAACACAAAAACTGGCCATGTGACCTTGGGCAAGTCACTTAACCCCAATTGCCCTCCAAAAAGCAAAAAAAAAGACACTTCAAAAATGTATTTAAAGTGAAAAGTCACCTTTTCTGTACATACTGTTTTGCTCATTGCAATTCCTTGCAACCAAGGGTTTGACAAGATGAAATAACTAAATGAATGTGGCTACAAACTCTGGGTATGCTGAGATGAAAATGTCTTGAATTTCTGCTTGTGAGGGTTCAATGTACTTAAAGCCTTCCATTAAGCTAGGACAAAAATCATCAAACTTGTCACACTCCATTTTAGTTAAATGTCGGACTTGATTCTGCAACAAGCAAGCAATGTTCAAGACCCAAGAGCTGAATATTTGGCAAGCTCTGCTTGGAGAAGTGACTTTGATGGAAGGACATTGAATTGGTGAGTCAAAAGTAACAATGAGGGTCAATTTTAAAAGTTAGTGTCCAAAGTTGCATGTGTTCATTTTTATAACTAAAAACCAAGTTTCAGAAACTTTCAGATACTGCCAGATAAGGAAAGCAAGATGTAATGAATACTTCTACATGGGATATGTACTCTGAAGGATGTGATAAAATGGTTCTTGTCCAGAGCAACTGGAAAAAGTAAGGGAAAGGGGAAGCAATTATTTCTAGGTTTCACATGCTTAAAAAGTAGCCAGTTCCTTACTTCACCTTTGTTTGTTTGACAATTGCTTTCTTGAAGAATATGGGAAGACCAGCATGAAGTACTACAAAATCATCTCTACACCTCAGCACTCTCATCCCCCAACTCCCTGGCCCAGTTGTTTTCTCCTTTAATAAATCATTCCTTAAGCTAGCTTACCATCGTTACCATCATCTTTAAATTAAAGCTTCTAAATTCCAGCCCCATTTCTAATTTATTCCAAACCTTTAGGAAAGAATGGATCATTTTAAGAGATATGTCTTTGCTCCATCCTCTACTTTATGACCCAGTTCCTTATTTCATACAAGTTTAGTTCTGAGGACTTCCTCTCTGATCTGTTTAGAACATGTCTTCCTTGCTCAGTTCCTGAAATCCACAGAGTCATGAGCTAGTCTGCCTCAATTCTGACAGTGCTGTGTTATACCCTACATATCAACAAGTTAGGGAATATGCTTCAGGGAAGCCAGATGAACACAGAGAAACATCGTGCTGAAATTAAGCCAAAATGTGAAAAGAATATAGAGTTTTGCACTTGAGTTCAGCTTCACAAGTATAAGATAAGATGGGCTTGATCAAATAGTTATTTGCCTGAAAAAGATGTGGAGATTTTAGTGGACCACAAGCTCAATGAGTCAATTGTGGATTATTGTAGCCAATAAAACTACTGCCATCTTAGGTTCCATTGAGAATAAAAGTGTCTAGGATTAGGAAGGTTTTTAAGAACCAAAGGATCACAGATACAGAGCTGGAATGGGCCTTGGTTACCATCTAGCTCAAACCTATCCTTTTTGAGAAGTGCCAATTTAGAAACATCTCCACTCAAGTATTCATGTGGGCCGTTTGTAACTGACTTATGGTAGAGCCTTCTGAGCTCTTATTGATCTGGGCAGCCATAATCAGACACCCTGTGCACTGACCCTGACAACATTCTGTCATTTTGGTCCTCTCTGAGCATTGAAGGACAATAACCAACCATCTGTTTATAGAACAGGAAACTGAGGCCCAAGAAGATTGAGACTAACCAAAAATCACACCAGTAGTAACTATCAGTGAGGGACACTTATTCCTAAAGCCCAAGGAAAAATATTTAGGGTTCTATCTAAAGAGTATCTTCTATTAATCTTCACTAGAAATTGGCACCCCTGCACTTAGGAGCAGGGGGAAAAGACTAATAGGCTGATTCTTTAAAAGGCTGAGAATTCCAAGAATGACACCAATGCTAAGATTTTGGAGTCCCAGAGTTTAGTATAATATCCAGCCCAGGCAAGATCAGGGTGGGGCTGATTGGTAGAGGTGGCCCAATAAAAGAGTTCTAGGTATGGAGTGAGGTAGACCTGAGTTTAAATTCTGTGTCTGATATTTACTAGCTCTGTGGGTGTGGGTGAATATCTTAACTTCTCTGTACCTTAATTGCTTGAGCTCCAAAAAGAAGGGATTAGACTTAATGTCCTCCAAGGTCCCTTTCACTTTTTAATCTATACTCCTATAACTCCAGAAAAGCAACAACAAAAAATCAATTAAGAGCCAGGAGACAAAATGCCTTAGACCATTAACCCTTTAGAGAAGGATAAAGGTGTGACTAGATAGAAAACCTCTACAGATTTCTTCCATTGCTTTTTTTTTATTTTATGAACTGCCAAGTCACTTCTGGGTAAAAACAATAAAAAGCTTAAAAACCTGAAGAGAGTCAGGTGCTTATTTCAGAGACAGCATGGATGGGGCAGGCAATGGAAACTAGCATCTATTCCACATGGAGATCAGGAGGGAAGCAGGTAAGGAAGCTCTCCCTGCATTCACAGAGGGAAGAAGATGAAACATGGAAAGGAATCAGGGAATAAATGTAATGTTTAATGGGGGTTTAATACTGAGAGGAGACCCACTTTGGCCTCCTAAACCGAAGTTACAGTTTCCCTTTGCACAAGGAGTATTTAATGACTCCAGAATCATGGTGGTTAATAATAATTATAACAATAATACTTAGCATTTATAACTATACAAATACCTACTATGTTCCAGAGACTTTACAAATAATACCTCATTTGATCCTCACAACAACCAAGACAGGAATTCTGACTTTGGAAAGTTGGGGATTGGAGGGAGATACCTACATGTGGTTGTTATGACATTCAAATGAAATATTGTGGATAAATTTCTTTGCAAACCTTAAAGCTCTCTGGTAATGTCTGGAATTGTTGTGCTTGTTACTACTTTGCCAAAATATTCAGAAATCCGCACAATTTCATCTATATGCTTCAACATTCAGGTAGAGACCACTATTTTGAACATTTCTATATCTGTGTAAACTACTCTCCCCAAGTAACTCTATTTTCTATGGATCTAGAGTTAATATGACCTGGATTCTAATCCCAACTCTTGCTACTAATCACTTGTATGAATTTGGTAAAGACTCTGGGTATCAGTTTTATCATCTATAAGAAGAGGAGATCGGATGAGATAGCTGTCCTTCTACTTCTAAACATATGGAGCTATGACTCCATATGTTCTCTAGCCCAAAAGTAAAATAAGGACTGATTTCTGTTTAACAATCCCAGAAGTCAAACATTCAGACACTCTTGATGTAACGAGTAAGAAGGTAAAGCCTGAAAAAGTTACAGCAGTAAGAAAGGATTTCTTAGAACATTGCAGGTGACATGAGAATGTCAGTAAAGGAGATTGCTTCAAGGTTAATGCACATACTTGAATAGCAATGAAAAAATATGCCCTCAGAATACACAAGCAAACATTTCACAGCCAGTGCCCTGGGAGTTTGACACAATTCTTCCAACATACTGTAGTACTTTTGTTAGGAGACCTTCCCATTACAAACCCAGATTAAGCAAGGAAAGCTTTCTTTCAGGACCTTCTGCCTAGAGAGGATTAAAAATTTTAGCAATCAGCTATAAACTCCAAAAGGCATTCCTAGAGTCACTGGAGTCAGCTTTTAAAGTGAGAAGGAAACTTAAGGATTCCCCTACTCTAGTGCCTACATTTTGTTAAGGGGGAAACTGAGATCTAAAGAAAGGAAGCAACTAACCCTGAGTCTTACAATGAGCCAGCACCACTACTATTCCTATCATTGACCCTTATGTGGAGAAAAGCTGGGTTTCAAAGCCAGATCATCAGACTACAAGATTCATGTTTCCTCCTCCCCCCCACCCCATGCCTAACTGTAGCTGGAGTGGCCTCTGTTCTGTCCTCCTTTCAGTCCTCAGACCCTCCCTACATAAAGAAATATGCACATTGCCTCTCACTATCACCACAAAGTGTCCCTATACCAAACATACCACATGAGTGATTATGTACTGTATTTCTTTCTTTTATTCCTAGAACATATGATTTCCATATTTCCATGAGATTTGTGTTACACTTTCCATTTATTTGTCTGGACAGTTCCCAGAGGGACAGTGTGGTACCCCCTCAGGAAAGGGTGGAAAGAAGTACTAGATTTGGTATCAGGGGACCTGGATTCAAATTCCACCTCTGCTATTACTAAGTGGATGACCTTGGATAAGTCATAATCTGTCTTGGCCTCAGTTTCTGCATTTATACAATGAAGGGATTAGACTGGATGAATTTTATGTCCTTTCCAGCTACCTATGACCCACCTATGAAAAGTGTTCCACAAACTTAGACACATTATAAAAATGCCAGTTTTTATTACTACCTACATACCTGTTATTTCTCCCTCCTCTCCCAACCCCAGTAGA
Source organism: Petaurus breviceps papuanus (assembly GCF_028583685.1). Lineage (NCBI taxonomy): Eukaryota > Metazoa > Chordata > Mammalia > Diprotodontia > Petauridae > Petaurus > Petaurus breviceps. Next base: position 40,643,025 of record NW_027186473.1, read on the forward strand.
ATGCAAGTTTCTTGGGGGCAAAGTCTCTTTTATCTTTTTCTCAGTGCTTTGTCCATATGTTTGTTGAATTGAATTGAACTGAATCTTATCAAAATGGATGTAACCAATGACCATAAGAAAATGTGTGTGCATATATATATATATATATATATATGTATGTATGTATATGTTTATGTATATATACCGTGTTTCCCCGATAAGACCTATCCCGAAAATAAGCCCTCCCCTTACTGTGTAAGATTCCTCTAAAATAAGCCCTCCCCCGAAAATAAGCCCTATTGATATTGCTACTGTAGTGAAGGTGATCCCCTGCGCTACACGCTACATTACGGTACCCTCTGTATGCACCTTCCCCACCCCCCCCCGGGTGAAACGCACGCCCACGCTCCAAGCTGCATCCAATCAGAGCTGCAGCAGTGAGCGCGTCATCCTGTTCTTCCCCAGTGATTTGCTTGCTGGTACATTTTTTTGTTCACATTTACCTGTTTATTAAAATTGCTGTCAATGTTCATTAAAATAAGCCCTCCCCTGAAAATAAGCCCTCTGGTGTTTTTCTGTCCAAAAAAATTAATAAGACAGTGTCTTATTATCGGGGAAACACGGTACATATACACATACATATATACATATTTGACTTTGGAATGCATTATGCATGTTTTTCTCAGGACATGCAACTTGCGGATAATGTTTGACTAATCATACTGCATAAATCTTAGAGCTGTATAACAATGGAAAGAATAGTGAGCACCCTGTTAGTAGAGGTGTTCAAGCAAACACTGGTGATTATTGGTTAAAAGAGGCAGGAGGCCAGGACAGTTAGGTGGTGCAGTGAATAGAGCTCTGGCCCTGGAGTCAGGAGAACCTGTGTTCAAATTCAGCCTCAGACACTTGACACACTTAATAGCTATGTGACCTTGGGCAAGTCACTTAACCCCTAATTGCCCTGCCCACCCCCTCCAAAAATTTAAAAAAAGAAAAAAAAGAGGCAGGAGGTGAAATTGTATCATCTCCAAAGTTCTATGAAAACAAAATAAAATCCCAATGTCAATATTTTTTTTTTTTGCTTTTTGGAGGGGGAAAGGCAGGGCAATTGGGGTTAAGTGACTTGCCCAAGGTCACACAGCTAGTAAGTTTCAAGCGTCTGAGGCTGAATTTGAACTCAGGTCCTCCTGACTCCAGGGTTGGTGCTCTATTCACTGAGCCACCTAGACACCCCTCAATGTCAAATATTAAGATTAATTTGGACACATCAAATGTCAATGGAGTCAGGCAGTTCAATAGGAAATCTGGGGCAGGGGGAATCCAAACTCAGTGTAAAATTTTTTGCCAAGGTCAAAGTCCATCCAGCTCACTCGGGAGTTGACCGTAGCGGCTTTTATGTTTACAGACTCTTATGTAATCTGTTGGACTCACCTGGCATACTCCTAGAAATACACATGGATGATTTTTCCCTATTTAGTCTTACTGAAGTAAAATAGACCGGGGGAGAGGGAAAGAAGAAAGGGATTTTATCTGTGATACTTGTTATTCAGCTCTGCTAATAAAATAATAAATACAAAGTCCCATGTCATTAACCACATTGTTGTCCTTGTGAGAAGTGCTTGAAAGGCAACATTTCGGTGATAAATGAAGTCTCTAATCAGTTTTTGTACATGTTTCTATTTCCAGGTATTTCAGAAACTCGTCCAGGTACTTTGAAGCAGAATCGGTCTGTCCTATAGAACTGAGCTTATTATCTCAGTTTCTAGTCCCTGTCTTTGAATGTCATCTTACCTCTTGGGAGTCTCTGACTGATTTCTTAATCTGAAATATTTTCCTTTCTCATGGGAACGTGAAGAGAATTAATCAGTATAAATGACTCTTGAGAAGCTCAGATAAAAGATATTTTGACAAGCAAGGTATTAATATCTATTAAGAATAGTTACAGGTAGTACACTGGACTTCGAGTCAGGAAAGTCTGAGATCAAACCCTATCCCTGATACTTAATACCTGAGTCACCCCAAGCAACTACTCGGAAACTTTCTGAGCCTCAGAAAACTCACTAACACTCTATGTGATCTGCATTCCTGACGGAAATTCTCCCACCGACAAAATCCGAGGTTGTCAGCATTGATGGTGGAACTGTTTCTCCTTCTCTGCCCCAGCTTGTCTCAACATTTAAAGATTAGGGATTTCGTGGATGGTAAGGCATTCCCATTGTTTCCAGTTTTTGCTGCTGTTGTCCCTTTCCCCTCAAGTCCTTAGGCCATTGTTCTCCTTGACTCTCTCCCTGAAAGGCCCGCCTTCCCATCTTCTCCTGTTGAGTACTTTGTTCTAATTTTCTGATGCACTTATCATGTAACATTGCATATTACCCTTCTTGAAAATAAGCTCTTTGAAGACAGTAATGATAATTTCTTTAAATGTTTTATTCTCCAACATTGCACAGTGCTCTCTGCAAAGAGTGGGTACTTAATAAATGTTTGCATTGATCTAATGCATTCCTAGTCTTGGAAAAATGGCATTTACTCATAAGCAAACCACATTGTTGCTTAATCTTAGGATATAAGGGTAGAAAGGGGTAAGGAGCTAAGGGAAGCAGTATCCCTGGCTCCCACTCTGTACTACTTCATTCTAAATAAAGAATAAATACAGAGGCAACTAGGTGTCACAGTGAGTGGAGCAAAGATAGGGCCCTGGAGTCAGGAGGACCTGAGTTCAAATCCAGCCTCAGATACTTATTAGCTGTGTAACACTGGGTAAGTTACTTAACCCCAATTGTTTTCCAAAAAAAAAAATTAAATAAAATATTTAGAAACAAATACACATAATGGATGCAACCTACAAAACAGAGAAATCAACTTACCAGCCTGCATATGCATACATTCCATAATAAAAAGCCAAGGGTAATCTCATAATACTGGCATCATTTCCTGAAAAGGCATCTCTAAAGTGCTGGGTTTGACCTAGAAAATCAAATTAAAAAAATAATTATATGGATTGTTAAATAGCCAAAAAAAAGTTATTTTTGGAGAAATAGTTTGGCATAATGAGTAGAGAGAATGCCAACCTCGGAGGAGTCAGGAAGCTTTGCCCTCAAGTCTTGATCCCAGGTATATGACCCATGAACAAGTTAACTTAACCTCCCAGGGATCCAGGCAGCTGTGGAGAACTATAAATTATTGTTAGCCTATAGAATAATAGAATAGAATAAGTTATAGTTAGAATATAGAGTTAGAACCTGTATTATTGGAGGGAGTTTCCAAATAACACCAGAGTTCTCCAAACTAAAGAAAATCATAGGCCCAGAACAACACTAACACTAAAGGGTGTTAACTACTTAACTAACTAGTTAGTTAACTATTTTAATAACTAATTAATTTTAATCACTAATTACTCAGTGAGGGGAGTAGAACCAGGAGAACACTGTACACCTTAATAGTCACATTGTGCCATGACTGACTTTGTTAAATTTAGCTCTTCTCACCAATGCAAGGATCTAAGACAATTCCAAAAGACTCATGATGAAAAATGTTGTCCACATCCAGAGAAAGAATTATAGAATCTGAATGAAGATCAAAGCATACTGTTTTTTTTTTCCTATTTTCTTTCTCGTGGTTTTCCCCTTTTGTTCTGATTCTTCTCTCACAACACAACTAATGTGGAAATATGCTTAACATGATTGTACATGTATAGCCTGTATAAGATTGCTTGCTGTCTTGGGGAGTAGGGACGGGAGGGAGGGAGAAAAACATGGAATTCAAGTTCTCATAAAAGTGAGTATTGGAAACTATATATGTAATTGGAAAAAAATAAAGTACTATTAAGTGGGGGGAAAGAAGAGAATATTACTCAATTATGGCTCAAGCATAAACATTTCTAATTTTTTTACAAACATTTAAAAAGGTAATATTCCTAAGCAGAAGTTCCCAAGCCACCTAGACACCTAGCACTGCCCCTTATTTGAGTATATTGAATGAGGCAACAGTGAGGTGGAAGGAGCTTTGAAGGTAAATCCTAAGACCTGGATGTGTTTCACCTCTATGACACACTTCCAGTTTGACATTGCAAAAAATATCACAATCTCTCTGGGCCTCACTGTCTTGATCTGTAGAATTAAGGGGGTTATAATGGATGAACTCTGGGATCAATTCCATATCTAAGTCTATGGTCCTATGACAGCTGTTGACACTATAAGTTAATAGTGCCTAGTTAGTACTTCAACTCTTGCCCCACCATCCATGCTAGGAAACAAGAGCCAAATTGGAACAGACCATGAGGTTTCAGTCTCATAGATCCAGAGCTGGAAAGGACCTCAGAGGTCACCTAGTCCATAGAAGTCAAACACACAAGGCGCAGAAACACTCCTGAGTACAGCCAGAACCAGATTAAAATATAACTGGGAAATATTTAACAAAATAAATAAAAATACAATAGAACATAAGGTAAAAATGTTAACTTTCCAGGTCAAAGAGTCCAGCAAGGATCCTTAGGTATGGTTTAATGACTCTATTGTGTCTAGTGGCCTATTTAAATTCTAATTTGACACCATTGATCCAATCACCTTATTTGCAGATGAGGTAACTGAGGCCTATGGAAATTCAATAACTAGTCCAAGGTAATACAGGTAGCAAAAGTCAGAGGTGGGATTTGAACCTAGGTCCTATGACACCTGGTGATCTCAGATGAATGGAGAAAAGTTAGCAGCAGATAGCCAATATTTTCCCCCAATGGCAAAATACTGGTACATATTATATTTTATTACATATTAATAATATTATATCCTATTATATCACATTATATTATTATATCATATTATTTTTATTATTGAAAATTTAAAAGTATCACTGTCACTTTCTCTCCCCACCCCCAGAAATTACTCTTTGAACTTATTACATACCTATTTAAATGTGTGCCCCCTCCCTTTCTTCCCTTTCCCCTCTGTCTTCTCCTTTAGAGTAGAATTGAAGCCCTTGAAGTCAGAGGCTGTTGAATGAAGATAATAACAGCACCTAGCTCCTAGGGCTGTTGTTAGGATCAGAGGAGACAGCGGTCATAAAGGTGCTTAGCACAGTGTAAGCTCATAGTAAGTAGCACTAAGTATAAATGTTAGCTATCATCATCATTATCATTTACTTGTATTTATTTTGAATCCCCATTGTCTTATATGTGGCAGAAATCTAATAAATGTTTGTTGAATGAATTTTTTAATTGAATGAAGTTAACCAAGACCTGACAGCCTATATATAAATCTATAAAATTCCTTTGGGGCATTTTAAGCACTTCAGTCCAGCTCTGGCCACCTACCTTTCCTGGCTTATTCCTTACTACTCCTTTGCATATACTCAACATTCTGGCCAAACTTGTTACTCACACACAACATTTTATCACCCATGTCCATGCCTTGGCACAATTTGTCCCTCATGTTTGGAAGAGATTTGGAAGAGATTTTTACTCCACCCTGTAGAATCTCTAGCTTCCTTCAAATCTCTGCTCAAGGGATAATTCCTATATGAAGCCTTTTCTGATCACTCAAGCTAATAGTGGTTCTCCCTATTCATGCCCCCTCAAAAGTAAAAAAAACAAAAACAAAAAAATTGGTCTTATATTTATTTAAGTGTGTTTTTTTAATATATTTTTATATATTTGTATTTAGGGGGCAGCTAGGTGGCACAGTGAATACAGCACCAGCCCTGGAGTCAGAAGGACCCGAGTTCAAATCCGCCTCAGACACTTAGCACTTACTAGCTGTGTGACCTTGGGCAAGTCACTTAACCCCAACTGCCCCTCCAAAGAGCAAAATATATATACACACACATATATTTGTGTTTATATATTTATATGCTTGTTTTTACTTAGGTCTGCATGCTTGTTGTTTCCTGGACACAATATAAATTCCTTGAAGGCAAGAACTGTCTCATTTCTGTCTTTGCACTTGTTATGGGAATGGGAATTTAAGATATTCCCTGCTCCTAGGCCCTTTGATAGGCTTAAGTGCACCTGGATCCTGTGGCAGGATGCTGGATTTTCAGGAATGATTTTTGATTAGGCAGTGGGTAAAGAGGATTGTTACATTCTCTGAGCCAGGAGGCTATATAAACCCTGATGTGAGGCTTTGTTTTGGGGCTCACTTTGAGAAGTGTTGTGTGATTTAACTAGACAAGACTCTGGGAAGCTGTCGAGCCCCCCAGCTTTGAAAACCCAGATGTTGATGCTTCCCTCTCAGGTAACTGACTAGGTATGTGTATCAGCAATGCCATATTCACAATGCCTATAGAGATTACAAATATGCTGATATAATTATCCATCACAAAATACATCAGGTTTGCCATTTGGGGAAATAAACTAGAAAATTTATTAAGATACCAAAAGACTGAGTCCCAAAACCAGAAAGTGAAAGCCATCAGAGTAGTTATGATATTGGCACAGGTAGATAAAGTAGAAAGCACCCACATTTTCAAGCCTTTAAAACAGAACAGGCTACCTCAGGCAAAGGTCCTCTTCTCCCCACTCACAGCAACCACCCAGCATCCGGGAAGCGCGCTCCCAGCAGCTCCGGCCCCTGGCAGTCCTCAGCAGGAGTCCTTAGCAGAAATTCTGGCTAAGTCAAAAAGGGCTTTGCGCTGCCACTGCCTCTGCTGCTGCTGCCTCCGTCGCCACCACCGCCAGCCACCACAGGAACGCTAGCTTGGCTTCCGCTTCCTCTTGCTCCACCCCTTCCTGCTACGTCAACAAGTCCAATGGGGCATGGAAGATCTTTAAATCCCATAACCCTTACAGGGTGCTAAGTGTCTGAGCCCGGATTCGATCCCAGGTCATCCCTACTCTGGGGCCAGTACTCTTACTTGCTGTGCTACCTGGCCGCCCTGGATGCCCTTTCTCTTGAGAACTGAATACAGATTTCCTGTTCTTACCTGAAGACACCTCTTTTAATTTTTGAGTAGGGGATTTTGGGAGTCCCCACATCCCACACAATAATGATTACTAAGAAAAATAATTTTTCATAAGTGGTTTACCTTTTCCTTCTCCAGCTCATTTTATAGATAAGGGAACTGAAGCAAACAGGACTAGATGACTTGCCAGGGTCACATAATTAGTAAATGTCTGAAGGCAGATTTGAACTCAGGAAGATGAGTCTTCTTGATTATAGCCTGGACTCTATCTACTGTGCCACCTAGCTGCCTCACAGAAAAATAAGTGGGGGCAGTGAGCTCCCAGGACAATGCCTGAGCATGTCTGCTACATTTATAAACTCTCCTTGGGGGATAAACAAATCAGTTCATGTTTAAGGGCAAATGGAAGAAAATAAATGCATCAAGCAAATACTTTATTAGGGAAGGGGAATCATGTATTAAGAGCTAAAAGGAACTTCAGAGGTCATCCAATTCATTTCCTTTATTTTAGATGAGGAAACTTAAACCCAAAGAGGTTGGGACCTGCTTAAGGTCACACACATAGAGAAGTGGCAGAACCAGGGGCCTGAACCCAGTCTTCTCTCAACTGTACTGTGGCCGCTCTAATCTCACCAGTCTCTATTCCTTTAAAAGGAAATGTTGGGGTTTCAAATGTTGAGGTTAAGGGGTTCTCAGGACCCCAAAATACTGACATGCCAGATCCTGCCCCAATGAATTCAATCCAAGCTTTCATTCAGTCAAAGAAAAACAGCATTTATTAAAGATTCACCTTACTGGGTAGGCTCTTAAAGAGCCTAAGCATTTGTGATGCTTGTCAATACAAGCAGGACAGATTGAATTTCAGTTATATTGAATCTGAGCACCTCCATGGAAGAAAGATGGATCTTATATACAGAAAGACTATGGGAGGGAACTAGTGTGGCCAAGTAGTCTGGGGTGACTAGAGGAGGGGTTTAGAGAGGGTCTTGAGAAGGAATCTAGGGACAATCTAGAGGTCAGATTCCAGGAACCAAGAGAATGGGATCTTGATGGGATCAAGGTTGGGAAACAGTCTGAGGCAATCCAGAGGTAACAGAGGAATGAGGGCTTATCTAAATTAAGGGCATTTAGGATTTAGGGATGAAAAAGCCAGATTAAGTGGGAAAATTCAGGGAGAATTCAAGGTGGGTGTTTCCCAGGGCCCATGGACAAATGGGACTCAAATTCTTTTGGGGTAAAGGGAAAAAAGATCTCAGTTTGGGCCCTTACCAAATCAGGAACACCTGGATGCTGCAGGAATTCAGGCTAGCAATGCCAGGGATGTTCCTTTATGAACTTACTTGCTGATCCCGCACTTCAACCTAGAATTGAGACTACCATGTAGAATGGTCCCTAGTTAACAACTTCGCCCACATAATAGTTGGTATCATCAACATTAATAAATCATCCCTGTCTTATTTCCCTCTAAGACAGAAATTCTAGCTAATTCTGAAGAGGAACACACTGTTTCATGTCAAGCAAGAGTTTACAATGTTCCTTCTTGTGATATTCATTGGGAAAAACATCTGAAGGGAAACTGATGCCCCCAAAGCTTCAACCACTTCTGTCTAACAAGTTAGGTCAAATAAATACCCATTAAAATGATACTTTAGGCAAAGGTTCCAATGGCGACCGTCTACCATGACTCTTTCTATCCACCTACAAAATCAGAATGTAAGCGTTATTCTTCAGGTTTCATGCACTTAACACAATGTTTGTTATATAAGAGGTGATCAACAAATGTTTATTGACTGACTGACTGACTGACTGACTGACTGATGAAAGAGAAAAAAATCCTAGCATGGAAACTGCACAACCATAATTAGGGTGTGGAGATTAGGGGTCTATTTTAGGGAGTTGATATATAAACATTCTTCCTTCCTGATGTAGTCTGGAAATTGCCACCTTTATATCTAGTGAATGAATGAATAAATGAAAAAGACCTTACTAAGCACTTATGTGAAAAACTGTGCCAAGTGCATAAATAAAAAAGTAAGACCATCCCTGCTTTCGAGAAGCTCCCATTCTAACAGGGGAGACAATACATGTGGAAAGTTTCAGCTACAAGTTAATGGAAAACTGCCTCATCTTCCTCTGCCAGACTGTACTATATGGCACAATCCCACAGGTTATTGGGAGAAACAAGTGGAATTTGGAAAATTTTCAAAAATAGATGTTTTGGAGTCTTAAGGATATTGACATAGGCTTCCTCTTCCTCCTTGGAAATGGACTAGATTTTTAGTAATCTGGCATTGATATGAGACAGCAGTGACTCCTATGAATGGAATCAGTGATGGCTATTTTTAGATACTGATGGAGCTTCATGGGGCCTGGAGAAGGCACGTTTTGTTCCAGACTTTCTACTCTTGCTTTGGATACTTAGGCAAGCCAATTAATTTCTATGAATCCATTTTTTTTTCATTTGTAGAATATATATAATACTATTTGGAAAATATTACCTCAAAGGTTTGTCATAAGGTTTATATCAGATGAAAGTATTAACATGCTTTGGACAATTTAAACATACTATATAAATGTCAGGTGGTGATAGCAGCAGTTCATTGTTAGGGATTAGTAAGCACAGCTCTAGGACTGGGAGCTGGAAGTCTGAACCAAAGGCAGGAAGTCATGACCATAAACATGACTGGAGAGCTTTCAGCAGTATGGTGGATCTTGTTGGTCTGAACTCTTACCAATCAGGGGTGAGTAGCCATTAGCTCTTTCTAAACTTTAGGGTTCCTGTTGTTAATTTGTAACAGTAATGAAAACACCAGCTGTGGCCCTCGGTTCTTAATTTTCTTTCTTTTTTTCTTTTTTCAGTGGTGTTAAGTGACTTGCTTAGGGTCACACAGCTAATAATTATCAAGTGTTTGAGGACATATTTGAACTAAGGTCCTCCTGACTCCAGGACTGGTATTCAATCCTCTTTGCCACATAGCTGCCCCTCTTCAATTTTTTTCAAAGGATCTTGTAATTTGTTGCAATGGTTTCTGGCTTCCTTCTGATATTAACATTTATTTCCCACATGAATCATATGCAATGAATACTTTTCCACACACTTGACAAATTTCAAGATGCTTTTCATCATAATATGAATACATCAACCAGGAAGATAGTAAACCCATATCTTACTAATAATCAACCTATGCTCAGTGTGTAATCAGTAACAAAGTTACCAACCAACCACCACAACCAGTCTCTTCTTTCTTTATTGGAGAATGAGAAGCCACTTCTTCAGTTTCTAGCTCAGCACCCAACCCCTTGCAGGATGAGATTCAAACCTATTTCATGGATTAAAAAGATTAACAACCCTTGCCCTGGTTCTTTCACTTTCTCCTCTAGTGAGAAGATATAGATAGATAGATAGATAGATAGATAGATAGATAGATAGATAGATA
>NW_027186473.1:40658334-40666709 GCF_028583685.1 Petaurus breviceps papuanus
CAGATAAGAGAAGTGGAGGAAAAATTGGGAAGAGAAATGAGAACGATGCAAGAAAATTATGAAATGAGAGTCAACAGCCTGACTGAAGAAAATAATACCTTAAAAAACAGACTGACTCAAATGGCAAGGGAGGCTCAAAAAGGCAATGAGGAGAAGAATGCCTTAAAAAGTCAAATTTGCCAGATGGAAAAAGAATCTCAAAAGCTCACTGAGGAGAATCATTGCTTCAGAATTAGATTGGAGTAAATGGAAGCTAATGACTTTATGAGAAATCAAGATGCTGTCAAATAGATCCAAACAAATGAAAGAATAGAAGGTAATGTGAAATATCTCATGGGAAAAACCACTGACCTGGAAAATAGATCCAGGAGAGATTATTTAAAAATTATTGGACTACCTGAAAGCCATGACCAAAGTAAGAACCTAGAAAGCATCCTCCAGGAAGTTCTCAAAGAAAACTGCCCTGATGTTTTAGAACCAGAGGGCAAAATAGAGGTTGAAAGAATCCACCAATCACCTCCTGAAAAAGATCCCAAAAAGAAAACTCCTAGGAATATTATAGCCAGGTTCCGGAATTCCCAGATTAAGGAGAGAATATTACAAGCAGCCAGGAAGAAACAATTTGAATATTGTGGAAACACAATCAGGATAACCCAGGATCTGGCAGCTTCTACACTGAGGGATCGAAGGGCTTGGAATGTGATATTCCGGAGGTCAAGGGAGCTGGGATTAAGACCAAGAGTCACCTACCCAGCAAAACTGAGTATCATGTTTCAGGGGAAAATATGGTCATTCAGTGGAATAGAGGACTTTCAAGCATTCCTGAAACATCAAAAACATCAAAGTTGAACTATTAACATTCCTACATGGAAAAACAATAATTGTAACTTATGAAACTTTTCTCAGTAGTTGAAGGGATTAGTAATATATATATATATTATATATATGTATATATGTATATATGTATGTATGTATATATATATGTATGTATATATATATATCTTTATATGAGGGTATGCAGGCATATAAATACATATGTGAATGTGTGTATATACGTTTACAGGTATACATAGATGGAGGGCACGGGACCAATTTAACAGGAAGGATTGATACTTAAAAGGTGAAATTGAGAGGTGAGAGGAGTATAATGAGAGGAGATGGGGAGAGAGATTGGGGCAAACTATCTCATAGAGAAGAGGCAGGGGAAAATGGTTGCAATGGAGGGGAAGAACAGGAGGGCAGAAGGGAATGGGTCAACCTTATTCCTATTGAATCTGGCTTGAGGAGGGAGGGAAATACACACTAAATAGGGGATCTCACCCTCCAGGAGAATGGGGGGGAAGGGGATGAGAGGGGGGATGATGAAAAGGAGAGCAGGCTAGGTGGAGGGAAGTTGGAAGCACCCACTTTTGAAAAGGGACAGGATCAAAGTAGAGAATAGAACGGGTGGGAGGGAAATGTAGTCTTTTACAATATATCTACTATGTTATTGTTTTGCATTAGCCGCACATGTACAACCTATACTGAACTGCTTGTCTCCCCAGTGGGGGTGGGTGGCAGGGGGGGAAGGGAATGAATCTGGGATTGAAAGTTTTAAAATCAAATATTCAAACATATATGTGTGTGTGTATATTATATAATATATTAATAATTTATATATATATACTATTATTAATACCATCTTACATGTAATTAAGAAATGGGATGTACAGGCACTGAGGCATAGAGATCCACTGGAAAAGTCGAAACGGATATGGGAGAAAATATAGGAGAGAGCAGATTGGAGGTGGGGATATCCTGTGGGACTGCCGTTTTGGGGGGATGGGTGGGGGAAAAACGGGGAGAAAATTTGTAACTCAAAATCTGGCAGAAATGAATGATGTAAATCAGAAGTTAATAAAGCAAATAAAAAAAAAAGCAGATCTAAGAACCTGTGTTGGCAGCCACCCTGGGTATGCTGGGGTGCTTGCTGCTACAGCACTGTGCCCAGATGGCCTCCCCAGAGGCCCACATGGCCTCCCCAGTGCCTAGTATAATGTGTGAAACATAGTAGAGATTTAACCAATACTTGTTGAATTGAATTGTATTAATTATGTGAGCAGGATCCTATAGGGCAGGTCCTTGCATTTAGCAAAACTAAACAGGAAAAGGCCCAGACCATGCCCAGCTAGGCATCTGCCATGAAACCAGTGTGTATCCTGTTCAGACAATTTGTCCTGCCACCACATGCGTGTCCCATAATGTGTCCCCCACCCCTTTTTCCCTTCTAGACCTAGAAGTGGCAACCAAATTAGTGCTACCATTCCTACCACAAAAGTTTTGATAGAAGAGGGGACAAAGTAGTTGCAGGTTGGCTGGAAAATGGCTAAACGAAATGCTATATGTGAATATAATGGGAGAGTTTTGCATCAGAGAAATGGCAGTTGTGTAGAATTCAAAGAAATGTGGGGAAAATGTGAATTGATAAAGAGCAAATTAAGCAGGACCAGAAAGATGATATATATATATATATATATATACTACCAACAAAAGAAATGCAAAGAAAGAAGAGAAAACAAAATGTTATTTTTTAAAAGCAGGAGGCATCAATAAAATGTACAATATAAAAGGAAACAAAGGGCCCAGATGAACTCATCTCAAAGGATCCTTCTAGGTCTAAGATTCTATGATGCCTTAGAAAAGTTTCAGTCAAAGCATTTTCCATTGAGAGAATCCAGTATGACTTCATTTTCTATGCAGGGTCCATGCTTCATCCTCTTGTTATAGACTACAGCTGTAAATACCATCTCACCTCCAAAGTAGCAACACTCCAAATCAATTAGATGATGGTATAGAGCTTAAGTTTCACAAGCAGAGGCTAATTAAGAGATTCTGCTCGTCCTAGCCCAAATTTGGTGGGAGAAGACAAAAGCAGATAAGTCATTAAAAAAGCATTTACTTTCCAGTGCCTACCTTTAATTAGTTGCATAATGCCAAGGACTATAATGATCAGAATTGCTATAAGCTTGCAAAGGGTTAAAAACATCTGGATCCTGGAACTCCAGTTGACACTCGTGCTATTCAGGACCATGACTGCGGCTGCAAGGAAAGAAGATGAAAAGTTACTGAAGGAAGTTATCAGAATAGAGATAAGTAGCTTCTAACGCTTGCGTGTGTGTGTGTGTGTGTGTGTGTGTGTGTGTAAAGAACAATCATTTCTGGGCAGCTAGGTGGGCCAGTGAATAGAACACTGGCACTGGAGTCAGGAGGACCTGAGTTCAAATCCGACCTCAGACACTTAACACTTATTAGCCATGTGGCTTTGGGCAAGTCACTTCACTTGCCTTGTCTTCCCCCCCTCCAAAAAGCATTAAAAAAAAAAGCAATCATTTCAAAATGTTCATTCAGTTACATAAGAAACCCACTTTCTTGATGCACTAAGCCCTCATTAACAAGTAAATAAATCTCCAAAATTTAATCATTTTGATCATTTCCAAAGTCTTTTAAATTAAACTCTTAGCTCCTTGTCTTGAACATCAAAATGCCTTGACTTAGAAGACTACAAGTTCCATTAGGCTTCAGCGTTTACTATCTGACTTTGGGCAAATCTCTTAATCTGCTTATAAACATATTTACATCATTCCCTAACTCACAGGACTGTGGTGAAGCAATATGTAAATGATTATTATTGTTATTAGTTCTTCCTACCACCCTGGATGAGCCTTGGGAAAGAGAAGTGAGGCTATATAGACTAGGGTAACAGGTGTTATACTGGATAGAGAACTGTCATTTGGCAAAACAACCTGAATTCAAGTCAAGCATTCTGGACATACCGGCTGTGATCTTCCTTAAAGCTCCTTTGACCATGTCTACCCCCTGTTCAGTTAAGTGGTCCTCGGCTCCAGGATCAAATATAAAATTCTCTGCTTGGAGTTCAAAGCCAAACATCTTACCTTTCCAACCTTTTTACATCACACTCTTCCCCATATTCTGAGTTCTAATGACACTCTTGCTCAAATAAGACACTCCATCTAGACATTTCCACTGGCTGTCCTTGTGCCTGTAATTCACTCCCTCTTGTCTATACCTTCTGGCTTTCCTGGCTTTGAGGTTTCAATCTAACCTTCTAAAAAAGCCTTTCCTGACCCCTCTTAATACTAGTCCCTGTCCTCTGGTAATTATTTCTAATTTGCCCCCATATATTTCCCCATAATATACCCCCCATATATATTGTTTGTAGACAATTGCTTTCATGCTGTATGCACCAATAGACCATGAGCCTGAATGTCAAGAACTGTCTTTTTTACCTTTCTTTGTTTTCCTGGTGCTTAGCACAATGCCTGACACATAGTTGGCCAGGTCCTGGCCTCTTGGTGACTTAATAAAAGTTTATTGAATGACAGACTATATGACCATAGTCCCCAAGTAACTTCCTAAAACTAACTGCTGATATGAAGAGGTATAAGAAGTTTTTATACCAGGAGTTCTCACACACTCAGGAAATATAATCTTAGATTTAAAGCTGAAAGGAACTTGCCAACTAGTCCATCTGTCTCATTTTATGGTGAGAAGTTAATTGAATTGCCAATGCCACACAAGTAGTCATTGGCAGAGCTGAGATTAGTAGCCTGGGCCAATGGGGGGTGGGGGTGGGGAGAGGGAGAGAGAGAGAAAGAGAGATAAATTTATGCTTGGAAAGAACCTTAAAGGTAAGCATCCAACTCCTTCATTTTATAGATGAAGAATGAAGTCCCCAAATACTATCCAAGTGTTTGTCAGTCTCCTTCTGTACTCATATAGCACCAAATGACCCATCCTTTTAGACCATATCTTTGCTTTACTCCCTAGGTCTTGAAACACCAAAGATTTTTGTTCCTCTTCCCTCCTAGGGCTGGGCTACTATATATGAGGATGGGAATGATCTGACATATCCCATGGAACATGTGGGGTCATCCCACCAATCATATGCTGTGGACTTAACCTTAGTAAGTGGGGCCCCTTGCTAAAAGTAATGAACATCCACAGGATTCTAACTGGTTCCCCCCAGAACTCTGACCTACTACCATGACTAAGAGAGAAGGTAAACTATCTCAAAGATGACTGGCTACAGGGCAATAAGAGTTGCCCACACAGTAAAATGAAAAGTCAAAATAACTTCGACTCTCTCTCTTCTTTTCTGCAGCTCAGACTATTTTTCCTTGGATTTCCCATGAGCTATAATGACTCTTCCTTTGGTGTCCCATGAGCTATAATGTCTCTTTCTTGAATTTCCCATGAGCTGTAGTATCTCTTTCTTGGATTTCCCATGAACCATAGGGTCTCTTTGTAGGATTTCCCATGAGCTATAGTGTTTATTATGGCTTGTGCTCACAAATAGCAACAAGTCCACGGATCAACCAACGTGGCTCTAACTAAGACTGAATCTCAAAGCCCTGAAAACATCAAAGCCTCTTTTGCTTGATATTCTTTTTCCTGAGCACAGATAAACCAAACCACAATCATGAAGATTGAGCTTTTAGAACCCAGGGGCTACCTCAGGAGTTTGAGTTTTTGAGAGCTATGATATTCCTTAGATGGTCCTAACCGACAGAAGTTTTCTACAATCATTTCAATGCTTCCCAGAGTAGAACATTTCAGTTGTCAGATGTGATAAATGTTATTTTTAAAATGGTTATTCTCTTATAATATCACCGCTGCAAATGGAAAAAATAGAATATGACATTTCAAACTGGATGTCCCAGAGACATCTCAAACTTAACAAGTTAAAAATCAAAATTATCATCTTTCATCTTTCATCTTCCCTTTTTCCAAACTTCAGTGTTTCTAAAGTACCACCATCCTGGGGTAGCCAGGTAGCACAGCGAGTAAGAGCACCGGCTCCAGTGTCAGGATCACATGTGGATCGAATCTGGGCTCAGACACGTATTACCCGCCCAGAAACACCTGGCCGTGTAACCTTGAGCAAGTTACCCCAATTGCTTAGGGGTGGCCAGCTAGCTCAAAGAGTAAGAGCACTAGCCCCAGTGTCAGGATGACGTACGGATCAAATCCAGGCTCAGATACTTAGCACCACACACAGAAATAACTGTCTGTGTAACCTTGAGCAAGTTACTTAACCCCGATTGCTTTAAAAATAAATAAATAAATAAATGAAAATTAAAAAAAAATAAAGTACCACCATCCTGCCAGTTTCCTAGGTTTGTAACATTGGCATTATTCTTCTCAACCCCTTTATTCTTCCTCACCCCACACAATATTTAATGTGTTGCCAAATCTTTCCATTTCTCCCTCCATCACATTTCTCCCATTTGACCCCTTCTCACCATTTACATGGCTACCACCTGAGTCCAGGACTTCATCACCTTTTGCCTAATTATTGCAACAGACTCCTGATTGGTCTCCCTTCGTCAAGTCTCTCACCACTCTAGCATATCCTACAGTCTGCTGACCAAGTAATTTTCTTAAAGGACAGATCTAATCATGTGATTCTTCCACTTGACCAAGTCCAGTTATATCCTATTACCTATAGGATAAAACATAAATTCCTCTTTAGCTTTTAAAGCCCTACACAACCTAGTTCCAATATTTTTTTCTTTTTAAGCCTCAGTGGACAGCATTCCTCTTTCTGTACTCTTGTGATTCAGCCAAACTGACCCCTGGGTTGCTCACATGACACACCCTTTTCACTTCTGGCTCATTCTCCTTACTCCTTTTCTGCCTTCAAAAACCAGCTTAGGCAACATGTTCAGCATGAAGTTTTTGATGATCTCCTCTTCTCCAATGTTAGTGCCCCCTCCCAATTCAACCTTATATTGTACTTAACTACCTTATATTTATTCACTTTAGATTTATATTAGATATATATGGTCCTTTTTATCTCTCCCCATTAGAATGTAGGCTTATATTCCTTCCTTGCACTTGACTCTCTAGCAACTAGAAGCATCTGGCACCTGAAAAAAAAACTTGTTGAGGCACTTATTAAGTAGGTACTTAATAATTACTTATTGATTATCAGATTAAATAAATACAAAGCACATCTGCCAGATTGCTTTTCCATAGTCCATCATCATTCTCCTGGGGTGGGAGAATCTCATTGGAGTGAAAATTATCCTGGTTCCCAGAGTAAAACTGGCCGATCTTGGCCAAGGTTGCTCAGGTTCCTCCATTGGTAGTGGTGCCCTTTAGCATAATGCCTGTTAAGAACACAGGTATTATGTGGCCTTCTCACCTGTAGTTACCTAGAATGCAACAAGTTATTCCAAGTTCCCCTTCCTGAAAGTGGATTCCCCCACCCATCCCCCACCCCAGTCCAACTGGAACTAGAGTCATAGTAGAGAACTATATGAAGTATCACATATTCCATGCACTTGGAATTTATGAAGTTGGAATAAGTGGCAGGTAGTCTTCATTTTTTTAAAAAATGGTGTTTTTGTTTCTCCCCCAACTAAACAAACATCCAAAATGTTTGCTGACCCTGTGCTGAAAAAGGAACATTTTTTCATAAGGAACAAAAGAGTAGAGAAGAAATAGTTGAGGCAGCTAAGTGGTACAATGGATATAATCCTTGGACAGAGTCAAGAAGACCCAAGTTTGAATCCTTCCTCAGAAACTTGATCCAGAACCAAGTCATCTAACCTCTCAAGCCCAGTTTTCTCATCTGTAAAGTGGGCATAATAAGAGCACCTTCCTAACAGCATTACTATGAGGATCAAATGAGATAACATATGTAAAATACCTGGTAAACCTTAAAGCACTAACCACATTACTACTATGCCTCAGATAAAGTTATGGGTTTAAAATCAGATTCACTCTTGGCTTGGGTTATGTGATAATCAAATGAAATGATGTGCATAAGATACTCTGTAATCATTACAGTAATATAAAAATGTCCATTTTTGTTTGGTTCTTATATTTGGGTTAACAACAATAAAGGCTCATCCCACAGAGCTTCCACTGGTACAAGAAGTTTATACAGAGGCTGTTGTTTGCTTGGGAAGACTTTATGACATTATCATTTATTTTTATGAAAGGACTATTGGATAGACGATGAACTCTGGGAAGAAGAAAAGCAATAGCACAGCCTTGTTTTTCCAGAAAATCTAAGTCATGACTTTGAGAAGAAATGGAAATAAAAAAGATTTTGGTCTTCCTAAATAGAAAGCAAGCATATATAACTGACTGAAAGAGAAAAATAAATATTTCTGGATGTTTGTGATTGGCTGTATGTTTTTGTTTTTTTCACGCTTTCCAATAAAAAAAATAGGTGGGATCCCACGTTTTCATAAATTGGTCCTCTCTTCTTTCTTCCTGGGAAATGAATAAGGAAGGATTCTCAAGGTAAAAGCTGGTTGATTTCAAAAGATTATTCAAAATACAGCTCTCTCTCTCTCTCTCTC
>NW_027186473.1:40666809-40717038 GCF_028583685.1 Petaurus breviceps papuanus
TCTCTCTCTCTCTCTCTCTCTCTCTCTCTCTCTCTCTCTCTCTTTCTGTCTCTGTCTCTGTCTCTCTCTAATAGCTATACAAAACTTCAGTTCTAATATGCCCATCCAGAATTTGTAGCTCACAACTTAACAAGTCAGATTGAGCCCTGGGAATGGTACTGCCATAGATTCTGATTTAGAGCAACAGAGATTTATCTGTCATAGAAACCGTGTCTTCTTGCCTTTTTCTCTAGGCGTACACATGGTAAAAACCCAAGAAAGACAATTTAGGCATGGATCTGATTTAATGAGTCTGAATTAAGGTCATGGGTGATGTAAGAGTTCACAGTGGTCTTTCTTTGCTGTTAATAATTGCTGATTTTATTTAGGATGGCTACTAGGTTTTGATTGTGGCCAGTTTGGGAGGCAATTACCTTTGCTAAAAACTCAGGCAAACTCAACTTTGATTTACTTATATGCTATTCAATTGCTTTCTTACTTAAAAGTGAGAAAGACTGTAACTGTATAATAACTAATATGGGGAAATGGTGAGGAGGAATATAAAAAATACAGGTCATTTCTGAGGATGTTGCTGAATTCAGTGGCTATCCATGAGTGGTATCTGGATGGGGAAAAGAAACATGTTCTTCCTATGCTGTGCCCAATTCTGTCTTCTGGTGTAAGTGTCATGTGTCTGCTTGAAACTTTGCTTAAGCTTTTTGTTTTTCATGATGATCTTCCAAAATATAAACTAAAAAAAAATTTTTTTTCACCAGACTTTTGATTATTTATTGGTGATCTGGTCTTGCTTTGGATGCCTGTGATGCCTACCCTCCTGGGTAGTACCAACTGAATTCATATCCAATCATTTATCACTTTCCCATTCCTACTAGTTTACAACTTTTCCTCCACCTTGGACCCTACACCATTTTGTTTTGTTCCTCTCTCATGTATGCATTATATGTGTTACAGCTATCTGTGCATGTATCTTAGCTCCCTATTAGACTGCAAGTTATATGAGAACAGGAATTGGGATTTATCTAAACTTTGTGTTTTTCCTAGTATGCCCTGGTCAAACTAGACCCTTAATAGACTTTTTTCTTCATTGGAATGAATTTAATATCTCTGTAGTTTATGAGCAACTATAAGAAAAGAGTTAACAAATACAGATGTAACTTCTATAAAAAAAAAAGGCAAGCCAACCACACCTCTGCAAATCTTCATTTTGATCTTGTTTTTTTATGCAACATTGATTCTATGTACTCTTTGCCATTCTCCTAAATGATATGGTGTCTCAGTGGGATAATTTTCTATTTCCATACCAATCAATGTTTCATTAAATACTAGGTTTCCAACACAGCTTAGTTAACATAAGAATAGGGCAGATATAACCAGAATGCAATAGAAAGAAAATATTTCTATTATTATTCCTAGTCCTGAATAACTTGGTCCTGAGTTACTGCCAAATAGGTGCAAGTGCAGAGAAAGGAAAGGAAGGAAACAAACATTTACATAATGTCTACAACTTGTAGGCTGTGTTAGGGGCAGATGATATTATAATTTTACAAATGAGGAAACTGAAGCAATCAGAGGTTAAGTGACTTGCCCAGGGACACACAGTTAGTAATTATCTGAGGTCAAATTTGAACTCAGGTTTTCCAGATTTCAAGCCCAGCACTATATTCACAATGCCACCAACTTTTTCTGAAAGGTAACCAGTATGGTGTGGTTACCAGTAGCTTTCACATCATCTTTGATAGAGAAGGGGATGTTTAGTTTAAGAAAAAGAAATCTTTGCCAATACAATTCAAATATTTAAAAGGCTGTCATGTGGAAAGGAGATTAGACTTGTCTGGTTCCAGAAGGAAGAACCACAAGGGTAAATTGATGTTGTAATGTTAGATTTCACTTGGACCTAAAGAAAAGCTTTGTTTCCAATGAGAACTCTCACAAAGGGAAAAGAGGGCAGTTAGTTTAATTCCCCATGATTAGAAGACTGCATATAAGAGGTTAGATGAGTTCTTATCAGCAATATCGTACAAGGGATTCCTGCTCCGGTACAGATAGGTCAGGTTAGATGACATCCTTTCCAACACTAAGACTCTGTGATGCCAAGAACTCTAATAATAATATTTGCATAGACATCAACCCCCAGAGTGGTTTTTCTTGTTTTTATTTCCGTATCTATTACTGAATGCCACTGAAGAAGGTCACATTATACTTCAAAAAAATCCAGTTTAAATAGTATATATATATATTTTTTAATCAATGCATGTCATGTGATTCTAAATGTTAAATTGCCTCCTTCATATGTTTCCCAATGGACCCAGTGGCATATGAAATTAGATTAGAAGTCACTGACTTCCCCCAAGATTAAGCCAAGGAAGGGGACAAGAGAAGGAGGGAAAAATCATCCATAACACACTAAGTCAGAATCCCTAGAATGCACACCAACACATCAAAACAAACCATTTCTAGAATCAGCTTTGAAAGGAGCCTGATGGGGGGGGGGGGGGAAGGGGAGAGCCAAGATGGCAGAGGAAAGGGGCCTGAACTAAGTTTTCAATCTGGCCTAATGTGTCTTTTCAGCCTTATCCCCAACAAAGTACTTCTCAAAGGTGATTTCTTTCTGTGAAATAAGAAGGTTTTGAGGGAAGCAGAAACCTTTAATCTTGGCTGAATTCTGCTTTGAAAGTAATGACGTTTTCTGAAACACAAAAGCTGTCAAGATTGGGTGCCCCCCTTTCATTTCTGGAAACTGTTAGCATTATAAAGGCCAGTCTCTATTCCTTTGCTCTGTTCCCAAGAGTATTTTCGGAACTCCCCAAAGGCTTTAATTCCAACAAGCTCACTAGAAAGCATTTTTTTTCTCTATTTTTCATATCTTTACCAACATTCTGCCCCCAGCAGAATCACCCTCATGAAATCACCCTCACTACCTTTGAAGACAGTGATCTTCCAACTAAATCCTACTGTCAAAGACATTTACCCTCAGGAAACATGATCCTTTTCATTCAACTCTTCCAGGCTTAGGCATAAACCTTCCTGTCAGAGATGTGTTGGCTTTTCCCTACAGACCACAACTTTAAAAGAACCATTGTTTTGGTTTGGTTTGGTTCTTTTTTTCTAATCAGATTACAATTTCTCTTCAGTTATCAAGTTTGTAGAAGGAACACTAGAATTTGTGAATCTGTGTTTTAAGTAGAGACAAATAATGTCTTTATCCACCCAACTTTGTAAAAACAAAACAAAAATCTCTAGCTTTATCCAAGTTCATGCTCCCTACAAGGTTTTTTTTTTTTAAACTACCTGTTTTAGAGCAACCCCACCTTCCTGATTTAATACCTCACTGTTTAATTCCTCCATGAAATTCTGATTTGTTGACCAGTGCGTCCAACTCAATTTTACTTTGATTTCTTATTTTTAACAAGTGAGACCTGCTTGAAGAGATCATTGGGATAGATGGGAAAGAAACCACTTAAATTTGCCAAAATATTAAATCAGTTATCCAGATCCTTCCCATCTTCAGCTCCATAACCAACACCACAAATATTTATGGATGGGTGGTACTCCTCTAGAAAGAGACTAAATTAAGCCTCAATCAACTGTGACCATTGCTCAAAACTCCATCCCCCAACTCTATGTCCCTTCACTGACTCTCCCTCCCTCTCCAACCTTGATTAGAATGCTCTCCCTCTTCACCTAGCCTCATGACTCCCTGGCTTCCTTGGAGACTCAGTGTGAATCTTACCTTCTACAGGAGGTTCTAGGTACCCCAACTGCTAGCACCTTCCCTCTAAGATTGTCTTCAACCCACTCTATATCTACATGTAAATATCTGTTTGTGTGTTGTCAGCTTCTTTAGAATGTGAGCCTTTTATGCACAGAGACAGTGTTTTTGCCTTTCTTTATATCTCCAGAATTTGGCATAAACATTGGCATATAATAAACCATAATATATAAATAATATAATAATATTATTAGTTATAATTATATCGAATTAATAATAATATAAAAAATAATCATTAAAAACCTGACTTCACTGACCCAAGAGTGCCATAAGCTAGTAGATCTCCTTGTAAGATATTCCACCTCCACTTGCATGGAGAAGCATCAGCCCTGTCCAAAAAACAACCTCTCCATCACATAGACTCCCTTAGAGAGCCATTAATCTACTAGGGGCATTTTCTGACTCCATTCCCAATTGTTAGTTCTTATCCTGGGGTCCATGAACTTGTTTTGCTTTGTAAAATATTTTGATAACTACATTTTGATATAATTGCTTTTATGCATTTAAAAATATTCCAAGAAAGATTGGTTTCACCAAACTGTCAAGGGATCCACGGCACATTAAGAGGCTCTTCTCTAATGCCTATGAGACTAATATACTCTCTTCCATCCAGCTCACCAAAAATTTTGTGCAACTTCCTGTTGTGTTCTTTGAATGTAAGTCCCTGGAGGATTTAGCAAGGCAGTCTAGGGCAATAGCTACATCACATGGAACACCAGCATGGTGACTGAGCAGAGGACGGAAAAGTGCTCATCCCTCCAACAAAGTTCACACCAATCTGAATCCAAAACATCTGTTATCTCACAACCATACACAGGCATTGTGGTGAAGAACACACTCCATAAACCACAAAGTGCTAGAAAAATAAAGTTCTTACAACTATGAAACTCAATGCAGACGGCACCAAAAGAAGCTTGTTCCATGGGCCTGTTTGTACAAGGTTCTTTCCAAGTACGTTTCATTTATGGAGAAATACGGGTCTTTTAAAATGTCACCACATTTCAACAGTAATAAATGAGGAACTTAGAAAGAGTGACGACTGAAACAGGCCATACAGATTTAGTAAGTTGCCACAAATATTTGCTGGGTTGGGTTAGGGTTGGAGGAGAAAGGGGATTTTTTTGTTTTGTTTTGTCTCCTTCACCTAAAAATGTTGAGACTTTTATTTTGGTTTTCTTGTTTGATTATTTTCAATAATCAATCCATAAGTATTTATTAACCATATATGTATATATGTGTATGTATATTATATATGTATGGGTGTATACATATGCACACACACAGAGTATTAGGTAGGCACTGCAGATACAAGTACAAAGAATCAAACAACTTCTAGTCTGAAGGAGTTTACACTCTAATGGGAAAGACAAGTACATTGATAAGTACATATAAAATTAACATAAAGGAATAAATACAGAGTAAGTAAATATTTGTATGTAATTGGGGGCTAGGTGACACAGTGGATAGAGCACCAGACCTGGAGTCAGGAAGATTAACCTTCCTTCCTAAGTTCAAATCTGCCCTCAGACACTTACTAGCCACATGGCCCTGGGCAAGTTATTGTTTGCCTCGGTTTCCTGATCTATAAAAAGAGCTGGAGAAGGAAACGCTAGTATCTTTGCCAAGAAAACCCCCCAAAATGGGGTCAGGAAGTCAGACATGACTCAAAAATGACGGAACTACAAGTTGGGGGAAGGAAATTTCTGACAGATGTAAGGAATAAGTAAAGGCTCTATGTAAATCAGTTCTTAACCTGGTCCACAGACCCCCTAAGAGTCCATGAATACACTTTGTGGGTTGGGAATCTCTAATTTATAGTATTATTATTTTGATAACCATATTTAATATAATCCTAAGCATTTTGTCACATGTATTTTTAAATGTTATCCTTAGAAGGGGTCCCAAAGCTTCACCAGAATGCCAAAGGGGTCCATAACACCAAAAAAGGTTAAGGATCCATGATGTCAAAAATGATACTTGATCTGCAAGTTGAAGGAAGAGATGCTTCTTGAAGAAAGAGAATTTTGTAAGGCAGTGGCAAGGAGGAAGTTCGTTAATGACATGGGGTACATACAGATTAAGGCACAGAGGACAGAGAAAGCAAGCAGAACAGCTAAGGAATGCATCCCTGCTTCATGGAGTTGCAATCTGAATTCTCTATTTATTCTTACATTTTCCCCTGGATATTATGGATTTTAACTGTCCCGACAATAGTGGAGACCACATTCCGACCACACATGCCCAACCTTATCCATTTACTGCCATAAGCTCTCCTCAAGGTCTCTCCTTAAAGTCCTGGGGGCCTTTTCTGTTTTGATATTGCAAGGATACCAATGGCACAGGAAACTGTCCATCAATTATTTGGTTATCCCTCCATCTAGAATTCTGATTGTGCAATAAAGTATCCTCAGAGAAAATTACCATAGTATTTCTCCCAACTATCCAATAATCTTCTTGCTCTCAAATGCAAACTTTTTCTTCTTATTATCTCTCAGACTAAATGAATTATATAAAAAGGAAGCTACATATTGGACAAAGTGAAGACCTAAAGCCCTTAGCACAGTCCTTGGCACATAATAGGTGCTTAATAAATGCTTTTTCCCTTTCCTTCTCTTTCCCTTCCAGAATCTATCCACCATTCCTGTGCCTTTGTTCAGAATGATATATTCTTGGATAACATTTTAAAATACATGAAACAAAATGCTTAGGATTATATTCCTGGAATGATCTGCCTCTATTGCTCTGAATCTCCACTCCTTTCAAGAGAGTCCAAATGTCTTTTCCTTTTAACATCTCCCCTGACTTATTCAATTATTAGTACACTCACCCTACCACTCCTGAAAATCCTTTGTTTACATATTAGATTTACTTTTATCTTTGTGTTGTCTTTCTTTCCCCCTCCCTCCTCTCCTCACACACCCTAGGAGGAAATAAAATTTCCTTGAGGACAGGAACTGTTCCATTTACTTAATATGCCCAGTGACTAATGCAGTGTCTAGCACATGGTAGATAGTTTACAAATGTATGGTGAATTGAATCATGTGACCAAGAGTGAAACATGACCCATATACCCACCTGCTGAATCTCTACTATTAACACCATGAAATCCCCACATCTCCATCTGGAAGCTCCCAGGTGTTCCCTTCAATGAGGCAATTACCTCCCTGCTTTCAAATGTGGGTTTGTTTTTTGCTTTGTTATTCTCCAAATTTAAAAAAAAAATTGTCCACCATTTTGTTTGTCGTTGTTCAGTTATGTCTTTTTGTGACCCCCATTTGGGGTTCTCTTGGTAAAGATACTAGAGTGGTTTGCGATTTCCTTCTCTAGCTCATTTTACAGATGAGGAAACTGAGGCAAACAGGGTTAAGTAACTTGCACAGGGTCACACAACTAGTAAGTGTCTGAGGCTGGATTTAAACTTATAAAGATGAATGACTCAGTATTCCTGACTCCAGGCCTGGCACTCTATCCACTGAGCCACCTATCTGCCCACTATGTACCATATTTTCTATCAAATGCAACAGTGGAGAAAGCAATTTATCAACAAATCTTATCAATGCCTGGCATTTCATGGGACCATTGATTCAGAGCTAGAAGGAACCTTAGAGGCTGAGTCCCAACACTCTCATTTTACAGATAAGGAAACTGGGGTAAAGAGAGGTTCAGCGCCTTAGCCAACAGTAGTAAGTGTTGTGTCTGAGTTCGAATTAGAACGCAGTCCTAACTCCAAAGCTAGTGCCCTCTCCATTATTCCACCTGGCCTCCAATTTCAATTCTCCTACTTAGGAAATCTGGTAAAACCAGTAAGAAAGGAAAAGAGTTATGTGAGGAGAGGTCTATGGTGAAAAGAGACTGAACACGGATTAAGCTAATTACTTCTGCTACTACTTTATGCACCGCTCATGCTCATGCCCGTGATACTTACTGATGCCCACGGCCGTAATTAGCTTGATTGCAAGTTCTGGGATTTCACACTGAATAAAAAATGGTTCCAGGATATAGCGTCCAAATGCCAAGGATATCACAGCAGTGGCAGCAGGGCTAGAAAATACCGAGAAAACGGTCACAAGAGGAAAAAGCTGAGAGCATTTGCATTCAAGTTCTGTTGCTTCAATTTATCATTCATTAGTATATGAAACACTTGCTTCTTTTTATGCTGGAGATCTTTGATGTACTTCATAAAATCACAGTAATAATGAGCTGATGTTTATATGGCTTTTTAAGGTTTGCAAAGGACTTTTACCTACATTATGCCACTTGATCCTCACATTAAGCCTGTGGAGCACTATTGTCCCCATTTTATTGATAAAGAAATTGAGGTTTAGAAAGAATTAGGGACCAGCTCACGGTCACACAGCTAGTAAGAGTCAGAGGCAGAATTTGAACCCTGATCTTCCTGATGAAATCACAAAATCAAGAGTGAAAAGGGATTTCAGTGGCCATGTAGTCCAAACCAAACATAAAAGAAATCCCTAGAACATTGTTGTAGTTGAGTCATTTCCAATTCTTCATTACCCCATTTAGGGTTTCCTTGGCCAAGATAACTAGAGTGACTTGCCATTTCCTTCTCCAGCTCAGATGAAAAAACCCAAGCAAACCACAAGGTTAAGTGACTTACCTAGGTAGTGAGTGTCTGAGACTAGATTTGAACTCAGGTACTCCAGTCTCCTGGCCCATACTCTATCCCTTGTGCTTTCTGATACTAAAATCTGCCCAAAATACAACCTCTTCTAGAAAACATCAAGGAGAGTAAATCCATCACTGCCCAAGGCAGCCAATTCAACTTTTATACAGCTCACAGTGTGTGTATTTGTGTGTGTGCAAGTGTGTGTTTGGAGAGATATGTTTCTATACATACACATATGTATATATATGTTGTATATGTATTGTAACAATTGCATCTATCATTTTATAACACGTTAAAGCTTGCAAAGAGCTTTACCCATTTTATCTTTACAACCACCCTGTGAGGCAGGTGCTATTATTATTCCCATTTTATAGATGAGGAAACTGAGGCAAACAGAGGCTAAGTGACTTGCCCAAGGTCACAGAGCATCTAAATGTCTTCTCCTAGGGCACTTAGCTGCCTGTACATACATATACCTATGCATATGTAAATATATACATTTATATTATGTTAATGTGTTTTATGTACATGCAAATAAATAAACATTTATGAACAAAAATGTGAAGTAGGAGAAATCCTCCACCCCCACAGTACTCATTCAACCTTTTCCTTTCAGCATCTTTCCACCATTTTGGCACCTCCTTCTCACAGCTACCTTGTGCCTTCTGAAAGTCCAAGATAGGCCCTGAAAGATCTATGCTTCTCCTTCCTGACTCTCCTCTTGATAACTAAGCCTATTTATTCTGTCTAGCTTCTTCCTCTGCCCTCCTATGATTCTAGACAATTATTTGGAATATAAACTAATTTACGCTATTATTTGGAAGGCTTTAATACAATAAGATGAAGCAGCTAGGTGGCTCAGTGAATAGAATGCTGAGCCTGAAGTCAGGAGGACTAGAGTTCAAATTTGACCTCCAATCCTTACTAGCTATGTGACCCTGGGCAAGTTACTTAACCTTTGTTTACCTTAATCTACTGGAGAAGGAAATGGCATCTACTCCAGTATCTTTGCCAAGAAAACCCTGCGACTGGTATGGTCCACAGAGTGAGGAAGAGTCAGAAGATTAAATGACTAAGCAACAATATAATAAGATATTGCAGGCCAGCTCTTGTTAACATATTTGCATTTTAATGATAACCATCTATAGACAAGGTTTGGCACAGAAAAGTGGTCAAAGGTCGAGGTCTGAAGGCCTGGATTAGAAACCCAGTTTGCTACTTCTCACTTGTAGTGGACTAAGACAAATTATCTTATCTTTCTTACCTGCATAATAATCAAGTTGGGCTAGAAGCTTTCCAAATTCCACCCCAGTTCTAAATTCTTTGATGGATGAGTCAATGAAATCAGGTAATATGATAGGTTGGTAGGTGGAGAAGTTAGACACATCTTAGTACACCTCTCAAATCAATCCAAGTCTGTCAAGTCAGCCTCCATCTACCTTAGAACCAGGTCTTTCCCCTCAAAGACTCAATAGAGTCTGTCAGACCTAATCTAATCTATTTCCTGTAGTACCAGGGTTCTAGGAGAGAAATTTTATTTTAATGGATTCCCAAATAATTATAGGGCACAATATACATATATATTTGTATTTGTGTGTATGAGTCTCTCTTCCTTGTCCTTGGCATTAATATTACTGCACTTGGCTGAAATGTCAATCAGCATTAGACTAGCACACAATAATCACCAGACAATGGGGCAGAAAGAGGAGGAGGATGGTAGAATCATGGATTCATAGTTGTTAATTATCTCAGCGGCCATATAAGCTACCCCTATCCTTTACAGATGTGAATATTGAGTCCCAGACTCAGTAAGTGACTTATCCAATGTCAAACAAATAGTAACAATAATGATTGTGATACTGATGGGTTCAGATCTAGACCCTTTGACTACAAACCTAATGCTCTTTTTCATTCTATAATGATGCCTCTACCATAACTGGTTGATCTGATACACACACACACACACACACACACACACATCTACCTCACCCCTTTATAAGTGTGAAATTTGGGAAAGGAGAGGGCAGCAAGAATGTGACCTACTCTCATTTTTCCCCCCCAACCTAACTCTGGACAGGTCTATGAGGCAGGCAGTCAGTTAAGAAGCAGTCTAGCCCTATAGTCCATCTATACTACATTATGCTGAACTACTCCAGGGAGATACTCATCAACTATCTTCTTTAAAATCCCTAGAGAAGATTAAAACCTCCTCCCTTGGCAATAGATTTCGGTGTCTCGCAATGATTATCACTGAAAAAGTCATCAAAACATCTAACCTTTTCCCCTGATTTCCAAGAGTGTAGACATTTCAAATTAATAGTGTCTTCCTACCATACGGGGGAGGAAGAGATAATCTGACATTTCAAGTATAGCCTATAATTCTACATAAGTCCAGCATTCATATGGTAGCATAAGTCTCCTGGATTCAAAATATTAGAGCTGAAATTCTTAAAGATCAAAATCCATTAAAAATAGAGATTGGACACTTATTGCAAGGCACTGTGCTATGAAGGCGAAGGGATGGTCTCAATGAGCAGAAATTCATAATTAAGTTAGAGAGAGAGTATAAGAAGAAACCCAAATCCAAAGCCTAGGAGCACTAGAAGAGTACCATAGAAGGACAAATCACAACTAGGTGGTGGAGTGGATAGATCACTGGACCTGGAGTCAGAAAGTCCTGAGTTCAAATCCAACCTCAGACACTAAACTGTGTGACCCCGAGTAAGTCACTTAATCTATATTCACCTCAGTTTCCTTGGTCATAAAAGGGGAATAATAATAGTACCTACCTTGCAGGTTTATTGTAAGGATC
Source organism: Petaurus breviceps papuanus (assembly GCF_028583685.1). NCBI lineage: Eukaryota > Metazoa > Chordata > Mammalia > Diprotodontia > Petauridae > Petaurus > Petaurus breviceps. The sequence continues at coordinate 40,678,018 of NW_027186473.1, forward strand.
AAATGAGACAATATAACAACACATAGTAACATTAAAAATCACATTTATAAAGCATTTTAAGGATTACCAAATGCTTTACACGTGACAACTCACTTGATCCTCACAACAACTTTGTGAGGGGGGTGCTACTGTTATTTATGTTTTGTTATGTCATGTCATGTTATATAATTATATCTGATGATCATATATTACTATTATTTATTATATTCCATTCATAGATGAGGAAACCAACACAAAGAGGTTAAAATCACATAGTGTCTAAGGCAGGATTTGAACTCCAGGCCCAGAGTTCTGATACCACCTTGTTGCTTTTTTTTTTTAAGCAATTGGGGTTAAGTAACTTGCTCAAGGTTACATGGCCAGTTATTTTGTATGGGTGTTAAATATCTGAGGCCGCAAATGACCCCAGGTCTCCTGACTCCGGGGCCGGTGCTCTTACTCACTGCACCAACTGGCCACCCCATCCTCGTTGCTTTTTAAGGTCCCTTTAAGCTCATATTTATCAGTCTATATTTCTTTATAACGCTAGCATTCTATAATCTTATGAGGTGGGTCAGATCATGTCATCTCCTATTCAATAAGCTCCAGTAGTTTTCTGCTTGGGTATTCAAAGCTTATCATAACCCAGCCCCCTCCTACAGTTCCAGTCTTACATGGTTCACCCTGATACATACTCCCTCAGTGGCAATGGCCTCCTGGCCTGTCCAGGAACAAGACTCACTGTCTCTTATCTCCAAGTGTTCCCTCTGGCTGTACCCCAAGCCAGAAGCACTCTCCTTCCTCTCCTACAGTAGACCTAGACTTCTGGTAAATCCTCACTAAAATTCCACCTTTCAATAGGAAGCCTTCCACAGCTCCACAACTTCTTTTAATTCCAGTGCCTTTCGCATGCTATTTATTTATTTCCTATTTATCGCGTAAACAGCTCTCTTCATAAATTTGTTAGCAAATGGTCTTCCCCATTCCTTAAGGGCAGGAATTTGCTTCCCCTGTGTCAAGCACAGGGCACTTAATAAATGCAGACTGACTGAGTTAGTCCTTGAACTAGGGATAGGATTCAGAGGAGCAGGGAGAGTAAGGCAGGAACGTGCAAAAGATTCCAGGCTGGGAAAGAAACATGAGCAGAAGATTTTTAGAGGGAATAAAGGAAATATTTCCTTATTGGGATTCCACTATGACAAGGCTGAAATAATGAAAAAGCATTTGAAATGAAGACAAATTCCACTAAGGGGGCACTAGTCCTTTGTAACTTTTGTTGAAAGAGAAGATTCCTTTGACCATGGAAATCATCATCACTGGTGCCAAGTCCATTCTCTAACAGTAAATCATTTGCCTCTGAGCTTTGGGAGACAGAAATAAAAGCTACCATGGGAACTCAGCAGTGCAATTCTGATAAATTAGACACTCAGTGAATGTTTCCCCTAGCTATTATGGTGGACTTTAGAACTGAAAAATCCTGGCTTAGATTTTGAAATTGGGAGGTTAAAAGGATGAGGACAATTTTTTTAAGGCATGAGAGGGTTTTTAAAAGGTTGTTTATTTGGTGGGTGGGGGGGTGTGTGCCAGTGTTTTAACTGCAGTTCAGAGTGACTTAGCATTATTGAATTTCCAACCAAGAAATCAGGAAGATCAATTTCAACAACAATACAAGAAAGGCTGCTTAGTAACTGGAACTTCTTGGATTCTTTATGGGAGGAAGTGAGTCACTATGAATAAGCAAACTACTCAAGCAGCACCTGAGGGGACCCAGTGACACACCAAGCTATCTGGGGAGGACACAAAAGCCTCTTAACCACTAGAATGGCGCAAAAGTTATATGGGCTTAGTTGTGCAATTTGGAGTCAATGAAAGTTTCAAGTCATGCTAACATTGCACTCTTGTCTGGACAGGGTCTGAATAATCCATACTCAAGGCATCATTTTGCTATTCCAATGAGTAATTTAATGCTCTATAGCCTTAAAAAACCAAATGTTTGCTAGAATTGCAAACTGAATAATTGAAAACTTGTGAAACATTGGGTACTTGTGATGTTTTATCATGTTTGGGGAATAGAGTAGCAGCAAATAAAATAGAAATTCCCGTAGTATAGTGCATGGAACATAGTAGATACTTAAATGTTTGTTGACTATTAAAATTCATATTTTAATTTTTATGTGATTTTTTTTTTAGTGGAGGGAACGTCCTTGCTCATGATTTCATTCATGGTGGGTCAGCTTCTTCCATAGATTCATTTTGACTACGGTCTATAACAGTCTCAAAGAGTTGCCTAAGGCTCTGAAAGATTAAGAGATTTGTTTAGGATCACAAAACTAGTATATTTCAGAGGCAGGACTTTACACAAGTCTTTTTGCCTCCTCCACACTTTCTGTAAACACATGTGCACATATTCTTTATTAGCTGGAAGTAATCCAGGTGATTCAGAAGTACTCTACAGGTGAAAGGAAAAAGATAAGTAAAGCAAACCAGTGTGCTCACCGTACTATGATTAGTTCCACCCAGACTCGAACAAAAGCAGGTAATGGGCCAAAGACTTCCAAGATATAAGTGTAGTGACCTCCAGATTTCTTTATACATGTCCCCAACTCCGCATAAGACAAAGCCCCTGTGAAAGATTCATGAAGAAAAAAAGAATTATAATTTGAAAAAAATCATGTCAAAATATTCAGGTGGCACCAGAGCAAAATCTTTAGGTAAAGGGCAACCTTAAAAATAATAACTCTAGGAGGAGGCTAGGTGGCGCAGTGAGTACAGTGCCGGCCCCAGGAATCAGGAGGACCTGAGTTCGAATTCGACCTCAACACACACCTACACACACACACAAAAAACTAGCCATGTGACCTTGGGCAAGTTACTTAACCCCAATTGCCCTCCAAAAAGTAAAATAATAATAATAATAGCTCTATCTTAAGGTGTGGATATGGACTCAAGAGCCCCTAGTTCAGATCCAACCACGGGGACTTAGTATGTGAATTGCTAAGTCAACCTGACTTTCTGAAGGCATGTTTCCTTATAATGAGCTAATGTCTGTGAATCATTTTGCAAAATTTAGTATAAGAATGTTATAAATAACTCTGGTGTTTCCCAAAAATCTTAGTGCAGTTTTAAGTTTTAAAAGCTTACATATCCTAGGTATGTTAATTTTAAACTTTAAGTAAGCTATTGAAACTCAAAGTTTTGGGATACATGGAAGAATCAGTTGCTATCTGTATTATCTTTTCAAATGGGAAAATAAGTTATCTTATTCAATGCCCACAAATTCCTCTCAGAGAGAGCTAGGTGGCACAATGGATAGAGTGCTTGTACATAGAGTCAGAAACACCTAAGTCCAAATCCTGCCTCACATTCTTAGCTTTTTGACTCTAGGCAAGTCACTTAGAAAAAAAAAAACTCTACCTCAGTTTCTCCAACTGTAAAAAGCTAAAAAGAGCTTGGTTATAAATTAATAAAATGTTTCTGACAGATTCAAATCTAAAACAGAGTATATCATTAGTATTAATAGTTTTTTTTTTTCCTTCAAGAGGTAAAACATTTATCTTCAGAGGCAGATAACCTTGGATAACAAATTACCTGCATTTGATCCCATTCTTCCTTTGAGAATGCCTTGAATCATCATACTTCCATGTCAAAGAATTATAAAGAACCCTCAGTAGCTTTTTTTAAGTCTCCAAACTGTACTATTTGACAATTTTAAACTTGAAGGACTCAATTTGTAAATGACATAACTATTACAAGAGTTCTCTGAATTAGTCAGGCCAAATCTCTTGCATGGACACCTTTTTCTGGGAAAGTTGAAAGGACAAACAAAAATAAGACTTGCCTTAATTCACTTTCCTAGGTAAACTAATCATGAAACAATACTCCCATTATTTTGCTAATATAATTCAAAAGAAAATGATTTGCTTAGTTTACTTAGTACTAGTAAACATAACATGACAGTACAATATGCTAAAGGCTATAGGCACAGTAAAGGGAGAATCACCACTAGGAACTGTCCATTATGAGTAAGGATCTTTCGGCTATTCAGAGGCTTGTAAAATTCCATTTATTGTATCTTTAGCATGAGACTGAAATAGATGATCAAACTAGATGTACCCAGGTACTATTGAGAGATGGCCATTCTATTGGTGATATCCAGGAGATCCAGTTAGCATTTTTTGTTCTTAAAGGCCAGCAAAGCGGGAGCCTGCTTGCTGCCAGAGGAATCAATAAATAGTTCAATCTGCTATCCATTAACACACCAGGATGGTTGCCCTCAGGTTTAACCTGGTAACTTCTGAAGGAAGGGGCTTTTCCAGTCAGAGGTCTCAGGTTTCACAACTGTCAGAGCCCAGAAGGGAGAAGGTCAGAACAAGATGTGCATATAATCCCTCTATTGACACTAGGCCTTTGAAAGGTCCTAAGTCAAAGCTCTGGCCTCCCCTAAGCCTAATTCCAGAGCATTGGAGGATATTTTTTCCCTTTTTAAAAAATTTTGTTTAGTTTTCTCTTGAAGTGGCACTCCTGTCAAACTCCTAGCAATACAGTGATATATGGTAGGCAAACAGAGATAAACAAAACAAGCTCATGTAAGAGCTCACTCCTAGCAACAAGCAATCAGAGAACACAAGTTCAAGGGGAGCCAGAGCTATATCCCAATAGCAGTGTTTCCTTGCTGGACCTCCTCTTCTTAAGACGTGATTCAAGTCCAGAAGTGGTTATTAAATGCCTCAATTTCTTCACTTATAAAATAGGGGTAATAATACCTCTCCTATCTCAAAGGGATACATGAAAATGCAAATCTCTTCCAAGTTTGTTATCCTCTCTCTTCCAGAGACACATTTATCAATGCATGTGTATTATTTAACCCCATCCTACCCCATCCCACCCTTCACCAGAATGACTGTGATTAGTTGATTTTTCTTTCTTTTTATTTCCCAGTGTCCACCACAGTATTTGGTAAAAGTAGCCACTTAATAAATGCTTTATGGAATTGCATTGAATTGAAATGCCTACTTATAGATATATTTTCGTAGCAAAATTCAACAGAACAAGTTCTTTATGCTTGGAATACATATACATGTATATAGAAATAATATACATCTATTCAAATTTACAAACATATATATGTATGTATAGATGTATATGAGTATTAATGCATCTCAGATTTACGAGGTCCCATCTTAGGGAATTCCTATTGCCATTATTACCTTCATCCACACATAGCCATTATGACTTACTTAACAGGTAAACCCTAGGGAGTTGCTTCCAACACACTGAAGTTAAATGATTTAAAGTTTGCCCAGGTATCTTTTTTGCTCCGAGAGAGAGATATAAACACAAGTCTTCCTGACTGTTAGCCCCGTGTTCTACCAACTTCTCCACACTGTCTCTGAAAGATGCCAAAGGCCAATTAATATTGACTATTCTACATAGCCTCCTTAAGGATTCATCTGGATTAAGGGGCTGAAAGTCGGCTATGCTTCTGGACATCGGGAGAAAACTCCTCCAACTCTTCAGATCATGATCACCAAAATACATAAAGACAGCAATTCACCACTTGCCATATGCTGATGCTTTCATGCTTAAAGGATACATGTTTTTAAAAAAAGCATTTGATGGATTGTAGATTATGATAAAACAAGAGTATACATTTATACTTTCCACACAACAAACAAGTCAGTTAGGTACTAAAGGCATTATTTGTCATATTACACATGACGAAACTGAGACCTGTTGAGGTTTAATGACTTGCCCATGGTAAAATAGTATCAGAGGTACAATCCAAGTCAGGTCTTTCTAGCTTTAAGCTCAGCACTCTATCCAAGTAAACAGGCTCATGTGTGCGTGTACACAAACACAAAAACACACAGAAATACAGGTATATTGGTAATTTTTTAACTGGCTCGCTCTTTATAAAAAAAAAAGCATAACTGCATTAAAAGTTTTATCGGAATTAAAAACATTTCCTCCATCACTTTCTCAGGACTAGACAACCACCAAAATCAAGCTTTGATTTGTAGCATTTGCTGTTTTCCAAAGTATAAATGCTCACATTAAAAATTTAACAACTGGGTAGGTATGAGCTGGCTCCAGCACACCTCTGTTATAAATATAACAGAAAAATTATTAAATAGGTATACATACTTATGTATGTGTCATGATACGTATATATCATGTATAAAATAAAATAATATATGTAAAATGTATAAAATAAATAAAATGTTACCTATTATACATACATTATACACTGTGTTCTACATGTGTACACATACCTATATACATGTGTATAGTGTCTTATTTTCTATATAATTTACATATATAATCAAATAGCCTTTTCCTTCAAGTAAGCTCTATTCAGGGAGGACTCATAGATATATAAATGAGTCTTCATACTTATGTTTCTATGAGTCCTCCCTGAATAGAATGCAAGCTTACTTGAAGGAAAAGGCTATTTGATTTTTGTCTTTGAATGCTCAGCACCTAGACCACTCCTGACACACATGAATTAAAAGGTCATCTAGTACAACCTGTAATTTTACAGAAAACTGAGTCCTAGAGAAGTTACTCTGAGATTTCAGAGATTTGCCGAAAGTCACATTGGTAGTAAATGGTAGACTGGGATTCGAACTCAAGTATTGTGATTACAGGTTCTGGGCTCTTCAGTGCTTAATTAATATTTTTTGTTGATTTTTATTAATCTTTAATATCTCCTCCATAAATAAATCTAACTAATGGAACTATATATGCACAAGCCATTTTTGATACAGAAAACAAGATAGATATATTCTTTATTAATGATCTCAATTCATTTATATTGACTATAATAGATATACCAAGGTTACAATTCATGGTGTACAATAAGAAATGTAATGGTGACATTTCTCTATGTTCAGAGAAGTAGTGTTATATCGTAAAAAGAGCATGAAATATGGTGTTAGAAGTCATAGGTACATATATCTGCCATTCTATTGAGCCTCTGTAACCCTGGGCTAGTCATATTAAATCTGGATTCCATTTTCTCATTTGTAAAAAATAGATTTCTAAGACTGATACTAGTTCTTGATATTATGATCTATAAAGACATAGCATGGAACCATTTTGACATAGTATACTGTTCCAAAGATTCTATACTCTTTAGTAAAATCATTAGAATCATAAATTTAAATCTATCCTGGTCATCCACAAAGACAGAATACAATTATGTCAGTAAAAATGATATGTTAGGACTGTCACTGAGACAGGTAGGCTGTAACAGAAAGAGAACTGGCCTTGGAGCCTGAGAGACCTGGCTTGAAGTTCTTCCTCTGATATACTGCGTCTCTGACCATGGTCAGGTCACTTAACCTTCAGCATCCCAGACAAGCCTATAAGATCATAAGTGGCTGATCTGAATTGGTAGCAAGAGTTTCCCCAGCCAGTAATTGGTTACACTAAAGAAGTCACAATTCAAGACCATAAGAAAAAAAAAATTAAACTAATGGTAATGTAAAAGACTAGCTGGTAGGAGGCAGTAAGCAAGGAAGAGAAAGGACACCTCCAACTCTCCACTCCTTGGTTTAAGGGAAGAGATATGGATCCAGTCAACTGGTTTTATGTCCATTAACTTTATGACCAATTAGCTTTCCTTATAATGGAACTCTTGATTTCTGAAGTTGAATAGAAGTCATTGGAATGAGATATTTCAGAGATCAGAAAAGTATGAATGGATCAGCAAAAGTCATAAAGTGACTCAGGGGTTATTCTAGGATAGGTTAATTGGTTTGTAGTGTGAAGGTCAGAACATTTACAGGATCAGAGTCAAAACTGGACCTTAAACATCATCCAGTCCAGGGTTGGGGAACCTACAGCCTTGAGGCCACATGTGACCCTCTAGGTGCTCAAGTGCAGCCCTTTGACTGGATTCAAATTTTACAGAACAAATCCCCTTCATTATAGGATTTGTTCTGTAAAACTTGGACTCAGTCAAAAGGCTTCTGCCAAGGAACTAGAGGGCCACAAGTGGCCTTGAAGCTGTAGGTTCCCCACCCCTGATCTAGTCCAACTCCCTTATTTTACAGATTAGGAAACAGAGGCCCAAAGGAAGTTAAGTAATTTACCCAGGATCAATAGATCGTAGCAGAGCCAGGATTCAAACCCATGTTCTCTGACTCAACTTCCAAGTGATCTTTCTTCTGTATCTCTCTGGAACCAGAATATACTCTCCTTAATCCTTAAACAAACTTATTTAGGACTTACCTTGCTTTAAAAGGGCCGATTTAGCTTTCTGTTCCTTGTCAGACCATTAACTGGTGCTGCTTGGTGTACTGGGCCAATACAGATGACATCGCATGGATCTGACACTTAATTAAAACTTGGAACAGTTCCACTGAGTTTCACTGAGGGCATCTTGTCACCAAACTCTTTGGGACAACAGATAGACACAGCGGAAGACAATGAGGCTGGGTATATTCCTCAGACTCCCACCCAACCTAGCTCAATATTTAGGCCACAGAGAATTACAGGGGCCTGACATTTAATAGGAACTTTGAACGATATTTGTTTTTGTTTGACGTCTTGAGTAGATATCTTTTGGAGATGCCCATTATTTTTTAAATCAGCTTTTAATACAACCATCTGAATTGAAGGAGGAAACTTCTTTTCCATTTTTTCCAGGTTCATTATGCTTCACTAAGGACATCTTGACATCAAATTTTAGCATGACACCAGACTAGCACAAGTGAAAAAAATGACTCTGGATAAACCACTTGGACTCCCACCCAACCAAGCTCAATATTTAAGCCGAAGATAATTGGGGTAGAGGGAGATTGGATAAGAAAAGTTATACTATTTATATCCTCCGCTCATGCAAGGATAGAACTCTTTATAGCATGTCCTACCATATCTTTTCTATAATACAGTGGCTCCCAAGGAAATGTCAGACCCATAAAGGTGGTGTGCTTTAAGGAAAAGCACTGCCTCACCATTTGTTTCACCAATAAGAAGGCAGGAAAACTTCTAGACAACTCAGCACTGAATCTAACTAGGCCAATCAGGTTTTACATTTCACAGAGGCTTCAGGGGCTCAGTTCTAGCATTGCCCAGACAAGCACATATGTCCAGTACTTGCCTTTTTATAGGCAATAAAAATGAGTGCTTATTCCCATCACTATGAAGAAAAGAAATAAAAATATTTTCTCTTCATCAGGAAAAGGAAATAAAGGAGTTTGGGGAAGGAAAGAGGGGGCTATATTCAAGTCACCCAGGAACTCCTAGATGACTTGAATGATTTCTCATTACTCCTCATCTACTCTAATTCTACTAGCAGAAGAGCTGTTTGATTTCCCAAATCAGCATGCCAGGTTGCATGCCCAGTAGCAGCCTCCCACACACATACCCTCAAGGGACTCCACTTATAAACATAAACTCACCAAACAGAGACACAAGCCCACAGACTGTCCAGACGATCAGAGACATGCCTACGGTGCCCGTGTTTTGGAGAACTCCTTTGGGGGAGATGAAGATGCCAGCCCCGATGATAGTACCAATGATGATGGAGATGCCCCTCAGCAGCGTGATCTTTTTCTTCAGCACCATCTTATCCTGCTCAGGGGCCTGTTTGCTGCCCCTGGAGGGCAAGTGGCCATGAGCATCCCCCTGGAGATAGCCTCCATTGGAGATGGAGGGCATCACAGGCTTCCTGACCATAGTGGGCTTCTGCCAAACTCAAGGAGAGAAAAAAAAAAGAAAAAAATACAGAAAGGAGAGGAGAAGGAAGAGGAAAAAGAGGAGGACGAGAAAGACAAGGGGGAGGAGGAGGATGAGGAGAATGAGAAAGACAGCAGGAGGAGAAAAATTTTGGAAACAAGGTCTGGTCTCCCTGATTCCAGACTGAGTTCGTACTGTTCCCTGTGCTTACTGCCTTTCAAGTTGCTCTCGGGTTCACAGGTATGGACCTTAAAAGTGTGTTTGAATTCTTCCAGCCTCTCTAATTACTCCTCTAGAACACCTGTGCCTTTCCCATTGCAGTCCTAACCCTTTCGTTCTGCCCCTGCTGCTGCTAACCTTGCTGCTGCTGCTGCAGTGGCTGCCCTGTCATTAGAAACTAGCTCAGCTTCCTCAAGAGCTTGTATTTAAGCTCCTGTCACACCAACTTACTCCTGCTGAATGATGATGCAAATTCTCCAGGTTTGCATCAGCCACATGAGAAGGCTCCAGCATTACTCAGCTCTTTTTTTTTTTTTTTTGCCTTTCCCCAAACAGTAGCAGCATGTAGCACCACTGACCTGCGCTTTCCAGAGAACAAAGCCTTTACTTAAAAGGCCCCAGGAACCAATCCAGACAGAGGAAACACACACAGACCCTCCCAGAGGTGGAGAGCAACTCTTAGGGAGGCCCCAAGGCTCTTCAAACAGAAAGAAAATGAAACACGAAACAGGAAACATCTACTTAATTTTTATCTAGGCTCTCCACCCCCCCCCCCCTTTCCCCATACACACACGCACGCACACACCTCTTATGTGAACTAGCCAAAAGTGGAAGAGAATCCCAAGCCACATTAGGAGCCAAAAGTACATAATTCTCAGTGTGACCCCCAAACACACCTTTTTTACTTTTTACTTCCTTAAAAGAAAAGAAGAAGAAAACTTTAGCAACACAACCAAATCTATGTGGAGAGACAGAGAGACAGCCAGGGGGGGGGGGGGGGGGGGAGGGAGGGGATAGAAGGAGGGAGAGAGGGGAAAAGGGAGGGGGAGAGAGAGAGAGAGAGATTTTCTTCATACCTTTCTCATCTTGTAGGGGAGTGTGACTCACTGAAAAGAAGTAGGGGAAGGAGACCTTTTTTTTCTATTTTTACTAAGATAATATACTTAAATTTCCCCATTGTGATAGCGTAATCCATGAGAATATGACTACGTTTAAAAACCACAGTTATCCTAATCAGAATCATTTTCAGTTTTCTAGGTTGCTTGGTGATTTCCTAAGAATTTTTTTTCCTTTTTTTTTTAATTGACATTCCTCAGGGCATTTTGTTCCCTATGAATAGTGGTAGAGGCAGCAAAGACTAGTGGGTTGTTGTTGTTGAGTTATTTCAGTCATGTCAGACTCTTCCTGACCCCATTTGGGATTTTCTTGGAAAATATCCTGGAATGGTTTGCCATTTCCCTCTCTAGCTCATTTTACAGATGAGGAAATTGAGGCAAGAAACCTGGGTTCAGGTTTCGCCTGTTGCCTATAATGGTATGACCTTAAGCAAGCCAACTCACTGCTCAGCTATAGACTTTGCTTGGTGGAAGGTGTTTGGAATTCTCTATACCCACTGTATTCTTTTGGATTTTACAATAATCCTGTGAGATCGAAACTACAAGTATCAGTTCCATTTCACAAATGAGGAAATAGTTTCTAAGAGGGGCACTGACTTGCCCACAGCTACTAAGTGTATTGTGGGAAGGTGAGGGTGGAGAAAGTTATAATCAGATTTTCAAAATTTGCTTCGATTTAAAAAAAAAAATCACATGGAAAGAAACATGAAAAAGTGGCAAAGATTTTCAAGCCCTCTAACTCCCTCTACCAACAGTCTCTGAAACTGATGCCATGAGAATCACAAGCCTGTAGATTGCAGGAGAGGAAGAAGTTACATTATCACCCCTCTTTGCACTTACCACTTAACTAGCTGGAGGAGCTAGATAAAAATCAAATAAAGCTTGTCAGAGACGTGTGAAGGGGAGGGCAGAAGGGAGGCGGCGGGAGAAAGTCAGGCAATAGTCCTGGAATGTTCAGCCCAATTATCCTCTGGAGTATTACATGGATATGAGAAGGTGAGCTCTGCAGGCAGAGATTATTTAGAGTTGCAAAGAACTATCTCAATAACAATGACTTCATGTACTTTTTCATAAACACTTTTAAAAGATTTGCAAAAACACATAAGTCTTACAGAAATTATTACCTTTGAATCTTGCAATAACCACTACAAGTATTATCAGCCCCATTTCACCAAAGAGGAAATTGAATTTCCAAAAGGGGGCTGACTTGACCACGGTAATCCAGCTAGTAATCCCACACAGGTAGGATTTAAACCTCGGTTTCTCGTGAGCCCAGGTCCAATACACTCTTCACCAAACCACAGGGAATCTAAGAATTGGAATGGATCTCATCTAATCAACCCATACCAGTACAAGAATTTCCTCTTTATCATTCCTAAAATGTTATCATTTGGCTTCTACTGGAAGGTGTCCAGTGAAGGGGAACCCACTGCACTTGAGGGGACCCATCACATTTTTAGATAACTCTATATGTTAGGGAGATCTTTCTCATATAAAGTATGTTGTCCAAAATTCTGAATGTTAGGGAGATCTTTCTCATATAGAGTATGTTGTCCAAACCCCTCTTTTAATAATAACAATAACAACATTTATAAAGCACTTACTATGTATGTGCCAGGCACTGTGCTAAGTCCTTTAACAATGATTATTTCATTTGATCCTCACAATAACCCTGGAATGTAGGTGCTATTATTATCCTCATTTACAGATGAGGAAACTGAGGCAGACAGAAGTTAAGGGACTTGCCCAGGTTCACAACTAGTAAGTGTCTGAGGCCAAATTTTGAACTCAGGCCTTCCTGACTCCAGATACAGAGCTCTATCCACTGTTCCACCTAGCTGACCTCATATTACAGATGTGGAAACTGAGTTTCAGACAGAGGAAGTACCTGAGGTACTTAACAATGCAAGCATTCAGGACCAGACCCAGCATTGAAATGCAGATCATCTCAGTCCAAACTCCATCGTCTTTGCTCTATAAGAAAAAGCCTCTATTTTCCTTACCTAGTCCAGGAATTAGTCCAGGTTTTCATCACTTTTATACTATGCAAACTGTTCTGGCCTAAATTCCTTTGACAAGATTAATTCTTCATTAATATATGGGCTAGCTATGAACCATCAAACATCAATCAATGTCAACAAAACCTGGCATTTTTTTTAAACTCTAAGGCTTATAAATCATTTTTTGCATCTCATTTGACCCCAGATGGAAAAAAACAGGAATACTGGGTAAATGCTGCAAAGAAACAATTTGGGCTTGATATCAGAAAAAAAAAATAATAAACCAACCCAACTTCTCAACAATTAGAGCTATATGGGGGCAGCCAGGTAGCACAGCAAGTAAGAGCACCGGCCCCAGTGTCGAGAGGACCTGGGGGATCAAGTCCTGGCTCAGACACCTAGCATCCACCCAGAAACACCTGCAACCTTGAGCAAGTTACTTAACCCCAATTGCTTAAAAAAAAAAATTAGAGCTATACAAAAGGAGAATGGGCAGTCTTGAGAGACATTCATTTCCCTTTCATTGGATTTTGTGCCAAATGAAAAATTCGAGAGATATAATTTCTGGGTAATCATTTTATTAATTATGCCTAGTGAATAATTAATAAAAGGATGGTCATTTGGCTGTCTCTTGTCAACCAAAGGAGGAATCATGGAGGCCTCTCAAAGTTTATGCCCTTAGAAGAATGGGTGCCCCCACAGGCAATAATCAACTGATTGGTTAAGAATTAATGAGAAAATTAATATCATTACATTATATGTTGAAGTTTAGGGACCCCTAATAGTGACATGTGGGTCCTGCCCAAATGAATTCAACTCAGGTCTTCTTTTAGCTAAAGAAAAAGAAAGTTTATTAAAGATCTGCCATATAGGGTAGACACTTAAGGAATCTGAACATTTGTAACGATAATGTAAGCAGGCCAGATTGAATTTGAGCACTTTCATGGAAACAATATGGATCATATATACAGAAAGACTGTGGGAGGGCTTTAGGGCTGGCCAAGTATTCTAGGGAAGAAGGGCTTTGGGGAAGATCTTTAGGGGAGTGGCCAGTAGGCTGGGGTGACTACAGGTTAGATGCCAGGATCCAAGAGAATGGGGGTTTTCATAGGATCAAGAGTGGGAAGTAGCAAAAGACAATCCAGAGAAAACAGACAATGGATGGGGTAGGCTAGGCTAAGGGTAACAAAGAATTGGGCATAGCCATAATGAAAACCATAGGCAAATGCCAGATTAAGTGGGAAGATTCAAAGAGAGTTCAAGGGGATTCCCAAAGCCTGTACTTCATCATCATATATTATAATAGACCTTTTTTGTGATGAGGGTCTGGGGAACTTGATTCTGATTGACACTCTTACTCCCAGATCACCCCCAGCCTCAGGTAATCTAGACAAAGGATCCAACCTCCTTCGGGGGTTGGCTGGTAGGTGGGTAGGTAGGTAGGTGTGGGTCACAATAACAACATTTATAAAGCACTTACTATGTATGTGCCAGGCACTGTGCTAAGTCCTTTAACAATGATTATTTCATTAGATCCTCACAGTAACCCTGGAATGTAGGTGCTATTATTATCCTCATTTACAGAAGAGAAAACTTAGAAACTTGACCTACCCTACCTAGCTACCAACCCCCCCCCCCAAGCCTGAGAACACAATGGGTCAGAATTCACCTAAATTAGGTTCTCTTCATAAGGTTATTCTAGTTGGATGGGGTACCAATTCCACCTAGACAAGATGGTCTAGGTGCGGTAAATTTTTGGGCAAGGTGAATGTCCTTCCAAGACTGGCTCTATTAATCTACCCAGGATTATTTCTGAATGAGGAGAGACAGAAAGAAAAAAAAATCTTAATCTCAATTAATAATTGGTTATTAATACAAGAGAAATAATCGCTTCTCTCAATTTCTTTAAGAGGCTAGAAGACCAGTTGCCAGGTGTGTTAGAGTTGGCATACAATTTATATATGAGTTGGACTGGATGGCCACTCAAGTCCCTTCCATCTTCAAAATTCTATGATTCCCATATAATGAGGAATAGGGGTGAGGAGTCTGGGGTGCTCTGGAGACCCCAAAATACCAACACGCCGGGTCTTGCTGTAATGAATTCTACTTGAGTCTTCTCTGCCAAAGAAAAGTAAAGCTTATTAAAAGTTCGCTTGCATTAGACACAAAGTCTGCTAAGTCATTCTATGGCACTCTCACTATTCTATGGCACTCTCACTATTCCATGAAGCTTTCACTACTATGGTGCTCTCACAAACATGAAGACAGGATGGGGTCTTATATACAGAAGGTTGTGGGAGGAATCTAGGCGTGGACCAGAGGAGGAGTTTGGGGAGGGTCTTCAGGAGGAGTTAATGAGGTCAATGAGTGACTAAGCATGGGAGGTAGCTGGAGGCCACAGACAATGGTGAGCTAGGCCAGTTATTTTGATAGGCCCAAGGCGGGGAAAGTAGATGAACAATGGAGGGCTAGGCTAGTAGCTAGGCTAGTAGTTAGCAGTTAGTAACTAGGCACAATGTAAGGCTTATTGCCTCATGCAAATCAAAAGAGTCCAAGGGAGGTTCCCAGAGCCTGTACCTCCAGGACTCAAGGAGAGCTAGAGGGGGCTCCCAGAGCCCATACTTCATCAACTTTACATCTTCCTAACTCTAGTGGTGTTAGATCTGCTAGGTCTGCTGACTATAATCACTATGGTGTCTAAAAGAGGCAACAAGTAGCCAGCTTAAGCATATATATCAAGATATTGGGGCACCATTAATTGGGGAATGGCTAAGCAAGTTGTGGTATATGAATTTAATGGAATACTATTGTGCTATAAGAAATGATGAGCAGGTGGACTGCAGAAAAACCTGGAAAGACTTGTATGAACTGATACCAAATGAGGGGGGAAGAACCAGGAGAATATTGTGCACAGTAACAGTCACAGTGTGCAAGGACTGATTTTGATAGACTTAGCCCTTCTCAGTAATGCAAGGACCTAAAACAATTCCAAAGAACACATGATTGAATATGTCAGTCACATCCAGAGAAAGAATGAGGGAGTTGGAATGCAGAATGAAGCAGGCTATTTTCTTTTTCATTTTACTTTGGTTTTGTTTTTTTTTCTTTCTCATGGTTTCTCCCATTTGTTTGTAATTTTTCTATGAAACATGACTAATGTGAAAATGTGTTTAATAGAAATGTATGCATAGAACCTGATGGTGTATAGGCAGACTCTGGGAACCCCCTTGAATCTTCCCACAGGATCTGGCCATAAGCCTTCCATTATCACTGTAATTGAATCTCTTGTTACCCTTAACCTAGCCTAGCCCTCCATTATCTGTTACCTCAGTTGTTTCCCACCCTTGATCCAATCAAAATCCCTTTCTCTTGGTTCACAGAGTCTGACCTCAGGCCCATCAAGATCCTCCCTGGACCCCTCCTCCCATCACTCCAGATTACCAGACCAGACCACCCCTAGATCCCTCCCACAGTCTTCCTGTATATAAGATCTGTCTTGCCTCCATTGGGGGGGGAGGGAAGAGGGATTCAAATTCAGTCTAGCCCAGACTCAGTCTGTGTCAGATTTTTCTGGACCACTTGTCAATACAAGCATCACAAATGCTCAGACTTCTTAAGAATCTACCCATTATGACAAATCTTTAATAAACTTTGCTTTACTTAGGCTGAGAAAAGGCTTGAGTCAAATTCATTTGGCAGGACCCAGGCATGTCGATATTCTGGGGTCTCAAGAACCCCTAAACCTAAACCTCAACAGACCCCATATCAGATTGCAAGCTTTCTTGGGGAGGGAGGGTGAAAGGGTTATGGGATTTAAAGATCTCCCATGCCCCATGGACGTGCTGACATAGCAGAGCAAGAGAAAGTGAAAAGCCGAGCTAACGGTCCTGCGGTTGGCAGTTGGCGGCGGTTGCCTTTTTTTTTTTTTTTTTTTTTTTAGTTAGGACCCCTGCTGAGCACTGCCGGGGGCAGGAGCTGCTGGGAGCGAGCTGGGTGGTTGCTGTGAGTGGGGAGAGGAGGACCTTTGCCTGAGGTAGCCTGTTCTGTTTTAAAGGCTTGAAAATGTGGGTGCTTTCTACTTTATCTACCTGTGCCAATATCATAACTACTCTGATGGCTTTCACTTTCTGGTTTTGGGACTCAGTCTTTTGGTATCTTAATAAATTTTCTAGTTTATTTCCCCATATGGCAAGCATGATGTATTTTGTGATGGATAATTATATCAGCATATTTGTAATCTCCATAGGCATTGTGAATATGGCATTGCTGATACACACCCACCCAGAAACACCTGGTCATGTAACCTTGAGCAAGTTACTTAACCCCAATTGCTTAAAAAAAAGAAAAAGAGAAAGGGCATCCCTTCCACCAGTGTAGACCAGTGGAATGAGGCATGTTACAGAAAACAAAGCAAGGCTTTATACCCTAATGCAGTCAAGCCACCTCCCACCACTAGTTTTCATTGGCTGGGAGGCAGGTTTACAATGTGAGTGAGAAATCTTCTCCAATGACAAGGAACAAAGAAGACTGTCACTATCCCTCAGTGGCTGGGAGGTGGGCTTACAGTCTGAGTGCGAAAAAGACAAAGAACAAGGAAACAGGGTATAGCCAATCCAGGTATACATATCTTTATTTGGCAAATGCTAAAGTGAAGAAGGGGAAAGAGTCCCAAGAGATTCCTAAAGGGCTTAATGCTGATGTGGCAGTAGTAAAGAAGGGGGAAGGGGGAAACTGAAACTCAGGCCTGTTCCCACAAGAAAACTTACTAGATTTTAGGATATAAGCTGAGAAGTTTTCACCTCTCCCACTCATTATCTTGGAGACTCAGAGCTTCCTCCAGATCCTCCCTATGGATGGATTCCTTATAGACAGAGCTAATGGATGTATTCCTGCTCATTGTGTTGCTGATACCAGTCTGGGAAAAACTTGATTTTCCCCATTGTCAAAATAGGTGATATGGAAATTGATGTTTCTTTTTCACCCCTCCTCCTTTTTTGTGGCTAGGCAATAGGGGATAAGTGATTTGCCCAGGGTCACACAGTTACTAAGTGTCAAGTGTCTGAGGCTGTATTTGAACTCAGGTTCTCCTGACTCCAGGGCTGATGCTCTATCCACTGTACCACCTAGCTGAATTGATATCTCTGTGACCAAGATTTAGGTGACCTAAGTCACATAACCCAAGACCTTCATTTTAATATACCTCACCTCCCAGTGTGTTAACCAATCAGAGTTGATTGGCACCCTTTGGGAACACCTACACTTTGAAGGACTTATAAGTCTTTACCCCAACCCCCAAATAGAGCCCCGTTATAGATTGGCTCCCTTAGGGAGGTAGGGGCCAGTACAGGGCCACAGCTCCTGATGGTATGACCCTGGAAACCCCCTCCCCCTTGAACTTTCCCATGTGGCCAAGTCCCTGGCATCCCAGTAATCATTTCAGCTGGATTTTCATTGTGGCCCTACCCCAAACCTCCAATTCTCAGTTATCTCTAATCTTGCCCAGCCCTTCATTGTCTGAACAGGCCTCTGGTTACTTCCCACCATTAATTCTGTTTAGACCCCCTCTCAGTTCCATCCCAGTCACTCCTTTCTACTTTCCACTCCCATCTAAATCTTCCCACAGATCTTTTCCCTATAAAGGGGTTAGTCTTATGTGCCAAAGGGTAGAATCTTAAAACCTTGGGTAGGGTGGGTGGGCACTATTCTTGAATTTCCCAGGTTCTCAGCACTCCCATGCATTGCATGCTTGTTACCAGATTGAGAGAAATAAAAATATGGACACAACCTAATTTGTTGGTCTTTTTTCAGTCTTGACATCAAGAAAACCCCAAATAGGATCTCGAAGAGGTAGACATGATTGAACAATCACAAGTTTTTGTACTGATGATGTCTCCCTGGACCTTAGTGCCCTAAGCTCTTTTTTTAATTGTTAAATTATTTATTTTTAGTTTTCAACATTCACTTCCATAAGTCTTAAATTTGTTCTCCCTCTGTATCAGCAATGCCATATTCACAATGCCTATAGAGATGACAAATATGCTGATATAATTATCCATCACAAAATACATCAGGTTTGCCATTTGGGGAAATAAACTAGAAAATTTATTAAGATACCAAAAGACTGAGTCCCAAAACCAGAAAGTGAAAGCCATCAGAGTAGTTATGATATTGGCACAGGTAGATAAAGTAGAAAGCACCCACATTTTCAAGCCTTTAAAACAGAACAGGCTACCTCAGGCAAAGGTCCTCTTCTCCCCACTCACAGCAACCACCCAGCATCCGGGAAGCGCGCTCCCAGCAGCTCCGGCCCCTGGCAGTCCTCAGCAGGAGTCCTTAGCAGAAATTCTGGCTAAGTCAAAAAGGGCTTTGCGCTGCCACTGCCTCTGCTGCTGCTGCCTCCGTCGCCACCACCGCCAGCCACCACAGGAACGCTAGCTTGGCTTCCGCTTCCTCTTGCTCCACCCCTTCCTGCTACGTCAACAAGTCCAATGGGGCATGGAAGATCTTTAAATCCCATAACCCTTACAGGGTGCTAAGTGTCTGAGCCCGGATTCGATCCCAGGTCATCCCTACTCTGGGGCCAGTACTCTTACTTGCTGTGCTACCTGGCCGCCCTGGATGCCCTTTCTCTTGAGAACTGAATACAGATTTCCTGTTCTTACCTGAAGACACCTCTTTTAATTTTTGAGTAGGGGATTTTGGGAGTCCCCACATCCCACACAATAATGATTACTAAGAAAAATAATTTTTCATAAGTGGTTTACCTTTTCCTTCTCCAGCTCATTTTATAGATAAGGGAACTGAAGCAAACAGGACTAGATGACTTGCCAGGGTCACATAATTAGTAAATGTCTGAAGGCAGATTTGAACTCAGGAAGATGAGTCTTCTTGATTATAGCCTGGACTCTATCTACTGTGCCACCTAGCTGCCTCACAGAAAAATAAGTGGGGGCAGTGAGCTCCCAGGACAATGCCTGAGCATGTCTGCTACATTTATAAACTCTCCTTGGGGGATAAACAAATCAGTTCATGTTTAAGGGCAAATGGAAGAAAATAAATGCATCAAGCAAATACTTTATTAGGGAAGGGGAATCATGTATTAAGAGCTAAAAGGAACTTCAGAGGTCATCCAATTCATTTCCTTTATTTTAGATGAGGAAACTTAAACCCAAAGAGGTTGGGACCTGCTTAAGGTCACACACATAGAGAAGTGGCAGAACCAGGGGCCTGAACCCAGTCTTCTCTCAACTGTACTGTGGCCGCTCTAATCTCACCAGTCTCTATTCCTTTAAAAGGAAATGTTGGGGTTTCAAATGTTGAGGTTAAGGGGTTCTCAGGACCCCAAAATACTGACATGCCAGATCCTGCCCCAATGAATTCAATCCAAGCTTTCATTCAGTCAAAGAAAAACAGCATTTATTAAAGATTCACCTTACTGGGTAGGCTCTTAAAGAGCCTAAGCATTTGTGATGCTTGTCAATACAAGCAGGACAGATTGAATTTCAGTTATATTGAATCTGAGCACCTCCATGGAAGAAAGATGGATCTTATATACAGAAAGACTATGGGAGGGAACTAGTGTGGCCAAGTAGTCTGGGGTGACTAGAGGAGGGGTTTAGAGAGGGTCTTGAGAAGGAATCTAGGGACAATCTAGAGGTCAGATTCCAGGAACCAAGAGAATGGGATCTTGATGGGATCAAGGTTGGGAAACAGTCTGAGGCAATCCAGAGGTAACAGAGGAATGAGGGCTTATCTAAATTAAGGGCATTTAGGATTTAGGGATGAAAAAGCCAGATTAAGTGGGAAAATTCAGGGAGAATTCAAGGTGGGTGTTTCCCAGGGCCCATGGACAAATGGGACTCAAATTCTTTTGGGGTAAAGGGAAAAAAGATCTCAGTTTGGGCCCTTACCAAATCAGGAACACCTGGATGCTGCAGGAATTCAGGCTAGCAATGCCAGGGATGTTCCTTTATGAACTTACTTGCTGATCCCGCACTTCAACCTAGAATTGAGACTACCATGTAGAATGGTCCCTAGTTAACAACTTCGCCCACATAATAGTTGGTATCATCAACATTAATAAATCATCCCTGTCTTATTTCCCTCTAAGACAGAAATTCTAGCTAATTCTGAAGAGGAACACACTGTTTCATGTCAAGCAAGAGTTTACAATGTTCCTTCTTGTGATATTCATTGGGAAAAACATCTGAAGGGAAACTGATGCCCCCAAAGCTTCAACCACTTCTGTCTAACAAGTTAGGTCAAATAAATACCCATTAAAATGATACTTTAGGCAAAGGTTCCAATGGCGACCGTCTACCATGACTCTTTCTATCCACCTACAAAATCAGAATGTAAGCGTTATTCTTCAGGTTTCATGCACTTAACACAATGTTTGTTATATAAGAGGTGATCAACAAATGTTTATTGACTGACTGACTGACTGACTGACTGACTGATGAAAGAGAAAAAAATCCTAGCATGGAAACTGCACAACCATAATTAGGGTGTGGAGATTAGGGGTCTATTTTAGGGAGTTGATATATAAACATTCTTCCTTCCTGATGTAGTCTGGAAATTGCCACCTTTATATCTAGTGAATGAATGAATAAATGAAAAAGACCTTACTAAGCACTTATGTGAAAAACTGTGCCAAGTGCATAAATAAAAAAGTAAGACCATCCCTGCTTTCGAGAAGCTCCCATTCTAACAGGGGAGACAATACATGTGGAAAGTTTCAGCTACAAGTTAATGGAAAACTGCCTCATCTTCCTCTGCCAGACTGTACTATATGGCACAATCCCACAGGTTATTGGGAGAAACAAGTGGAATTTGGAAAATTTTCAAAAATAGATGTTTTGGAGTCTTAAGGATATTGACATAGGCTTCCTCTTCCTCCTTGGAAATGGACTAGATTTTTAGTAATCTGGCATTGATATGAGACAGCAGTGACTCCTATGAATGGAATCAGTGATGGCTATTTTTAGATACTGATGGAGCTTCATGGGGCCTGGAGAAGGCACGTTTTGTTCCAGACTTTCTACTCTTGCTTTGGATACTTAGGCAAGCCAATTAATTTCTATGAATCCATTTTTTTTTCATTTGTAGAATATATATAATACTATTTGGAAAATATTACCTCAAAGGTTTGTCATAAGGTTTATATCAGATGAAAGTATTAACATGCTTTGGACAATTTAAACATACTATATAAATGTCAGGTGGTGATAGCAGCAGTTCATTGTTAGGGATTAGTAAGCACAGCTCTAGGACTGGGAGCTGGAAGTCTGAACCAAAGGCAGGAAGTCATGACCATAAACATGACTGGAGAGCTTTCAGCAGTATGGTGGATCTTGTTGGTCTGAACTCTTACCAATCAGGGGTGAGTAGCCATTAGCTCTTTCTAAACTTTAGGGTTCCTGTTGTTAATTTGTAACAGTAATGAAAACACCAGCTGTGGCCCTCGGTTCTTAATTTTCTTTCTTTTTTTCTTTTTTCAGTGGTGTTAAGTGACTTGCTTAGGGTCACACAGCTAATAATTATCAAGTGTTTGAGGACATATTTGAACTAAGGTCCTCCTGACTCCAGGACTGGTATTCAATCCTCTTTGCCACATAGCTGCCCCTCTTCAATTTTTTTCAAAGGATCTTGTAATTTGTTGCAATGGTTTCTGGCTTCCTTCTGATATTAACATTTATTTCCCACATGAATCATATGCAATGAATACTTTTCCACACACTTGACAAATTTCAAGATGCTTTTCATCATAATATGAATACATCAACCAGGAAGATAGTAAACCCATATCTTACTAATAATCAACCTATGCTCAGTGTGTAATCAGTAACAAAGTTACCAACCAACCACCACAACCAGTCTCTTCTTTCTTTATTGGAGAATGAGAAGCCACTTCTTCAGTTTCTAGCTCAGCACCCAACCCCTTGCAGGATGAGATTCAAACCTATTTCATGGATTAAAAAGATTAACAACCCTTGCCCTGGTTCTTTCACTTTCTCCTCTAGTGAGAAGATATAGATAGATAGATAGATAGATAGATAGATAGATAGATAGATAGATAGATAGAGATATATACATATATCTATATATAGAGAAAGAGATATAGATATTCCATACTAGTTACTTGGTCTTGGTAGAATCAAACATAATTAAATTTCTGCAGTTCACTATAATTTTACCCTGCCTTTTATACTTGCTGGAAGCATAATCTTTAGTTCTCTGTTTTCCTTAGGGTTAACTACCACACTTGTACCCCCAGGGCATTCTGAAGTTTACAGAGTAAGTCTCTATTTATAGTCGGTCTTGTTTCCCATAACCAGAAGTTTCTTGCCAATGCCCTAATGCAAACAAAAGCTGTCTTCCATACCAGAGGGCACCCACAGTGCCACAGGGATAATTCAGGGATCTGGTCTAAATTCAGTCAATTGTACTGGATTAGGTGAAGGAAAGAGGGAGCTCGATTGTTTGGAAAGACTTTGGGATTTCACCTTTACTGGCACATGCAAACACTGCTATTCATCCAGGTATTCCAAGTGAAAGGAAGGATGTAGCTTCCTGGTCCCAAACGCTATGCAATGAGACATCAGTCAGGTACAGTCATACTAGGAGTTGGGGTGATCCATCCCCCAGAGAATATAATCATAGCCTAAGTCCCTGGCATCAAACCCTCAGTGCCCTAAACCCAAGAAAGAAGAAGACAAGAGGGATTATATGTCAGAATGTTGGGGGGGGGAGGGGAAGGTGACTCCAGGAAAGCAGCATGAGGCTAATTAAACACTAGTAGTAGTGACTTGGAGCTGGACTGCTAAGTAGAGGTGACCTGGGCCTGAGGTCACCAGTGAGGGAAATGGTCCAGAGGTCTATCTCAGGGAAGGAGTACCCTTCCCCTGGAGGTCTACCACTTCATGTTTATACCCTGGGCAAAAAGTCCAGGGTGCTCTGCATAGCTAAGACTTTTTACAATGCAAAACCTTGTGCTAAATGGTAGGAATACAATTTACAATTAGATACACACTGCCTTTTTACTCAATGAATCTTACAATTTAGTTTGGGCCCTAGGATGTGTTCCTAAAGTAATAATTAAGAACTCAATGAATCAATAAACATTTATTAATTATCTACTTTGTGCCAGGCACAATATTAATTGCTGGAAATACAAGAGGCAAAAGACAGTCCCTGCCCTCTAGGATCTTACAATCTAATGGGGGACAAACATATACAAAGCAGGCTATATACTGGATAAAGAGGAAGTAATTAATGGAGGGCAGACACTAGAATTTAGAGGGATTGGGGAAGGCTTCTAGTAAAAGAAGGAATTTTAGTTGGGACTTGAAAGTCTTTTTTTTATTTTAATTTTTATCTTTGTATTCCTAGAATCTACCACTTAAATACTCAATTGAATTGAATGCAATAAGAAAAGGGTCAGATCGCTGGAATAAAGTTCCATAAATATTAGTCATCATTGGTATGATAAATCACACCTGTGGTTTCCTAGTCCTTAAATTGAAGAGAGTCTTACATTTCTTCACTTTTCCCCTTAATTTGGTCAAGGAAGACATATTCTTTGAAGGAAAAGTAGAATTTAGGTCAATAGGGAGCAGAGATTGGTATTAACAGGGAAATTTCTAAGAAAACACTGCTTCTATGGAAATGTGCATAGTATTTGAGGGAATATCTAAGAAGACTGTCCTGGCTAGGACAGAAGATTTGAACTGTTAAACAAAAAGCAATCTACCTGGCACGGTTTGTATGAACTGATGCTGAGTGAAGTGAGCAGAATCAGAACAGTTTGGCCATAACATTTTAAAGGGCAAAACTTCAAATTATTTAAAAACTCAAATCAATGCAATGACCAATAACTACCCTCAGACAATTGATCATGTAAAGCATGCTTTCTGCTTCTGGGAAGAGAATTGCTAGATTAGAGGTGCAAAAAGAGACATGCATTTTCAGCTATGGTCAATACGTGCAGTTGATTTGCTTGGCTGTATTTATTTGTGAAAAAGTATGACTTTTTTGCAGGTGCTTGGGGAAGGAAGAAGGAGAGTTTTGGTGTTTGTGACAGATATCCCCCACCAAAAAAAAAAAAAAACCATTAAAGAAATTTTAAAAATCGAAGATGATGAGGTACAGGCTCTGAGAACCCCCTTGAACTCTACTTGAATCTTCCCATTTGATGAGGCATTTGCCTGAGGCCATAAGCCTTTCATCATAGCTCAACCCAAATCTCTATTACTAGCCTAGTCCTCCTTTGTCCAGATACTTCCCACCCTTGATCCTCCCAAAATATCTATACACCCTTAATCTAGTCTAGCCCCCCATTGTCTCTCATCTCCAGGTAGCTTCCAGTTTCTTCCTACCCTTAATCTCTCATCACTGGAGTCTGACCTCATTTGACTCCTCCTGAAGACCCTCCTCAAATTCCTTCTCTAGAGGACCCCTAGATTCTTCCCACAACCTTTCTGTATATAAATAAGACCCCATCTTGCCTCCATGAGAAAAGAAACTGAAGGATTATCTAGTGCAGACTAACTCTGTGTCAGATGATTCTGGCCTGCTTGTCCAGTACCAAGTGTCACAGATACTGAGGCTTCTTAAGAGTCTACCCATTATGGCGAACCTTTAATAAACTTTGCTTTACTTTGGCTGAGAGAAGACTTGAGTCAAATTCATTTGGCAGTTCCCGGCATGTTGGTATTTTGATGTCTCAGGCACCCCTAAACCTTAAACTTCACCATTTTATGGAACACTGACTTCATTATTTTGTGATTCCCTGATACCAGGAAACACTGCTAATCTAAAATTCTTCTCCAGCCAGAACTGGAAGGTAGATAAGCCTCTCTCTTTCCCAATTCCCTTCTTGCTCTCCAAGTACCTTGGAGGTATTTTTTGGGCCTGACCTCTCAGGTCCCATTAGGTCAGACAGCTAGGAGGCTGTCTCTTAGCCTGACACTCTCGGCTTCTCCCTTCACTTTGATTACTTTGGAGGCCATGGACCTGGGTGCAACTTCTGAAGAATGGAGGATCAAGGGTGGGAAGTAGCTGGACAAAGGAGGGCTAGCAGAGATTTGGGCTGAGCTATAATGAAAGGCTTATTGCCTCAGGCAAATGCCTCATCAAATGGGAAGATTCAAGTAGAATTCAAGGGGGTTCTTAGAGCCTGTACTTCATCAGAAGAGAGCAGAAGAAAGTTCAAAAGGGGGATTTATTTAGGGAAGTGTTGGTATAACCATTTTAAATTCCATGTATCTTTTTAAAAACAAACTACATAATATTCAAAGTTTCATTTGCAAGCCATTTTTTCCCTCTTCTTTGTATATAGAAATGTTCATTCTTTTCTATGCTTGTCAAGTTCATAATTTTAAAAATTTAAAATACATTAACGAAAAAAAAGAAAGACATCAGAATAAGCTATTTTCTTTGAAGCTGTCAAGGTTATATAGCCAAAGCTGGTCCCTAGAGCAGCGAGGATGAGGGCTAGTCAAGGAAATTGCTATCAGCACTTATTTCCATCCAGAGCTCAATTTCTTTATTCTTCAAAGAGTTTGTTAGTAGAATAGTTAATAGTTGTACATTAGTAGAAAAGCTTTGTTAACAGTAAGGATGCAAAAGTACCCCAGGTGAGCCTCTGACTTCCCTAGAGAAACATTTGTTGTATAGAAGAACGCAGGCCTGAGAGTTAAGAATCCTATGTCCTTATCACAGCTCTGACATCCACTGTATGATTCTGTATGATCCTTAACCTCTCTTGGCCTCAGTTTCCTCCTCTTTAAATGGACCTAATAATAGCACCTCGGGTAGCTAGGTGATGCCACAGTGCATAGAGTGCTGGGCCTGGAGTCAGAAAGACTCATCTTCTGAAGTTCAAATCTAGTCTCAGACACTTAATAGCTGTTTGAGATATGAGACTAGAGTTTTGGAGAAAGGTTAGAACTGAATCAATAAATCTGAGAATCGTCAACACAAGGATGATAATTGAATTCATTTGATTTTAATAGATCACTAAGCAAAATAGTGCAGAGGAGAACAGGATGGAAGCTTGGGAGACAACTATAGTTAGTAAGGGCAGTATGGATGAAGACCCAGCAAAGGAAAGTGAGAAATGGTCAGACAAGTAGGAGGGAAGAGAGGAAGAACCATCTTTGGCAGAATCATAAATAGGAATTCTGTTCCCTGCAGCAAGTTCAGTTGGGGTCTCCTCCCACCACAAACCAACCAAGAATCAACAGGGTGCATTGTTCTTTTGTAATTTCAATTTGAAAGAGATTCTTGCCAGTTTTATTTGACAGGCAAAGGCTGGGATCCGGATATCTGGAATGTGAATAGCTGGGTGGATGGGTCCCTTAAGCTACTCAGGCTTGCTCCAAAATGTCACATCCTCTAAATGTGTACAAATGTGCGCTTGATGTTAATAACAACACTATGGCATTGTAGGTATCCAGATTTGGGAAAACCTGGGTTCAAGCCCTGCCTCTGACATGTGCTGGCATTGTAACTTGGGCCAAGTCATTCAACTTGTTGATACTTTATTCTGTAAGACTATAAGTTGCAAAACAATTGATCCTCAGGGTAATTCCTAATGCCAATGAAATTGTAGGTGAAGAGAAAAAAATAAAATAAAATCAGCCTTAAAATCAGATTTTCCTCACCTTTATCCACATTAGTATGTATCTCTAGCTTATACCAATCAAAATATTCTTCCAATTTCTTTGAAAGACTTTGGAAAACAGAAATATATTTTTTCTTCTATTTTTAGATGCTCTAATTCCAGTAACTACCAGGGTCATTCTGTATGAATATAAGAAATCATGGAATTGTATGGTGGAATAGAAGTATGAACTGAGAGAGACCTCAGAAGCTATCTAGTGCAGCCCACTCATTTTACCAATGAAAAATCTAAGACCCATACAGTAGAAATGAACTTCCCAAGATCACATTGGCAATAAGCTGAAGAAGCAGGATTTGAACCCATTTCTTTTTAATCCAGGAGCAGTGTTTTTTCTTTAGTACTATTGAGATTAATTTCCTATTAAAATAAGGGAAAATTTGTGCAAACAATTGAGTCTCAGCATCTCCAGTACTAT
Organism: Petaurus breviceps papuanus; assembly: GCF_028583685.1. NCBI lineage: Eukaryota > Metazoa > Chordata > Mammalia > Diprotodontia > Petauridae > Petaurus > Petaurus breviceps. The sequence goes on from NW_027186473.1 coordinate 40,705,897, forward strand.
TAGAAGCATTTTAAATGCCTACAGCAATATATTTTACATTCTCTCAGTCAACATTTTGATTGTAAAGAAACTTTACACCTGAAATTCAGCCCTTGAATTTGCCATATTAGTGATCCTCTGTAAGGCTTAACAACAAAATCTACTAGAAAGTTGGGGAATCATAAAGTCCAGTCTTACCTTCGGTTTGTAACCCTTTTGCTTGTAACATCTTGCTGCTAAAAGAAGAAATCTTTGTGGCATCAGCCCTGGATATATCCTTCATCACTTTTGGCTGCATAAACACTCTATGACTTCTGTTAACACTTCCTAGAACCAGCTTTTATTAAAATTCCAATTAACTCACTTCACTTTAGTGGAAACTCACAGCAAAAATGATCACTTTCAAAAAGGAAAGTAGACAAAGTAAAAACATTAGAAAAAGGTTGTTGAAAACTGCAGTATCTCTGAGAGTCACAACACATTCAAATAAACATCTGAAACTATCAGTGTTTCCTCTATACTACAGCGTAAACAATACTGGGTATTTGGTCTCAGGATAAACACTGTTATAAGTTACAAATCCCTATGCCATATCAATATAAGAACCAAAGGTTCCAGCATGTTGGGAGGGCACTCTGTTGAAGACTTATGGAAAGTTTTGAAAAAAAAATAAGGGGAAGCCAGGTAGCACAGCGGTAGAGCACCGGCTCCAGTGTCCGGATGACCTTGATGGGGTACCTGGGGTCTAGATCAATTTGTGAAACCAACTTGTAAAACCAGTCTGTTCAATTGTAACTGCAATTTGTCCTTTCCCACCCTTGAGCTCTGCCCCTTCTCCCTATCCCACACTCCACCTAGGCAACACCCTGTGACCCCTTTGTTCTTACTTAATCTCTTCATTTCTTCTGGGCCTGGCCCACACCCTCCTTTGTCCTTGCCTTTTGTCTCGTTTGGCCTGGCCCAAATCTTATCTAAACTATCTATTCACGCTCCTCTTGATCAGCTCTGACCTTTGTCTATGCACTGAGGCCCCTCCCAACTGGTCGGCCCTGACAATGGCAGCCCTATCCTTTAAAGGTAAAAGCATGTACACCTCTCATTTGCAGGGCCCCTAAAGGACTCTTGCCCACTTCTCATAGAAGCCTAACAATAAACTTCTACAACTCTCACTCCAATTAAGCCTGAGACCTTGAATTCTTTCCAGACGATATTGCAGGTTTTCTGGTCTTAGATAAGATCATAATTCCTGCTGAACCTATTGGGATCCCATTCCCCATCATTTTGGCGAGCCAAAGGAGAGTCTGTGGTCTCAAGCTTTCTTGGAGTTCTGGTAAGCTCCTTTACCTCCTCCCTCTCGTCCTGTAGTCGGATTCATTCAAGCAAGTAGGAAGGCTTGATTGGACAATTCCAGTCTGGGACCGGAATCCGGCCTATTTTTTAATAGACCCGGGTATGGATGGGGGACGCCCTGTCTAGGGATAAGTGTCTCCGCGTCTAAAAAAAATATACACAACCTTCCTGTGAGCTTCTCTCTCTCTGTCTCTCTGTCTCTCTCTCTCTGTCTCTCTCTGTCTCTCTCTGTCTCTCTCTCTCTGTCTCTCTGTCTCTCTCTCTCTGTCTCTCTCTCTCTCTCTCTCTCTCTCTCTCTCTCTCTGTCTCTCTCTCTCTGTGTGTGAATGAGTGTGTGTGAGCTTTAAACTGAAACTGCAGGACATTCCTTTGAAATGCTGTATCTCTTTCCCTCCTTCTTTCCCCTGCTGCTGAATGCAGGCTGGAAAGGGAGAGAAAGAGCAAAAATAATTGTCTTGTTTGTGAACAGAAGTTTTAAGATCTTTTAAAAGTTTGAAAATCTCCTCTTCATTCCACTCTGGCCTAGTGGAGTGAGGAGAAGGTGATAAGAAAGGGAGGGAATCTTCTCCTTCAGAACAAAGAGGCAGGTAGACTAACATTTAACTATTTCCTGCCTCACCTAAAAGAGGAAAGTTTTGTGTAACAAAATGCAACTAAAAGGCAACTGAATGCATTCTGGTCATTTTTTAAAAGTGTCACTCCTAATTTGATGCTAAAGAAAAGTCAGAATTCATTTTACTATTTGGCATTTAGGCAAATTGGAATATTTTCTAAGATTTGATATATAAGGTGAGGTTTTTGGGTTCTCTAGAACTGGGATAAAGGAGTAGGCGTCACTCCCTCTCCCCTTGCTAGGGAAGTCAAAGCTATCACTTTCAAAGAAGTTTCTAAGGAGCGAACACATAAAATTTATTGGAGTAAAAGTTGGGACAGCTAAAAACATTTTGGAGGGGAGGCATAACAGCTATATCAAAACCCCGGGGTCTACAACCAAGCTCTGCAACTGTGGGGAGAGAAGAAAAGCCTCTGCACTTGCTAAGCCTAATTTTCTATCAATAATTTTGGTATGTGATGAATCAGAAATGCAATTAATGTCATAATGTCATTGTTCTATTATGGTATCTCTAAATTGTAAAGTCTTATACTGTAAAAATTGAGTGACAAAAAGTTTTCAATCTGAATTTTGTTGAAACTAAAAGATGGAGAAAAAGTTGTGTAAAACTAGCTATGTTACTTTTATCAATTCTGCTAACCCTATGTTATAATGTTTATTTCATGTGAATTGGATTTTTTATGTTATAATATCTTATGGTTTAAAGCTCATATTTGGGATACAAACCAGTCGTAATAATACTGCTGATATTTACTGTGATAGCTGATTGTCCATTTAACTTTTTGCCTATTCTGGAAATATGCAGTGATTATAAGTTGATTGGTTGTATGGCATCAAAAAAAAAAGATTTTAGTTTAGTATAACTTCATGTGGAGTTTTAAGGTCATCAGATTGGTAATTCATTTGTTTTTATTTCAAAGTTCAAATTTAAGATGATATCATTACTGGTAAACATCTGTACTATCTAGTTTTGGAGTATTGTAATTTGGGAAAATCTTAAGCTTCCAAGTCTGTCAGTTTAAAAGGGAAGTAAAACTGCCAAATCCCCTGGAAACTATCTCTGTTAAGCAAGGTCATCGGGAAAGGAACAATTTTAGTCATGTAGTTTTTAAATGAACCTAACTTGCTAAAAAGGTGCAAGGATTAAAAAGAATTTTTATCAATTGGCTTCTAGATTTCAGAAGGAAAGATGGCAAATGGAATTCCTTACAGTTGTGGCACCTGATAAATCTTTATTGCTTATTGCAGCTACAAGAGAATAGAAATAATTATAACTGGCTCTAAGCTGTGATTGTTGAGGCTTGTTGTTTAAGGTAAAAGGCATTTGGAACCATAACTAAATTTTATTTTGAGTTCGAATTTGGGTATAGTTATCTGCATTAAATCAGTATCTGAGAAAATGCCACAAGCTACTCAGAGTCTGTACTGTGGATTGGTGGAAGCCTGCATTTGGTAAAGGCTGGAGGGACAATCTTAGCTTCGATCTGGGATGGAATCCCTCCTGGTTCAGTTTACCTATGGGGTTCCTTTGAAAAGGAATGTTCCCCACCTATTCCTGAGTCTAGCATTGAGGTGGAATGGATACTGCATGGTTGGATATCTGTAACTAACCTGAATTTAAACAGAATCAAGGATATTTTATCCTGTCATATTTGGAATGTCACAGGTCCCTGTTTTTTTCCTTCTATAGTAGGTTTCTATGATCAGAGCAAGGAGTCAGTAAAAGATGTGAGCTCTTTCGTGTTAGCCTACTGGAAAATCTAATATTATTTTCATCTAGGATTAGAACATGTGCAGAAAGTTATGCAAACTGCTTAAGATCATTCTAAAAGTTTTATGAATCTTGAACTGTTTTAAAAGAAGGGAAAATACTTTTAGAAAAAATTTTAAATCTCTAGTGGGATTTTGAAAGGCCTTCCCTATGGGAAAATATAAAGGACAGTAAAATAGTCTGAGTAATGGGTTATACTAGCCCATACTCACCCCACTTCTGGTCAGTTTTCTCTTACTCCTTTTTGGCCCTTTTTGCTAGATTTGTGTCTTTTAGGCTCAGCACCCTTCACTTGCAGGTGACTCTTCTGCCAGGAACATTGTCGTGCAATCTAACCCATGGAGCCTCCATGCTCAAGGCCTACAACGAATGGCCCCATTTGTGCTCCCCAAGGATATTCCTTTCTTTTGTGGGATGGGTGGGCCAGAGGGTGTGAATTCTGGGGGCGAGGTATGTGCTCCCTGGGATTTCTCACACCCCCTCTGACTATAACATCACTAAGCCCAGCACTTCTCCTTTAAAATGAGTTAAACGGGGTTTTTCGGACAATGTTCTAAAATCATAGCCTTAGATTATCTGCTGGCCTCTGGTGGGGGTGTTTGTGCCCTAGCTAACACCTCCTGCTGCATGTATATCAATAATTCCCGACAGGTAGAACTCCACACCAAAAATATTCTGGAAAAGTCCAATTGGATAGAAGAACTTCATGAAGCCCTTAGTGCACCAGGTTCCTCCTCTTCCTCATGGTGGTCCTGGCTTTTCCCTATACTTGCCCCTTTCCTGGTCCTTGTCTGCTTAACCTCCTTGCTAAGCTTGTCTCTTCTAGGCTCAGTGTTTTCCATTTGCAGTTGATTGCTCAGGCTGGATATCAACCCTTACCCAAAGTCACTACCCCTCACCCCTTGAATCTGGTATCCGCCAAATTCCGGACATTGGCCACCAACCCCACCCCTTGAACGATGGGACCCTGAGAGGCAGGGACAGCTCTACATCCCTTCCCAGCTGGAAGCAGTTCAAGATGAGACCGTCTGTCCCTGCCCCAAATGAATTTGGGCCCCATCTGTTTAAGGGGGGAATGATGGGGTTCCTGGGGTCTAGATCAATTTGTGAAACCAACTTGCAAAACCAGTCTGTTCAATTGTAACTGCAATTTGTCCTTTCCCACCCTTGAGATCTGCCCCTTCTCCCTATCCCACACTCCACCTAGGCAACACTCTGTGACCCTTTTGTTCTTACTTAATCTCTTCATTTCTTCTGGGCCTGGCCCACACCCTCCTTTATCCTTGCCTTTTGTCTCCTTTGGCCTGGCCCAAATCTTATCTAAACTATCTATTCACAGCTCTGACCTTTGTCTATGCATTGAGGCCCCTCCCAACTGGTCAGCCTTGACAATGGCAGCCCTACCCTTTAAAGGTAAAAGCATGTACCCCTCTCACTTGCAGGTCCCCTAAAGGACTCTTGCCCACTTCTCATGGAAGCCTAACAATAAACTTCTACAACTCTCACTCCAATTAAGCCTGAGACCTTGAATTCTTTCCAGACGATATTGCAGGTTTTCTGGTCTTAGATAAGATCATAATTCCTGCTGAACCTATTGGGATCCTGTCCCCCATCAACCTGGGGATCAAATCTGGGCTTAAATGCTTAGCACCACACCCAGAAATAATTGGCTGTGTAACCTTGAGCAAGTTACTTTAACCCCGATTGCTTAAACAAAAAAAATAGCTTTGAAGTAGGTGATATGATTATCCCTATTTTACAGATGAAGAAAATGGGGCTGAGAGAGGTTGTGATCTGCCCAGGCTCATACAGTTGGTAAGTGATGGCCAGCTCTGATATTCCTACCCATTGAAACACACAGCTGTCACTAACAAGAAAATAAACTCTAGGCAAGTCAAGTCATTTTAATGGACCTACCATAGCTTTGCAAGTAATTTTCATTAGACAATGAGCATTATGTACTAGAAAAACTGGTGGACCTGGGGTCAAGGAGAACCTGGGGCTTGAATCCCACCTCTGAAATTGGTTGACCATAGACAAGATATTTAACCTTTCTGACCCTCAGTTTCCTCATTTGCACAATACTGATAATAATTCCTGTATTACTTACCTTTATTTTCTTCCTTCCTATCTTCCTTCCTTTCGTAAGGAAGATCAAATGAGATTGTATGTATAAAGTGCTTTGAAAGCTTTAAAACATATCAATGTCAGGTGGATGTAGTGGTAGTGGTGGTAGGTGGTGGTAGTAGTGGTTGGAAGAGAAGGAAACATTTTAAAAAGCTAGAGACATAGTTTCTGGGTAATTTAATCATTTTGTTAATAATGTCAGCAGGTTATTAATATAAGGATGGTCATTTGGCTGTCTCTCTTAGGCCAAATATACCAAATGGTGGTGGGGTCATAGTTCATATGCCCTTCAAAGATGAGGTATTCCTGAGGGATGGTTATTCATCTCTGATTAGATAATCAAATGGGAAGTGGGCTGTCTTGGGGTAAGTGACATAGGTCACTCAAATCTTGGTCAAACAGACATCAATTTCCATATCACCCATCTTGTACACAGGGAGAATCAACATTTGGTTGAAACAAACAAACAAACAAATGAGCAGCAATGCACCCATTAGCCTAAACTTGGAATTTCTCTTTCTATCTGATAAGATCTTGACCTGGGTAAATCTTTAAGAGAGATTTCACACACTGGTTGATTTCTGAATGAGGAAGTAAAAAAGAGGAAAAACTTTGGTCCTAATATAATAATCAGTTATTAAATATAAGAGAAATATTCAATTCTCACAAGTTGTTTTAGTAGTGGTAGTAATAGTGATGATAATGGTCTTGGTGGTGCTATTTCATCCAAAAGATTACCTTGATCTATCTGTATTTGCCCCACCCTCTCCCTGGTCCTTCCCCTTTCTTCTTGCTAATTAGAGCTATAATTTAGATAATGCACACCTGAGGGAAAATTCATTTGATCTTTGGGTGAGGCTAGGGATCTAGTCATCTAAGCAATAGCCATCCTTTCTTATGCATTATTGATCTAGACTGGTGACTAAAATCACGGAAATTAAAGAGGTTGGGGAACTGGAAGGCCAACACTTGGAGACTGTTAGGAGTCATCTTCCTCCCTTGTCTTCTCCCAGGACCCCCTTTCTCCATCAAAACCTAAGCATAACATGGACTGAAAAAATAATGTGATACCTGAAGCACACATGACAGTCTCCAGACTATAATGGGGAGGAAAAAGAATCTCCCCAGATATTGGTACCTGGAGACAAAGCCCCAGATGTACCACCCCAGTTACAGTTCTGTTAGCCTCACCACCTTTACCCTTACTCTATTTACTGACAAAGCTAATAAGCTTCAAAACATATAATGACATAACTATAGTTTATATGTTCACAATTCTTCCACTAATTTAGGTTTCCATGAATACTAAATGAAAAAAGCAATAGAAATGAAAAGGAAAGACTAGAAAACAAACCAGCAATATAATGAATATGATTATAATATAAAGTTCATGATTATATTGTTTAAAAAAATGTGTTTACAAGTCCTGGTTGATGCCATACTGCTGTGTTGATCCAATTACATGGGAATTCTTTAGAGCAAATAATATTATATAGCATTTGTTCTTAGCCTGTGCCCATCTAACTGTCACTTGAGCTAATGAAAAAATATCCAAGAAAAGAAATCACATTAATGCAAAGACAAAGGAGAATAAATGGGTCCCTGCAGATAGTAGAACAGAACCTGCATGATAACTAGTGCTCTTGAAAGCCACAAGCCTTGCGACCATGCCCAATCCAGAAGGGGGATGGATTTACTAGGGATAGAATTACTCTTAGAGTCCTAACCTAAGTAACTTGCCACATGAAACTCCAAAATGTGCCAACGAATATAATAATTTCAGATACCAATGTATCACAGGGAGATTCCCCAATTAGAGGTCTAATAAATCAATGTCAAGCATTCACTTTCTAGCCCTCAAGGAAACTTTAGGTGACTTACCTTTTCCCAAGCAAATAAAACCAATATTTTTCCACTTCTTATCTTAAGAGAGTCCTTGAGTATGAGGCTAGGCCCCTACTGACCAAACACATAGATTAGGCTCTTTTCCAAAAGGAAAAGGCCCTGTCCTGATGAGGATGATAATAAAGAAAATATAGAATTTTTTGTTTACAATGTATAACCATAATTATTTTCTCATTAATATTCACAACAAAAAGTTGCTAGTATTAATATCCTCATTTGTCAAATGAGAAAACAGATTCAGATGCAGTCTTGGATTTGAGATATATGACCAACAGTAACATTCTGCCTTCATTTCATAACTAGTTTTCACCAGGTCTTTGTTGTAGAGATTTCTTAATATGAATAACAAGAAATTGAGCCAATGATAACTTTTATGTGTTGGCATTCAGCTCACTAACAAGGAAACAGTTCAAACTGTACCTTTTGTTGTTATATTGTTTGTCCAGGAATTTTCTCCAAGGCTTGGTCAATACTGGAACAGTCAGTTGATTGAAATTAAAAAGTCAATCTTTAAGGACAAAAAAATAGAAGGGGTACACATACATATTTTTCCAATGGAAAACTGTCATAATCAATACTTCTTACAAATATAAAGTGTGGAATAGTCGGAAGGAGAAAGGAAACAAGAATTTATTGAACACCATGTGCTAAGAGTTTTACAAATAATTCTCTCATTTGTTCCTCACTCCTAAAAGGTAGATGCTATTATTATCACTCCCCCTTTTACAGTTGAGGAAACTAAGGCAGACAAGGGTTAAGCAACTTACCTAGTCTTATAGCTACTTCGAATCTGATGCTGTATTTGAATAAAATCAATCATTTTTCATAGTCTTTCCAGACCACAAATGTTTTAAGTTTGGGGGGTTTTGTTTTGTTTTTCTTTCTATGAACCAGGCACTGGCAATTTGTGGCATTGTTACCAAAGTAAAAGTGGGATGGTTCCTAGTGGCATCACAGGTATGGAATTCTTGATGTAGAACCATAGGCAGAAAAGGAAAGGGAAACATGAAATTCTTTGGGATATTCTGCCTCCCCTCTCTGGTATCCTTTACTGTTTCTTTCCCAGCTCCCTATTTGCTGAATGCGCAGAGTCTTCATGTAGTCCAGTGGTTGTCCAAAGCTCTACAATGTGGTATTTCCATAAAACAGATTATCAGGGGATTCAAAATTACCTACCACATCCATCCAATCAAAACTCCCACTCCTTCTGCTTCTTAAGAAAAGGATTGGGGTGGCTAGTTGGTACGGTGAATAGAGCATTGGCCCTGGAGTCAGGAGAACCTGACTTCAAATCTGGCCTCAGACACTTAACACAAAAACTACCAGTGTGACCTGGGGCAAGTCACTTAACCCAATTGCCCTCCAAAAAAGGAAAAAAAAAGAAAGAAAAGGAATGAAACATGATTGTATAAATTACAGATGACTTATCGTTTCAATTCCCCAGAGAACAGTCATCTTTTGAAAGAGTAACTTTTAAGCCAAAATGAATTTCTAATTTTTAGAATATTCAAGGGCATATTTGAGATGGTGAGAAAATCATTTAGTATCTACTCTCTCTCATTGTTTCTTAGCTTCCTTGGCTTGTCTTCATAATCTATTCTGTATAGAACTTGTTTGTATATAATTCTTTGCATGGTTTCTACCTTGTTAGATTGTATGCTCCTTGAGAGCAGGGATTATTTCCTGTCATTCTTTGTATCCTCAGCTCTTAACACAAGGAATATCATATGGTAGGCACTTATAAAAGGCTTATTGCATTAATTTGATTTCACCTCTGCCTGAAGGGACAAAAAAGTTTTGATATGCATCAGAAGAGGGAGTACTCTTGGCATTGGGATCATAAGTCCAGATCCCTGAAATGATGAAGCTTTGTTATCCTGACTCTTTTATAAAAGGGGGAGTAGAGTGGAGGACTTTTTCAAGAAGAACACAAAGCATATTTCCACACATCTCCCAAGGGTTCAAAACAAAACAAAAACTAGAGAAGAGTTCAAGTCAATAATAACAGCCAACATCAATGGAATACCTGCTTTTTTCAAGGCATTATAAGACATACTAAAGAGGTCATGTTCTTAAAAGACTTTTCAGGAACTATTAATTTAATTGTGATACTTTTCAACAGATATGACACACTAGATGCAGTCTAAGCTCCTTCACCAGAGGAGCAAAGTGGAGCACGTAGAAAGAAACAGCTGGAATGACTGATGAATCCATTAGTGTTGCCCCTGCTACCAAGGGTATCTATGCTTAGCCTCATCAGACTTTTCTAGGACAGCTCTAGTCCAGGGGTTCTTAACTTTTTCCAGTCATAGACCCCTTTGGTCATCCAATGAAGTCTAATACTATTGGCTCATTGCTTATATTTATCATTAAAGGAAATGTAAATTTCATTTAGAGTTAAGAGTAAAGATGTAATTCTCTCATTCAAGGTGATGGACTTTCTGAAATCTATCCATGGAGTCTATAGGGATCCATGGATTTAAAGTTAAGAATACCTAGTCAAAGATGTCTGAGGACTGATTATCCTAAGCTGGTGGATTTGGGAAAAGCTACAGCGGCTTTTGTTTATCTCTTCCTAAAGTCTTACAGACACTAAACCCCCTGGGCCTCTCTGAATTGATGTATAATCTAGCAAGGGGCACATTTCTAGGTTTGAGACTTTCATTTCCCAGAGTCAGACAAAAGCCTGGGACCCAGAGGGTGTTGGTAAGGCAGAAGCATATGGCTCTTTGTATTTTTTTATCATTGAGTATCATATCATTGTCTTATGTTATTAATAAATTCTGTGGTTTGAACAAAGGTGGATATAACCATGTTTCTATTTCCTGAGGTCCAGAACAAAATTATCCCAATATTTGAGCCTCTTTATAATGAAATTTAACCAGATAAAAGTTGAATACAAAGTATAAAGAGATGGAAAATGGAAGGATGGCCTTGGGAAGCTACTGGAACCTTTGCCTTCGTAAAGACTCGTGTGTCTCCATTTTTGAATAGTAGCAAAACTAGGTATGAGTTTTTCCTCTCAGTTCAATAGCACCAAGAAAGAGGCCAATTGGGTGCTTTCATTCCTAATCAATGTCATGGTTTATGTCAATTTAGAAGAATATAAAAAAGATGAAAGAGGAATGTAGGAGGAAAAAGAACCAAATAAGGCTAAAGCTCTAGAGCATTATATTTAAAAGGACATTCTCAAATGATTTAATCCATTCATAGGTGTCCAAACCCTTCTAATTTCATTATGAGATAGCTATTACCAATACAATATGATGTCTTGGGTGAGAAACTGGTACCATGCAATTGCTTATTTCTTTGAAAACCATCTTTCCAGATCAACTCAGTTTATCCTGAGCCCTAAATACCCTATCAGGGCAGCCCTGACATACATAAAACCTTACTG